>NW_028121446.1:0-510000 GCF_965183815.1 Platalea leucorodia | reverse complement strand
CCCTTGACCTTTTGACCTCCTGACCTTTTGACCTTCTGACCTCTTGCCCTATTGACCTCTGACCTCTTGACCTTTTGACCTGACCTCTTGACCTTTTGACATTTTGACTTTTGACCTCTGACCTCTTGACCTCCTGAAATTTTGACCTTTTGAATGCCTGACCTCCTGAACCTGATCTCTTGACCTATTGACCTCTTGACATTTTGACCTTTGGCCTCTGACCTCTTGACCTTCTGTACCTCTGACCTCTTGACCTCTGCCCTTGTGACCTCTGACCTGTGATCTGTTCCCCTCTTCATCTGGGACCTCTTGATGTCTTGTCCTGTGATCTGTTGACCTCTTCACCACCGCCTGGTGCCCCGGAGGTGTTCCTCTACTGTTTGGCTGTCCTCTGTTGGCCCTTTTTGTGGAGTGAGTTATTTATTTTTCCCACATGTAGAGAGTTCTATATGTATAATAAAAAGAAAAAAAATAAAAAAACCAAGAAAGAATAAATCTGGTGCAGCAGTACAAAATGGTTCCTACCCTGGGAGTAATTTTTTTATACTTTTTTTTTTTTCAAACTGCCACAGAGTATACCATTTTCTACAGCTGCTCTTCAGTAATAATGAATGGAAAATAAATAAATTTTTAATTAGAAAAAAGTTGCTATGCTAAGAAACGGACAACACCACACACACAACCCCAAAAATGAAACTTAAAGGGAGACACAAAGAAAAGAAAGTCCTACACCGAAAACAGAGACCACCACCAAAGGAGAAAAACAACCAACCAACCAACCAACCAACCAACCACACACACACAAAGAACACCAAAAACCAAAATCAAACAATAAACTTCATTAAAACTATTTTTAAAATTTCGATTCAATTTCTCTCTCTTGCGACAGCCTCCCAAACTCCAATACTAGCTGCCTGCACCCCTCGGTACAGCCGGAGCCCGCCTCAGCAATTGCGAACGTCCAGGGATTCCTCCCACACCAAAGGGGCCAGGACCAAAAGGTCCTGCTGGTGTTCAAGTAGTCATCGAGACCCAACAAAGTCCTAAGACACACAAGACACACCACGCAAACTGCACAACAACAGACACAGCCTGGAACCGCCCTGCCCGGCACACGCTGCCATCCTGCTGAAGACTAACCTGCTCCCTTATACCCGACCAGAGGGCACTGTTCCCAGACAGCCCTCTCTGCTGCGCTACACTTAGAAACCCCACCCCGCAACGGCCAACCTCGCACCCTCCCTCCCCCGACCCCTCTCCGGCACCGGAGCCGCAACTTAGCTTGCAGACAGCCACGAGTCCAAATCCATCCTGGACGAGGAAAACCACACTCGGCCCGCTGCATTCAGCCTGCCGTCACCAGGTTCCGCTCCACCGTCTGCGAAACAAGAACAACGCCGTCAGTCAGCATCACAGCAGTCATCACAGAGCTATCGCACAACATCCGCCGCCTCAGACGTGCCAAGGCATGCCGCTGAACCGCTCCGTACCTACGCCAGAGTCCGACGCCGTGGCTCTGGTCGCTTCCAGCACCTAGGATACAAAGAGACACAAAATGACCTATGCGCTTGCCAAAAACACACCAGCCCCACGCTCCCTACTCCCCAGCTCACCTCAAACGCTCCTCCGCTTCCAAATGCGACCCGCACAGAGCCTGCAAAACCAAAGAGAAACACTGCAACTCCATGGCCATACAAGACTTGGCTATGAGACACCAACGCAAACCACAACCACCTCACCTTCCAGGAACGCTCCTCAGCGGGCGGCATTGCCCCTCCAAACGGCACCTACAAAAACCAAAGCCAAAAGGCACTTCCTGAAACACTGCCCAAAACCACAGCCTGCCCACACCTATCCCCTTCTCCCCCTCCTTTACCTTCAACAGCTTGCCTCCCCCGCCTCCGTCACTTTGGGTTCCCGCTTGGAGGCTGACGCACCACCTCTAAGATGCAAACAACAGGGGTGGCTTAGAACCGCACCAGCCACACGCAGCACCTGAAAAATAACCCCTCCTTCAGCCCACCCATCCCCGAGTCAGCTCCAGGGCCCATACCCCACATTGCTCCTCGCTTGGAACCTTCACGTTAAAAAAAAAAAAAAAAAAAAAAAAAAGTCAGAAACACCATAAAGTAGTCAAAGAACCACCAGTCACATCTTCCCTCTAACCCCTCAGCTACTCCGTCCAACCCGACTGAACCACCTTTGCCTCAACAGTCTAGGCAGAGCAATGCATTAGCCACAGACCCTTCGCACTACTCCACCTACCCCCTGACTCTACACCCCCCGGGCAGGGCGGCTCCAGGCCACACGCACACCCCGACGATCCACAGCGCACTACAAACAATGTGCCTTAAAAGACGAGAGAGAGAACTCTCGGTAATAAGAACGACACCCGGACGGAAGACGCCGTCCGGCGAGAAGACCTGCGGGACCGTGACGGCCACGTGATGAGGTTCTACGGCAGCCCCAGAAAAAGAGAGGAACGTCACGGCCCCCGACAAGGGGTTATTCTGAAAACCGAGAGGACGCAGGCGCAACAATCCCGGCTGCAAGACCTAAGAACGTAAGGACGCAGGCAAGAAAGCCCAGTCCACAAAAACGGACCGCAAGAGAGCAGAGCTGCTGACGCAGCCGAGAACGACGCCGCAAAAAAGGACCGCCTGGAAACCTCCCAGATGCCAGACCGATCCACGCCGCACGTTTGGAACGCCAGAAAAGAAGCGCCCGATCGGCACTGGGTCGACGGACGCACGCGTTCGAGATGCTAGGGATGATGCCCAACTCACAACACCTGAGGCGCACGGCACCCTCCTTGGGCACAAAGGCAACATCGAGACCCAACAAAGTCCTAAGACACACAAGACACACCACGCAAACTGCACAACAACAGACACAGCCTGGAACCGCCCTGCCCGGCACACGCTGCCATCCTGCTGAAGACTAACCTGCTCCCTTATACCCGACCAGAGGGCACTGTTCCCAGACAGCCCTCTCTGCTGCGCTACACTTAGAAACCCCACCCCGCAACGGCCAACCTCGCACCCTCCCTCCCCCGACCCCTCTCCGGCACCGGAGCCGCAACTTAGCTTGCAGACAGCCACGAGTCCAAATCCATCCTGGACGAGGAAAACCACACTCGGCCCGCTGCATTCAGCCTGCCGTCACCAGGTTCCGCTCCACCGTCTGCGAAACAAGAACAACGCCGTCAGTCAGCATCACAGCAGTCATCACAGAGCTATCGCACAACATCCGCCGCCTCAGACGTGCCAAGGCATGCCGCTGAACCGCTCCGTACCTACGCCAGAGTCCGACGCCGTGGCTCTGGTCGCTTCCAGCACCTAGGATACAAAGAGACACAAAATGACCTATGCGCTTGCCAAAAACACACCAGCCCCACGCTCCCTACTCCCCAGCTCACCTCAAACGCTCCTCCGCTTCCAAATGCGACCCGCACAGAGCCTGCAAAACCAAAGAGAAACACTGCAACTCCATGGCCATACAAGACTTGGCTATGAGACACCAACGCAAACCACAACCACCTCACCTTCCAGGAACGCTCCTCAGCGGGCGGCATTGCCCCTCCAAACGGCACCTACAAAAACCAAAGCCAAAAGGCACTTCCTGAAACACTGCCCAAAACCACAGCCTGCCCACACCTATCCCCTTCTCCCCCTCCTTTACCTTCAACAGCTTGCCTCCCCCGCCTCCGTCACTTTGGGTTCCCGCTTGGAGGCTGACGCACCACCTCTAAGATGCAAACAACGGGGGTGGCTTAGAACCGCACCAGCCACACGCAGCACCTGAAAAATAACCCCTCCTTCAGCCCACCCATCCCCGAGTCAGCTCCAGGGCCCATACCCCACATTGCTCCTCGCTTGGAACCTTCACGTTAAAAAAAAAAAAAAAAAAAAAAAAAAAGTCAGAAACACCATAAAGTAGTCAAAGAACCACCAGTCACATCTTCCCTCTAACCCCTCAGCTACTCCGTCCAACCCGACTGAACCACCTTTGCCTCAACAGTCTAGGCAGAGCAATGCATTAGCCACAGACCCTTCGCACTACTCCACCTACCCCCTGACTCTACACCCCCCGGGCAGGGCGGCTCCAGGCCACACGCACACCCCGACGATCCACAGCGCACTACAAACAATGTGCCTTAAAAGACGAGAGAGAGAACTCTCGGTAATAAGAACGACACCCGGACGGAAGACGCCGTCCGGCGAGAAGACCTGCGGGACCGTGACGGCCACGTGATGAGGTTCTACGGCAGCCCCAGAAAAAGAGAGGAACGTCACGGCCCCCGACAAGGGGTTATTCTGAAAACCGAGAGGACGCAGGCGCAACAATCCCGGCTGCAAGACCTAAGAACGTAAGGACGCAGGCAAGAAAGCCCAGTCCACAAAAACGGACCGCAAGAGAGCAGAGCTGCTGACGCAGCCGAGAACGACGCCGCAAAAAAGGACCGCCTGGAAACCTCCCAGATGCCAGACCGATCCACGCCGCACGTTTGGAACGCCAGAAAAGAAGCGCCCGATCGGCACTGGGTCGACGGACGCACGCGTTCGAGATGCTAGGGATGATGCCCAACTCACAACACCTGAGGCGCACGGCACCCTCCTTGGGCACAAAGGCAACATCGAGACCCAACAAAGTCCTAAGACACACAAGACACACCACGCAAACTGCACAACAACAGACACAGCCTGGAACCGCCCTGCCCGGCACACGCTGCCATCCTGCTGAAGACTAACCTGCTCCCTTATACCCGACCAGAGGGCACTGTTCCCAGACAGCCCTCTCCGCTGCGCTACACTTAGAAACCCCACCCCGCAACGGCCAACCTCGCACCCTCCCTCCCCCGACCCCTCTCCGGCACCGGAGCCGCAACTTAGCTTGCAGACAGCCACGAGTCCAAATCCATCCTGGACGAGGAAAACCACACTCGGCCCGCTGCATTCAGCCTGCCGTCACCAGGTTCCGCTCCACCGTCTGCGAAACAAGAACAACGCCGTCAGTCAGCATCACAGCAGTCATCACAGAGCTATCGCACAACATCCGCCGCCTCAGACGTGCCAAGGCATGCCGCTGAACCGCTCCGTACCTACGCCAGAGTCCGACGCCGTGGCTCTGGTCGCTTCCAGCACCTAGGATACAAAGAGACACAAAATGACCTATGCGCTTGCCAAAAACACACCAGCCCCACGCTCCCTACTCCCCAGCTCACCTCAAACGCTCCTCCGCTTCCAAATGCGACCCGCACAGAGCCTGCAAAACCAAAGAGAAACACTGCAACTCCATGGCCATACAAGACTTGGCTATGAGACACCAACGCAAACCACAACCACCTCACCTTCCAGGAACGCTCCTCAGCGGGCGGCATTGCCCCTCCAAACGGCACCTACAAAAACCAAAGCCAAAAGGCACTTCCTGAAACACTGCCCAAAACCACAGCCTGCCCACACCTATCCCCTTCTCCCCCTCCTTTACCTTCAACAGCTTGCCTCCCCCGCCTCCGTCACTTTGGGTTCCCGCTTGGAGGCTGACGCACCACCTCTAAGATGCAAACAACAGGGGTGGCTTAGAACCGCACCAGCCACACGCAGCACCTGAAAAATAACCCCTCCTTCAGCCCACCCATCCCCGAGTCAGCTCCAGGGCCCATACCCCACATTGCTCCTCGCTTGGAACCTTCACGTTAAAAAAAAAAAAAAAAAAAAAAAAAAGTCAGAAACACCATAAAGTAGTCAAAGAACCACCAGTCACATCTTCCCTCTAACCCCTCAGCTACTCCGTCCAACCCGACTGAACCACCTTTGCCTCAACAGTCTAGGCAGAGCAATGCATTAGCCACAGACCCTTCGCACTACTCCACCTACCCCCTGACTCTACACCCCCCGGGCAGGGCGGCTCCAGGCCACACGCACACCCCGACGATCCACAGCGCACTACAAACAATGTGCCTTAAAAGACGAGAGAGAGAACTCTCGGTAATAAGAACGACACCCGGACGGAAGACGCCGTCCGGCGAGAAGACCTGCGGGACCGTGACGGCCACGTGATGAGGTTCTACGGCAGCCCCAGAAAAAGAGAGGAACGTCACGGCCCCCGACAAGGGGTTATTCTGAAAACCGAGAGGACGCAGGCGCAACAATCCCGGCTGCAAGACCTAAGAACGTAAGGACGCAGGCAAGAAAGCCCAGTCCACAAAAACGGACCGCAAGAGAGCAGAGCTGCTGACGCAGCCGAGAACGACGCCGCAAAAAAGGACCGCCTGGAAACCTCCCAGATGCCAGACCGATCCACGCCGCACGTTTGGAACGCCAGAAAAGAAGCGCCCGATCGGCACTGGGTCGACGGACGCACGCGTTCGAGATGCTAGGGATGATGCCCAACTCACAACACCTGAGGCGCACGGCACCCTCCTTGGGCACAAAGGCAACATCGAGACCCAACAAAGTCCTAAGACACACAAGACACACCACGCAAACTGCACAACAACAGACACAGCCTGGAACCGCCCTGCCCGGCACACGCTGCCATCCTGCTGAAGACTAACCTGCTCCCTTATACCCGACCAGAGGGCACTGTTCCCAGACAGCCCTCTCCGCTGCGCTACACTTAGAAACCCCACCCCGCAACGGCCAACCTCGCACCCTCCCTCCCCCGACCCCTCTCCGGCACCGGAGCCGCAACTTAGCTTGCAGACAGCCACGAGTCCAAATCCATCCTGGACGAGGAAAACCACACTCGGCCCGCTGCATTCAGCCTGCCGTCACCAGGTTCCGCTCCACCGTCTGCGAAACAAGAACAACGCCGTCAGTCAGCATCACAGCAGTCATCACAGAGCTATCGCACAACATCCGCCGCCTCAGACGTGCCAAGGCATGCCGCTGAACCGCTCCGTACCTACGCCAGAGTCCGACGCCGTGGCTCTGGTCGCTTCCAGCACCTAGGATACAAAGAGACACAAAATGACCTATGCGCTTGCCAAAAACACACCAGCCCCACGCTCCCTACTCCCCAGCTCACCTCAAACGCTCCTCCGCTTCCAAATGCGACCCGCACAGAGCCTGCAAAACCAAAGAGAAACACTGCAACTCCATGGCCATACAAGACTTGGCTATGAGACACCAACGCAAACCACAACCACCTCACCTTCCAGGAACGCTCCTCAGCGGGCGGCATTGCCCCTCCAAACGGCACCTACAAAAACCAAAGCCAAAAGGCACTTCCTGAAACACTGCCCAAAACCACAGCCTGCCCACACCTATCCCCTTCTCCCCCTCCTTTACCTTCAACAGCTTGCCTCCCCCGCCTCCGTCACTTTGGGTTCCCGCTTGGAGGCTGACGCACCACCTCTAAGATGCAAACAACAGGGGTGGCTTAGAACCGCACCAGCCACACGCAGCACCTGAAAAATAACCCCTCCTTCAGCCCACCCATCCCCGAGTCAGCTCCAGGGCCCATACCCCACATTGCTCCTCGCTTGGAACCTTCACGTTAAAAAAAAAAAAAAAAAAAAAAAAAAGTCAGAAACACCATAAAGTAGTCAAAGAACCACCAGTCACATCTTCCCTCTAACCCCTCAGCTACTCCGTCCAACCCGACTGAACCACCTTTGCCTCAACAGTCTAGGCAGAGCAATGCATTAGCCACAGACCCTTCGCACTACTCCACCTACCCCCTGACTCTACACCCCCCGGGCAGGGCGGCTCCAGGCCACACGCACACCCCGACGATCCACAGCGCACTACAAACAATGTGCCTTAAAAGACGAGAGAGAGAACTCTCGGTAATAAGAACGACACCCGGACGGAAGACGCCGTCCGGCGAGAAGACCTGCGGGACCGTGACGGCCACGTGATGAGGTTCTACGGCAGCCCCAGAAAAAGAGAGGAACGTCACGGCCCCCGACAAGGGGTTATTCTGAAAACCGAGAGGACGCAGGCGCAACAATCCCGGCTGCAAGACCTAAGAACGTAAGGACGCAGGCAAGAAAGCCCAGTCCACAAAAACGGACCGCAAGAGAGCAGAGCTGCTGACGCAGCCGAGAACGACGCCGCAAAAAAGGACCGCCTGGAAACCTCCCAGATGCCAGACCGATCCACGCCGCACGTTTGGAACGCCAGAAAAGAAGCGCCCGATCGGCACTGGGTCGACGGACGCACGCGTTCGAGATGCTAGGGATGATGCCCAACTCACAACACCTGAGGCGCACGGCACCCTCCTTGGGCACAAAGGCAACATCGAGACCCAACAAAGTCCTAAGACACACAAGACACACCACGCAAACTGCACAACAACAGACACAGCCTGGAACCGCCCTGCCCGGCACACGCTGCCATCCTGCTGAAGACTAACCTGCTCCCTTATACCCGACCAGAGGGCACTGTTCCCAGACAGCCCTCTCTGCTGCGCTACACTTAGAAACCCCACCCCGCAACGGCCAACCTCGCACCCTCCCTCCCCCGACCCCTCTCCGGCACCGGAGCCGCAACTTAGCTTGCAGACAGCCACGAGTCCAAATCCATCCTGGACGAGGAAAACCACACTCGGCCCGCTGCATTCAGCCTGCCGTCACCAGGTTCCGCTCCACCGTCTGCGAAACAAGAACAACGCCGTCAGTCAGCATCACAGCAGTCATCACAGAGCTATCGCACAACATCCGCCGCCTCAGACGTGCCAAGGCATGCCGCTGAACCGCTCCGTACCTACGCCAGAGTCCGACGCCGTGGCTCTGGTCGCTTCCAGCACCTAGGATACAAAGAGACACAAAATGACCTATGCGCTTGCCAAAAACACACCAGCCCCACGCTCCCTACTCCCCAGCTCACCTCAAACGCTCCTCCGCTTCCAAATGCGACCCGCACAGAGCCTGCAAAACCAAAGAGAAACACTGCAACTCCATGGCCATACAAGACTTGGCTATGAGACACCAACGCAAACCACAACCACCTCACCTTCCAGGAACGCTCCTCAGCGGGCGGCATTGCCCCTCCAAACGGCACCTACAAAAACCAAAGCCAAAAGGCACTTCCTGAAACACTGCCCAAAACCACAGCCTGCCCACACCTATCCCCTTCTCCCCCTCCTTTACCTTCAACAGCTTGCCTCCCCCGCCTCCGTCACTTTGGGTTCCCGCTTGGAGGCTGACGCACCACCTCTAAGATGCAAACAACGGGGGTGGCTTAGAACCGCACCAGCCACACGCAGCACCTGAAAAATAACCCCTCCTTCAGCCCACCCATCCCCGAGTCAGCTCCAGGGCCCATACCCCACATTGCTCCTCGCTTGGAACCTTCACGTTAAAAAAAAAAAAAAAAAAAAAAAAAGTCAGAAACACCATAAAGTAGTCAAAGAACCACCAGTCACATCTTCCCTCTAACCCCTCAGCTACTCCGTCCAACCCGACTGAACCACCTTTGCCTCAACAGTCTAGGCAGAGCAATGCATTAGCCACAGACCCTTCGCACTACTCCACCTACCCCCTGACTCTACACCCCCCGGGCAGGGCGGCTCCAGGCCACACGCACACCCCGACGATCCACAGCGCACTACAAACAATGTGCCTTAAAAGACGAGAGAGAGAACTCTCGGTAATAAGAACGACACCCGGACGGAAGACGCCGTCCGGCGAGAAGACCTGCGGGACCGTGACGGCCACGTGATGAGGTTCTACGGCAGCCCCAGAAAAAGAGAGGAACGTCACGGCCCCCGACAAGGGGTTATTCTGAAAACCGAGAGGACGCAGGCGCAACAATCCCGGCTGCAAGACCTAAGAACGTAAGGACGCAGGCAAGAAAGCCCAGTCCACAAAAACGGACCGCAAGAGAGCAGAGCTGCTGACGCAGCCGAGAACGACGCCGCAAAAAAGGACCGCCTGGAAACCTCCCAGGTGCCAGACCGATCCACGCCGCACGTTTGGAACGCCAGAAAAGAAGCGCCCGATCGGCACTGGGTCGACGGACGCACGCGTTCGAGATGCTAGGGATGATGCCCAACTCACAACACCTGAGGCGCACGGCACCCTCCTTGGGCACAAAGGCAACATCGAGACCCAACAAAGTCCTAAGACACACAAGACACACCACGCAAACTGCACAACAACAGACACAGCCTGGAACCGCCCTGCCCGGCACACGCTGCCATCCTGCTGAAGACTAACCTGCTCCCTTATACCCGACCAGAGGGCACTGTTCCCAGACAGCCCTCTCTGCTGCGCTACACTTAGAAACCCCACCCCGCAACGGCCAACCTCGCACCCTCCCTCCCCCGACCCCTCTCCGGCACCGGAGCCGCAACTTAGCTTGCAGACAGCCACGAGTCCAAATCCATCCTGGACGAGGAAAACCACACTCGGCCCGCTGCATTCAGCCTGCCGTCACCAGGTTCCGCTCCACCGTCTGCGAAACAAGAACAACGCCGTCAGTCAGCATCACAGCAGTCATCACAGAGCTATCGCACAACATCCGCCGCCTCAGACGTGCCAAGGCATGCCGCTGAACCGCTCCGTACCTACGCCAGAGTCCGACGCCGTGGCTCTGGTCGCTTCCAGCACCTAGGATACAAAGAGACACAAAATGACCTATGCGCTTGCCAAAAACACACCAGCCCCACGCTCCCTACTCCCCAGCTCACCTCAAACGCTCCTCCGCTTCCAAATGCGACCCGCACAGAGCCTGCAAAACCAAAGAGAAACACTGCAACTCCATGGCCATACAAGACTTGGCTATGAGACACCAACGCAAACCACAACCACCTCACCTTCCAGGAACGCTCCTCAGCGGGCGGCATTGCCCCTCCAAACGGCACCTACAAAAACCAAAGCCAAAAGGCACTTCCTGAAACACTGCCCAAAACCACAGCCTGCCCACACCTATCCCCTTCTCCCCCTCCTTTACCTTCAACAGCTTGCCTCCCCCGCCTCCGTCACTTTGGGTTCCCGCTTGGAGGCTGACGCACCACCTCTAAGATGCAAACAACAGGGGTGGCTTAGAACCGCACCAGCCACACGCAGCACCTGAAAAATAACCCCTCCTTCAGCCCACCCATCCCCGAGTCAGCTCCAGGGCCCATACCCCACATTGCTCCTCGCTTGGAACCTTCACGTTAAAAAAAAAAAAAAAAAAAAAAAAAAGTCAGAAACACCATAAAGTAGTCAAAGAACCACCAGTCACATCTTCCCTCTAACCCCTCAGCTACTCCGTCCAACCCGACTGAACCACCTTTGCCTCAACAGTCTAGGCAGAGCAATGCATTAGCCACAGACCCTTCGCACTACTCCACCTACCCCCTGACTCTACACCCCCCGGGCAGGGCGGCTCCAGGCCACACGCACACCCCGACGATCCACAGCGCACTACAAACAATGTGCCTTAAAAGACGAGAGAGAGAACTCTCGGTAATAAGAACGACACCCGGACGGAAGACGCCGTCCGGCGAGAAGACCTGCGGGACCGTGACGGCCACGTGATGAGGTTCTACGGCAGCCCCAGAAAAAGAGAGGAACGTCACGGCCCCCGACAAGGGGTTATTCTGAAAACCGAGAGGACGCAGGCGCAACAATCCCGGCTGCAAGACCTAAGAACGTAAGGACGCAGGCAAGAAAGCCCAGTCCACAAAAACGGACCGCAAGAGAGCAGAGCTGCTGACGCAGCCGAGAACGACGCCGCAAAAAAGGACCGCCTGGAAACCTCCCAGGTGCCAGACCGATCCACGCCGCACGTTTGGAACGCCAGAAAAGAAGCGCCCGATCGGCACTGGGTCGACGGACGCACGCGTTCGAGATGCTAGGGATGATGCCCAACTCACAACACCTGAGGCGCACGGCACCCTCCTTGGGCACAAAGGCAACATCGAGACCCAACAAAGTCCTAAGACACACAAGACACACCACGCAAACTGCACAACAACAGACACAGCCTGGAACCGCCCTGCCCGGCACACGCTGCCATCCTGCTGAAGACTAACCTGCTCCCTTATACCCGACCAGAGGGCACTGTTCCCAGACAGCCCTCTCCGCTGCGCTACACTTAGAAACCCCACCCCGCAACGGCCAACCTCGCACCCTCCCTCCCCCGACCCCTCTCCGGCACCGGAGCCGCAACTTAGCTTGCAGACAGCCACGAGTCCAAATCCATCCTGGACGAGGAAAACCACACTCGGCCCGCTGCATTCAGCCTGCCGTCACCAGGTTCCGCTCCACCGTCTGCGAAACAAGAACAACGCCGTCAGTCAGCATCACAGCAGTCATCACAGAGCTATCGCACAACATCCGCCGCCTCAGACGTGCCAAGGCATGCCGCTGAACCGCTCCGTACCTACGCCAGAGTCCGACGCCGTGGCTCTGGTCGCTTCCAGCACCTAGGATACAAAGAGACACAAAATGACCTATGCGCTTGCCAAAAACACACCAGCCCCACGCTCCCTACTCCCCAGCTCACCTCAAACGCTCCTCCGCTTCCAAATGCGACCCGCACAGAGCCTGCAAAACCAAAGAGAAACACTGCAACTCCATGGCCATACAAGACTTGGCTATGAGACACCAACGCAAACCACAACCACCTCACCTTCCAGGAACGCTCCTCAGCGGGCGGCATTGCCCCTCCAAACGGCACCTACAAAAACCAAAGCCAAAAGGCACTTCCTGAAACACTGCCCAAAACCACAGCCTGCCCACACCTATCCCCTTCTCCCCCTCCTTTACCTTCAACAGCTTGCCTCCCCCGCCTCCGTCACTTTGGGTTCCCGCTTGGAGGCTGACGCACCACCTCTAAGATGCAAACAACAGGGGTGGCTTAGAACCGCACCAGCCACACGCAGCACCTGAAAAATAACCCCTCCTTCAGCCCACCCGTCCCCGAGTCAGCTCCAGGGCCCATACCCCACATTGCTCCTCGCTTGGAACCTTCACGTTATTAAAAAAAAAAAAAAAAAAGTCAGAAACACCATAAAGTAGTCAAAGAACCACCAGTCACATCTTCCCTCTAACCCCCCAGCTACTCCGTCCAACCCGACTGAACCACCTTTGCCTCAACAGTCTAGGCAGAGCAATGCATTAGCCACAGACCCTTCGCACTACTCCACCTACCCCCTGACTCTACACCCCCCGGGCAGGGCGGCTCCAGGCCACACGCACACACGCACACCCCGACGATCCACAGCGCACTACAAACAATGTGCCTTAAAAGACGAGAGAGAGAACTCTCGGTAATAAGAACGACACCCGGACGGAAGACGCCGTCCGGCGAGAAGACCTGCGGGACCGTGACGGCCACGTGATGAGGTTCTACGGCAGCCCCAGAAAAAGAGAGGAACGTCACGGCCCCCGACAAGGGGTTATTCTGAAAACCGAGAGGACGCAGGCGCAACAATCCCGGCTTCAAGACCTACGAACGTAAGGACGCAGGCAAGAAAGCCCAGTCCACAAAAACGGACCGCAAGAGAGCAGAGCTGCTGACGCAGCCGAGAATGACGCCGCAAAAAAGGACCGCCTGGAAACCTCCCAGGTGCCAGACCGATCCACGCCGCACGTTTGGAACGCCAGAAAAGAAGCGCCCGATCGGCACTGAGTCGACGGACGCACGCGTTCGAGATGCTAGGGATGATGCCCAACTCACACCACCTGAGGCGCACGGCACCCTCCTTGGGCACAAAGGCAACATCGAGACCCAACAAAGTCCTAAGACACACAAGACACACCACGCAAACTGCACAACAACAGACACAGCCTGGAACCGCCCTGCCCGGCACACGCTGCCATCCTGCTGAAGACTAACCTGCTCCCTTATACCCGACCAGAGGGCACTGTTCCCAGACAGCCCTCTCCGCTGCGCTACACTTAGAAACCCCACCCCGCAACGGCCAACCTCGCACCCTCCCTCCCCCGACCCCTCTCCGGCGCCGGAGCCTCAACTTAGCTTGCAGACAGCCACGAGTCCAAATCCATCCTGGACGAGGAAAACCACACTCGGCCTGCTGCATTCAGCCTGCCGTCACCAGGTTCCGCTCCACCGTCTGCGAAACAAGAACAACGCCGTCAGTCAGCATCGCAGCAGTCATCACAGAGCTATCGCACAACATCCGCCGCCTCAGACGTGCCAAGGCATGCCGCTGAACCGCTCCGTACCTACGCCAGAGTCCGACGCCGTGGCTCTGGTCGCTTCCAGCACCTAGGATACAAAGAGACACAAAATGACCTATGCGCTTGCCAAAAACACACCAGCCCCACGCTCCCTACTCCCCAGCTCACCTCAAACGCTCCTCCGCTTCCAAATGCGACCCGCACAGAGCCTGCAAAACCAAAGAGAAACACTGCAACTCCACGGCCATACAAGACTTGGCTATGAGACACCAACGCAAACCACAACCACCTCACCTTCCAGGAACGCTCCTCAGCGGGCGGCATTGCCCCTCCAAACGGCACCTACAAAAACCAAAGCCAAAAGGCACTTCCTGAAACACTGCCCAAAACCACAGCCTGCCCACACCTATCCCCTTCTCCCCCTCCTTTACCTTCAACAGCTTGCCTCCCCCGCCTCCGTCACTTTGGGTTCCCGCTTGGAGGCTGACGCACCACCTCTAAGATGCAAACAACAGGGGTGGCTTAGAACCGCACCAGCCACACGCAGCACCTGAAAAATAACCCCTCCTTCAGCCCACCCGTCCCCGAGTCAGCTCCAGGGCCCATACCCCACATTGCTCCTCGCTTGGAACCTTCACGTTATTAAAAAAAAAAAAAAAAAAAGTCAGAAACACCATAAAGTAGTCAAAGAACCACCAGTCACATCTTCCCTCTAACCCCCCAGCTACTCCGTCCAACCCGACTGAACCACCTTTGCCTCAACAGTCTAGGCAGAGCAATGCATTAGCCACAGACCCTTCGCACTACTCCACCTACCCCCTGACTCTACACCCCCCGGGCAGGGCGGCTCCAGGCCACACGCACACACGCACACCCCGACGATCCACAGCGCACTACAAACAATGTGCCTTAAAAGACGAGAGAGAGAACTCTCGGTAATAAGAACGACACCCGGACGGAAGACGCCGTCCGGCGAGAAGACCTGCGGGACCGTGACGGCCACGTGATGAGGTTCTACGGCAGCCCCAGAAAAAGAGAGGAACGTCACGGCCCCCGACAAGGGGTTATTCTGAAAACCGAGAGGACGCAGGCGCAACAATCCCGGCTTCAAGACCTACGAACGTAAGGACGCAGGCAAGAAAGCCCAGTCCACAAAAACGGACCGCAAGAGAGCAGAGCTGCTGACGCAGCCGAGAACGACGCCGCAAAAAAGGACCGCCTGGAAACCTCCCAGATGCCAGACCGATCCACGCCGCACGTTTGTAACGCCAGAAAAGAAGCGCCCGATCGGCACTGAGTCGACGGACGCACGCGTTCGAGATGCTAGGGATGATGCCCAACTCACACCACCTGAGGCGCACGGCACCCTCCTTGGGCACAAAGGCAACATCGAGACCCAACAAAGTCCTAAGACACACAAGACGCACCACGCAAACTGCACGACAACAGACACAGCCTGGAACCGCCCTGCCCGGCACACGCTGCCATCCTGCTGAAGACTAACCTGCTCCCTTTACCTGCCCAGAGGGGACCATTCCCGGACAGCCCTCTTCCCTGCCCTACCTTTCAAAACCCCTTCCTGCAATGGCCAGTCCCGTCTCCTCACCCCCTTCCCGGTGCCAGCCCCTCAACTTAATCTTTCAGAGGGTCGGGGGGTCCGCATCCATCCTTGACCACCCACACATCGGCTAGCTGATATTTTCCTGCACTCCCCAGGTTCCTCTTCCTCACCTGCAAAACAAAACCCCACGGCACCAGCAGTAAGCATCGCGACTGTGAAAAGCAACCGCTTCTGCGCCACCTTCACCCTCGTAAGCGCCGCGGCATTCCGCTCGCCTCCTCCACGCCCATTCCAGAGTCGGAGGCCGGAGGCTGCGGCCGTCGTTCCTTGTGGTGCCCAAGATGCTAAGAGACACAAAATTACCTTTGCGCTCGTGAAAAGTCACAAGTCCCACACTCCTCCTCTCTACTTCCCACCTCGCCTCCAATGCTCATCCGATTCCAAAGACGGCCCGCACAGAACCTGCAAAACCAAAGAGAAAAGCTTCACCGAGTTGCCGCAGGATACTTGACTCTCGGGCGCCAACAGGCCTGCAACCACCTCACCTTCTCAGACCTCTCAGCAAGTTGCTGCTTCGCTCCTCTGACGCTACATGCATAATCTACAACAATCAAAGCAAACACATGCTGAGATACTACCCAAAACAAGAGCCCACCCACACTGATTCCCATCTCCTGCTCCTTTACCTTGGCCAGGTGCCTGCACTGCCTCTGTTGTTTTCAGGTTGTCATGTTGAGGTGCGGGTACCACCTGTAAAACCCAAACAAGAAAGGATCCTTAAAGCTTCGCCCACAAGATGACACCTGAAAACTAACTGCTACGCTTGCCCGCTAGTCATTGCTCACCATGCCTGAGTCAGCTCTGGTGCCCATATCCCACGTGGCTTCACATGTTCAAAATAAAGCCAAAAACCCAAACCGTAACCTAGTGGTATACCCGCCAGTCACATCTCTCTAACACCACACACCGACCCACCTTAACTCTGTCACCCTGCACAGCTCGTCCTTCTGCATCTGCAAAACAGTAATATCAAAGAAGTCACACAGATGCAGAGCGACAGCTTAACAATTCCAGAGGTCTTGTTCCCATTAGGAATACCATCTAGAGCCCAACTACAGCCTGCCATTAAAAGAAATATGTAACTCAAACGTGAAGCCCCGCCCATACAAGCCTTAAGACCTTTGAGATTCAATCTGCTCAACTAGCAGCGCCCTAGTGCCACTCCCAAACAGCTCTGGTCATCCCCTCAGCACCCGCAAAATGCTACGGAAATTACTGTCCTCGCCTGCTGCCGATGGCTGCTTGCTCTGAGATGGGCTGTACAGCCTTGGCCAAAGCAGTCTAGGCATATTAACATTAACCAGATGCTCTTAGTGCTAATCTTCCCCTGACTCTACCATTGCTACGCCCCTAGGCAGAGCAGCTCCAACCCACACACAGACACGCACAGACCGACGCTGCACTCAAACACTACAAACGACACGACCCAGAGACCTAAGAAAACTCTCAGCAAGAGGAACGAGTCCCAGCCCAGAGATGCTGTCAGTCAAGAAGATCGACGGGGCCGCAAGGAAGAATCTACGGCAGCCCCTGAAAAGTCAAATGCCATCGCCAATGGTAGAAAGATATGTATAAACATATGTCCGTAACTGTGATGGCAGATGCATGAGAAGCCAGGCTTAAAGACCCAAGAACATTAAGACGCAGGGAAGAAATCCCAGAAAAGTGCTCTGGGAAAAGCGACCACTCTTGAGCGACAATGCTAACGCTGCCTTAATCACCAGCACAATAAATTGCCATCGATAATCATCTGATACACAAGACATACAAGAAAGATACGTGCCTTAGACTTAAAGTGTGATAAAGGAAGCGCTCAGTTAGTGTTATGTTGATGAGCCGAGGCTTGCAAGACCCTGGGTATTTCAATGTTCCCACTGGACACAGAGAAGACTGAAGACATCAAGACCTGAGTAAGGTATGGTATGAGACACAGAAGACAGACTACACAGTAACACAGACACAGGCTGGACCTGCCCTGCCTGGTAGATGTTCTTGTTTTACGGAAAGGACCCCGCGTCCTCTCCGTGCCCAAACGTGCCTGATCTCAAACCGCCTTCTCCACTACACTGATTTTATAACCCCTGCCCGCCCCACCTGCGCTTCCCCCACCCAACCGACCACCTGCACAAAGATAGGGTCGGCCCCTCAACTTGCCTTTCAGAGGGCTGGGGCTCAGAAACCATCTTCTAAAAAGACCCCATCGGCTACCTAGGATGTCACTGCAATCACCCAGATCCTCTTCATCATCTGCAAACACAGAGTGCCATCACTCAGCATCACGCCAGTCAACGCTGACCTCTTCCACAAGGACACCCTCCTCAGAAGCACCGTGGCATGCCACTCGGTCCCGGTCTAACGCCAGATGTTGCCGCCGGCATCACCCGTGGCACCTAGAAAACCAGTGATGCAAAGCGCCCATCGCGCCTGGAAGCGGTCCCTGCTCACAAACTATTCTACACACCTCAAAAATAACTGCTGCTATGGTTTGCTGTTCATTGCTCACCTTGCCTGACAAGCTCAGGGCAGACATTCCTCCACTGGCCTCCCGTGCCACACCTCCGGGGTCAGCATCTATGTCAGGTACACGCTCGTATAGTCCATCTCCAATGACTCGAGAACCGTAACCTTCGATGCCGAGCCCGCCTTGGGAGATTGCGGAGACACACACAGATGTTATATACTGCTTTCCAAAAGAGAGCCCACCATGCAAATCCCTTGGACTGACTTACGTACTCGGGCAACACAGAGACCCCAAAACCACAAATCCCAAAATGATTGACCTCAACCTCCATCATGGCCCATGATGCCGCCTGCTCACCTTTGCTGTCATTCCTCGCTCGACTGTGCTGCTTTGCCCAGACCTATTACTTAAACTGCAAGAATAAGTCAAACCACTCACCGACACACAAAAATTAGTTACTGCCAGATGACTCAAATATAGGCAAAGACCAGCAGGCCAAACACCAAAAGAGCTACAAGCAGCAAATGACCATGGCTGGTGTAATGACAGACTCTTCCTTTAGGGATAAGTAACTCCTAAATGACTCCATGAACTGCAGCATGGAGAACCCCTCGGTGGACAGCATGCTCGCATGAGAGCGCCGACATATACGGGACAGGACAGTGGGCTGCCAGAAGCTGCTTGCATACACAATGCTACCGTTAGACAACGCGGCACTATAAAGTCTTAAGCCAGAACTGCATAGTAGTTACAGGAGACCTGACAGCAGACAGATGCTGAACATGACTTGATGGTCACAGAATCTCATGGAGACGGGTGCCAAAAATCTCATGGAGGCCCCTCAGACCCCCCAAACGCTTGATGAGAGATGCTTCTTGCCAAAATACAAGCTCAACAAGGAAAAGCCAAAGGTGATGCGCAGCGAGCTATTAAAATCTCCGTACAGAAGCATGCATTACTTCAGATGGCGGGACAGTCCTGCCAGGTCAGTCAAACCCAAGCACTGGGTTCTAATGCGTGTCCAGCGGTGTCCGTGATATTTCTCACGGCCTCCCATGTCACAGACAGCTCCCCCATCTGGGACCGTGTTGTGCATGTCCCAGCCCCTGGCCACCCCCGTGATGGAAATCAAACAGAACAAATAAGGACTCTACTTGATCACCTTGGCCTCCTAAAGAAGCTTCCTTCCTCTGCTGACAGTCAACACTGCTATCCTGGTGCTGTTCCTTGAATGCGGGCTGGCCCTCGGATGCCTCTACTGCCGAAGGAAGAGAAAATGATTACGCTCCTACAACGCGCTCCATCCTCCTCTTGTTCAAGAAATCAAAAGACAGCTACCATCCCTGACCGCTACACAACAGGAGTCTGTGCAGGAGATGGCTGAGCCCCTCCCCATAAACGGAAAACTCTGCTATGACCCTGCTTTGCCTTGTGGCACCAGCACCCACCATCAGGGTGCCCCAAACCCATTCGTGACTCCCTAGGAAAATCCAATATAATTAGCTCAAAACACCTGGCAAATAAGATACCACCTAAAAACACATGTACTCCACCTGATCCCAAAACAGTCAGATAGCTGGCTTCCTCCTACACAAAACTCACATCTTCAACAAATACACAAAACAGAGCAACACGACACCAAACATAACAAAATCCTTACCCTCTGACACACTCTGAAAGGGATTAGTGCACCCACATAATACATGCTCACACTATCGACCCGCATACCAGACTTCCTCAGGGTCAGACCTGCAGAGACAGGAGGAATCCTGACACTGCCTCCCCAGATGCCCCCAGAGCTCCGCTCTCATCATGGGAAAATGCTGGTGAGGATAAGTACAAAAAAAAAAAAAAAAAAAGAGAGGAAAGACAGCCACAGGGACCTGGATGTCAAAAGCCTGACCTTACCTGCAGGAATAAACAACAGAAATCCTGCAAAAAAAGTTCTAACCAAAACCCAGAAAATATGAAAAACCCAGGAACCTCAAAAAAAGCTCAGAACATTGTACCATGTGGCAACCGAGACTGCCTGACAGATGCCACCACAAGGACGAGAGGTCTGCCTCAAGAGCGGCTCGAGACCCTTGAGCCCAATGACCTACAAAGCCCCTTAGGGAATTACACCGGCAGTCTACCGATGGAGAAACCGCAACGGCTTAACACGGCAACTCAGAGATCTGAAATGGGCACCTGATGACTACAGAAACCAGTGCTAAAAACACTATAAACAAGAACATCGTTATCATGACCAACACTAGAGCAAGCCTCCTTGGGCGCTCAAGGCAAAGGGCAAAAAGAAAAATAGAAAAAGCTTGCGTGCCCAGGACTGCGATAAAAGACACAGCCCTCCCTAGAGATTTCTAAGAGCACAAATAATACACATCCTCTTCTCCAGAAGAGGAGAAGGGAAGGGAAGACAGCAACACAAGCCTGCGCTGGAAATAAGTGTCCAGTCAATGCCTCTAAGTAACAGTTTCTGTGACATCCTGATGGACAGATGCAAAAATTAGCTCAGGGAGCGAAATGAGAAAGCAGCACAGAGGAGTGGAGACCCGAGAATTCCAGAGGGTACATTTTCATGTACCTTAACGTACCCAGTGCTTTCCGAGTTGAGACTTGTCTGATGTTTGTCCCCGTGCGTTGAGATGCGGAGGTCCAGATAGTTTACGCTGCGTCTCTCGTGACTCCGTTGTTTCTCCTGTTGGCCATGGAGAGACAAAAACAGAACAGACCTGATCAAAATCTAAATAAAACTGCACAACCCATCTGAGAAAGGCTGGTGAACCTGCCTCCCTTTCCCAACCATCCCCTGCTCCGAAGACTTGAGAAACACCTACTCTTCTCCCGACGTGGCAGGGAAGGAAGGTTGCTCCTTCCCGACAGCTCCTGCCCTGTATTTGCACCCCTGAAGCCCCCATGTCAGCTGCTCCTTGGGAGCTGCTCTTCTGAGCTGTGCCCCATGTTCTGCGAGCACCTCTCATCTTTCATCTTCGCAAAGACTCCGGGCTCTGGAGCAGACCCACAAAGTAACTGAAGTCCTGAAGCTTATCATCTAGGAGGGGCCTGCTGCAAACCCAAAAGATTCTAGGGACAACATAGTACTCTGGAAACAATTAGGAACAGTGATTAATTATTCCATACGCTGAAAGACTCTACACCTTATGACCTGGCTGCTTTCTTGAAAAGAGCTAAAATTCCATATACAGATGCCCACCTTAACCCCTGCTAGATCACCTCACCATCACTTCTATTAAGAAATAGTGTCAACAACTTACACAGCAAAACTGGTGAGGAAAACAAGGTTCTGTCTTCAATAAAATCAGGAATTCCAGAAAAAATACAATGCATTTTCAATCAAAAAAAAAAAAAAAAAAACCAACCAAAAAAACACCATACAAACTCAGACTGTTAAACCATCTTGCCACCCCTGAACACCCATACAACATTGCTGAGCAGGAAAAAAAAAAAAAGAAAAGAAAAAAAAAAAAAGCTGCATTCAAGTGTACTTTCTACTATATAATGCTGCTGAACCTTGACTGGTCCTGAGGCCCTTACCTCAAACACACACACCTGCCCAAATAGTTGAGGCAGGTCAAAAATCTGCAATCACCTGAAGGAACAGCAGAGCACTGACACCAATGAAGCCAGGGAGCAGAATGAGCCCCCTGAGGCGAGGCTGTGGCTCATATACCCCTGGCCCCACCCACCACCCTTCCCACAATCCCCTGGGAAAGGGGAGGGGCAAACCACCAGAAGGCATAAAGGCTGCCCAAGGAGCAGCAGGGAGGTTTCTCCTGTGCCTTAGATTTGCAATGTGCAAAGCACTTAAATGGGGAAAGCGACCCTTACTAGAAACAACAAGACCTGCTCTTGTACACCAACTACATCTATTGCATCAGCAATGCAACCGGGTAAGGAATTAAATGTGTTTTTTTCTAGGGTGTGGATTGAATGAGGTCAACATCCTGCTAAGCTGTGTAGGAAAGAAGCTCGTTAAACTCATTAGCACTGTTATTATAAAAAAAGTAAAAAACACAAGATGCTATGGGGTTATGCTTCATTTCTAGCGAGACTGCACGTGCTACCTAACTTCTACTGGAAGTACGTTCTGGATAGGACTGAATGACAAAGCACAATTAGATCCCATAAAAACCCTTTCTCAAAAATTCCTCCAGTTGCAAAGTAAATCACTTACTGTAAATCACCAACAGTTCAGAGTCCCCTCGACGGTCTCTCCGACAGACTCCCTTAACGGAACTAGATGAGTCCCAAGAGACAAAAACCACAAAAACCCTATAGAAATACAAAAAATGTCTCAGAGGCCGTATGAAGCAGCTGAATGAACGCCTAAGTAGCTAGAACAAACATAAATTGCAAAACACAACCAAAAAACCCACAGGAGATCTGTCGATAAAAATAGAGGAAGGCTATCGCCTTCTCTGAAAAAGTCAAGGGGAGATCTGAGCTGACGATAGATGTCTTTGGGGTACCAACCGCCAAATAGAAATGTACCGTAAGACAAAAAACCTAAGGGACTGCTGCGGAGCACAAAGATGGCTTTAGAAAAGGTTCGGACAGAATGAGAGGCATCGTTGCAGGGCTCAGAGAGGCCCCAAAGGGGCCAGAGAGACCAAAGAAGTCTTGAGGACGCAATGAGTTCAAAAGGGAGTTGAAGAAAGGACGGGTGTCCTCGGGGACCGAACAGAGGTGCGCCGAACAAGGGAGAGGACGGAAGGACCGACCGAGGGAATGGAGGTGGACTCAGGAAGGGTTTGGAGGGGAAAAGAGGTGCGCAAAGCGCCCTGCCGAGCTAAAACGGGGCTCTAGGGCGTAGGGGGTGTCTCACGAGAGCTCGGCAATGGGAGCGGAGGAGTCCCGAGGGGGCCTGAGAGACCAAAGCAGCCTCAGAGGTATCAATGAGGAACTCCGAGGGGGATTTCAACAACAGGGTGGGAGATAGAGGGACAAACGGAAAGAAAATTCAAGAAGCAATGGGGTACAATTCGCACAGGCGAGAATTAAAAAATAAGGCCAGGGAGATGAGAGAGATACATACATAGGAAGAAATTTTAAAACAAATGGGGTGAAGAAAAGAGTGAGAAGAAATAAAAAATAGGAGAATGGAGCCAAATAGAGGGAGGCATAGAAAGAAAGTTTGAAAAGCAATGGGGTACAGAGCAGAGGGAGATATTAAAAAAACATAGGGTCAGGGAGCTGGATAGGGGGGAGATATAGAAATGAAAATTTAAAAGTAATAGGCTACAAGGCAGTGCAGAAAAACTAAAAACTAGGGAGAGGGAGCTGGCTAGAGAGACACATAGAAAAAATTTAAAATGCAACGGGGCATTCTCCAGAGTTGGCAGAAGAATAACAAGTTTTGGGGAGCCACACAAGGAGGTGGGCAGAGAGGGAGACCGAGGAAGGGAGGCAGGCAGACATCTGGAGAAGGGTGGCAGAGACGGGCCAGGATGCAGAGGAGAGGACGCGTGACTCACCACAGCTCCTGGTGCCAGCAGGAGACCTTCATCGCCTCGATGCTTCTCTCTCTGCCTCTGCCCCTTCCTCCTCTGCAGTGCTGCATGCCGGACCCTCGCCCATTCAGCAGCATGCAGCGGATACCTCTATGCTCCTCATCCACAAGGTTTCCTCAATACCTGGTGGCTCACCCACATAGCCAACAGAGGCACTGAGCTCCTAGCACTGTGTGCTGGCGTCCGCCCTGTCGGGGACAGCTCGGAGGGATCCTTCCTCACCACACAGACTGGCTATTCCTTGCTGGAGGCACCTGCCTGCAGGACTCCCTCCGCAGCCCATTCCCCTTCACCAGCTTTCTCAAGCAGGCATGCCCAGGCAGCCCCTTTTACAGCTGGAGCCCCTTCACCCAGCAGGGCCAGCCCCATCCTCAGCCTCACTGGCCACACCTGGGGCTGCCCTAGACCCAGCTGGAGCCCCTTCACCCAGCAGGGCCAGCCCCATCCTCAGCCTCACTGGCCACACCTGGGGCTGCCCTAGACCCAGCTGGAGCCCATCAGGAACAGGGGCCATTGCCAACGCCCCACAGCACATCACCCCCTCCCCTGCACCTCTCCACAGCCACATGCTCTGCACCCAGGGGCTGCAAACACACCCAGGGGCACAGAGGAGGCAGGGAAAGTTTATTCATTAATGCACATAAGAAACCCCAGCTGTAAGAAATTGCAAGTTTCACTGCCCAAATGCAGGAGGAGAGAGGGAAAGAGAAAAGCAGTGGGAAAGTCAGAGGGACACAGGGAAGAGATGTGGGACAGGGAGCCAGAAAATGGGATGCTGCAAACAGGAGAGGGATGGGGAGGAGGACAACAGTGTAGAGAGAGCAGAGAGATGGAGGAATAAATAAGAGAGACAGGGAGCAGGAGAGAGAGGCGGAAGGGACCAGCAGGACAACAAGATAGAGACAAGACAAGGGACACAGAAAAATTCTAAAGGGGGTGGGGGGGTGGAAACGTAGGCAAGAAATTAAAAAATAGAAACAGCCCGATAGAGGTAGATGTAGAAAGAAAATTCTCAAAAAGCAACGGGGTGCAAGAAACATAGGCAAGAACTAACAAACAAATAGAGACAGGGAGCTAGAAAGAGGGAGATCTAGAAAGAAAGTGTAAAAAGTGACAGGGTAGAGGACAGAGAGGGAAGAATTAAGAGTTTGAGACAGAGATGGATAGAGGGAGACATAGAAAGAAAATTTTCTAAGTGACAGGATACAAGAATCATACACGAGAATTAAAAAATAAGTACATGGAGCTGCATAGAGGGAGATGTAGGAAGAAAATTTGAAAAGCAACAGGGCATAAGAAACACTGGCAAGAAATGAAAGAGAGGGGGAAAGGTAGCAAGAAAATTTAAAAAGCAACTGAGTTTGAGAAATATATGCAAGATTTTAAAAAAATAGGGATGGAGAAGTAGAAAATAAGTTTCAAAAGCAATGGGGTACAAGAAACATAGGCAAGAATTAAAAAATAGGGGCAGAAAAGAAAGCAACTGTGGTGGGTTGACCTCGGCTGGCTGCCGGGTGCCCACCAAGCCGCTCTATCGCTCCCCCTCCTCAACAAGACAGGGGAAGAAAACACAAGAAAAAACCTCGTAGGTCGAGATAAGGACAAAGAGATCGCTCACCCGTTACTGTCACAGGCAAAACAGACTCAACTTGGGGTAATTAAATTTATTGTTAATCAAAATCAAGATTAGAACAATAAGAAATAAGAACAAATCTAAAAAACAGCCCGCTCTTTTTTCCTGGGCTCATCTTCACAACTCCTGACCTCCCTACATCCCACCCCCGAGCAATGCAGGGGGACAGGGAGCAGGGGCCGCACTCAGTTCATCACACATCATCTCTGCCGCTCCTTCCTCCTCGCGCTCCTCTTCTGCTCCAGCGTGGGCTCCACTCCACGGGGCTGCAGGTGCTGCCAGGAGCCTGCTCCAGCGCAAGCTCTCCATGGGGTCACAACTTCCTTCAGGCACATCCACCTGCTGCGGCATGGGGTCCTCCATGGGCTGCAGGTGCATGTCTGCTCCACCGCGGACCTCCACGGGCTCCAGGAGGACGACCTGCCTCACCATGGCCTTCACCACAGCCTGCAGGGGAATCTCTGCTCCAGGAGTGCCAGGAGCATCTCCTCCCCCTCCTTCTTCACCAACCTTAGTGCCTGCAGGGCTGTTTCACACTCATGTTTTCTCCATCACAGCATCTACGCAGCATTTTTTACCCCTTCTTAAATGTCCATCCCAGAGGCACAACCATCATTGCCGATGGGCTCGGCTTGGACCGGCAGCAGATCCGTCTTGGAGCCGGAACTGGCTGTGCCTGACACGGGGCCAACTCCTGGTGTCTTCTCGCAGAACCCACCCCTGCACCCCCTCCCCTGCCCCAGCTAACAGAACCTTGCCACGTAAACCCAATCCAACAGCGATCGGCTACAGGGCAGAGAAGGAGGACTGAAAAATAGGGAAAGGGAGCCAGAGAGGGAGAGGTACAGGGGGGAAAAAAATAGTGATGGGCTACGGGCCAGAGAGGAGGAAGCAACAGGGAATCAGCCTGAGAGAGACTGAGAAAAACAAAAGAATAGCGATGGGACACAGAGCAGAGAAGGAGGATTTTAAAAAGGGGACAGTGAGGTGGACAGAGATAAACTGAGAAATGCCAAAAAACCTTGATGAGCTGAAGGGCAGAGAGAGAGGAATTAAAAAAAATAGGGACATGGAGCCAGACAGAGAGGCAGGGGAATGGGAATTGTGAAGTGCTAAAGGACAGAGAGAGAGGAATTAAAAAAAATAGGGACATGGAGCCAGACAGAGAGGCAGGGGAATGGGAATTGTGAAGTGCTAAAGGACAGAGAGGGATAAATTTAAAAAAATTGGGATAGGAAGACAGACAGATAGATGGAGAAAGACAAAAATAGTGATGGGCTGCAGGACAGAGACAGAAGATGAAAAAGAGGGACAGGGAACAGGACAGAAGCACAAAGAGAAAGAGAAAACAGAGAGGTAGAAGAGAGAAAGAGGGGGACTCATCATCTTGAGGACACAATAAGCTCAAAAGGGAATGGAAGCACGAGGGATCACAGAAGCCTGCCTCAGGGGCACCCCTGCGGCCGACATGTGGCACCAAGAGACACGAAATCACAATTGCGCTTGTAAGAAAATCACCAGTCCCATGCTCCTCCTCTCTACTACCCAGCTCACCCCAAATGCTCATCCGATTCTAAAGACGGCCCGCACAGAACCTGCAAAACCAAAGAGAAAAGCTTCACCGAGTTGCCACAGGATACTTCACTCCCAGATGCCAACTCAGCCGACAACCTCCTCGCCTTCTGGGACCACTCAATGTGCTGCTTCACTCACCTGATGGCATGTGCATCACCTGCAAAAAAAAAAAAATCAAAGCAAATAACACATGCTGAGATACTACCCAAAACAAGAGCCCACCCACACTGATTCCCATCTCCTGCTCCTTTACCTTGGCCAGGTGCCTGCGCTGCCTCTGCTGTTTTCAGGTTGCCATGTTGAGGTGCGGGTACCGCCTGTAAAACCCAAACAACAAGGGATGCTTATAGCTTCACCCACAGAATGACACTTGAAAACTAACTGCTACACCAGCCCGCTAGTCATTGCTCATCATGCCTGAGTCAGCTCTGGTGCCCATATCCCACGTGGCTTCACACCTTCTAAATAAAACAAAAACCCCAAACCATAACCTAGTCATACAGCCACCAGTCACACCTTCCCTCTAATACCACACACCTTCTTACGATGCTCCGCTCACCTCTCCTCCATCGCCCTGCACAGGAAGCACTCAGCATTATGCTGATGAGCCGAGCCTTGCGAGACCCCCGATATTGCTACCGATGTGCTACGGAGCGCCATCACTCAGCATCACGCCAGTCAACGCTGACCTCTTCCGCAAGGACGCCCTCCTCAGAAGCACTGTGGCATTCCACTCGGTCCCGGTCTAAGGCCAGATGTTGCCGCCGGCATCACCCGTGGCACCTAGAAAACCAGTGATGCAAAGCGCCCATCGCGCCTGGAAGTGGTCCCTGCTCACAAACTATTCTACACACCTCAAAAATAACTGCTGCTATGGTTTGCTGCTCATCGCTCACCTTGCCCGACAAGCTCTGCGTGGAGATTCTGCTTGGCATGTATTTTTGTGAGTCACATTACGCCTTCAAAACAGAGCGTTAGCTAGACACATAGGTGCCAACAGGGGCACGTTCCCTCCATTGCTGCGTGCAGATCTACCTTCTCACAGTGCTCTGCTCGCCTCATCCCTTCGGTGTCCAGCTCCCTATTGCGCATCTGCAGCAACAATAATACAAAGTCAAACGGGTGCTGACAAATACCCTAGCCAACACCGAACCTTCTCCATTCCAACTTCTTCGCTCCACTAACCTTGTTGATCTGTGCTTTGTGCTCTGACCTGCCAGGCTGACACAGCAACATCAGTGAGTTAAAAGAAAAAAAAAAAAAAACAGACAGACAGTAATACCCCTAATTAGTATGCACCCTTCCCTCTTCTTTCCTCTACCCCAATAGCCGCATGCCTGACTCATCCTTTCCCCCAGCAGGCTAACATGGATCTGCTCACCTCCCATGCTGCGCCTCCGGGGTCAGCATCCACGTCAGGCGCCTGCTCGTACAGTCGGTCCTTCTCCGATGACTCAGGAACCAAACATTTGATGCCAGGCCCCCCTTGGGAAAGTGTGGAGAGGCACACAGATGTTACATACTGCTTTCCAAAAGAAAGAGCCCACCATGCAAAACAGACTAACAAATCCCTTGGACTGACTCACATACTCAGGCAACACAGAGACCCCAAAACCACAAAACCCAAACGATCGACCTCACCTCCCCCGTCACGGCCCACAGTGCCGTCCACTCGCCTTTCTTGTCATGCCTTGCTCGCCTGTCCTGCTCAGCCCAGGCCTATTACTTAAGCTGCAATAATAAGTCAATCCACCTGCCGACACACAAAAATTACAGTTACTGCCAGATGACTCAAATATAGGCAAAGACCAATAGGCCAAACACCAAAAGAGCTACAAGTAGCAAATGACCATGGCTGGTGTAATGACAGACTCTTCCTTCACGGATAAATAACTCCTAAATGACTCCATGAACTGCAGCACGGAGAACCCCTCGGTAGACAGCATGCTCGCGTGGGAGCGCTGACATATACGGGACAGGACACTGAGCTGCCGGAAGCTGCTTGCACACACGATGCTACTAACAGATAACACTGCACTATAAAGCCTGGGCACAAAGGGAGGCACTGAGGGTGCCACAAAGTGCACAGGGAGGCGCTGGAGACCTCAGGGTTCCAACGGGTATATTTTTATGTACCTTAACGTACCTAATGCTTTCCGAGATGGGACTTGTCTGACATTCGACCCTGCACGTTGCGATGCGGAGGCCCGGACAGTTCATGCTGTGTCTCTCATGACTTAGTCGTACCTCCCGTCACCTGTGGAGAGACTAAAACAGAACAGACCTCATTGAAACCCAAATAAAACTGCAAAACCCATCGAGAAAAGCTGATGAACCCATCTCCCTTTCCCAACCATCCCCTGGTCCCAAAACTTTAGAAACCCCTTCTCTTCTCCTGACGCAGCAGGGGATCAAGCCCGCTCCTTCCCTGTATTTGCGCTCCTGAACCCCCCGCGTCGGCCCCTCCTCGGGAGCTGCTCTTCCCAGCTGTGCCCTGTGAGCATTGCTGAAGAATTTTCACCAGAAAGTGGGTATCTCTAGGTTTGCTTTATTAACAACTCAGAGTTGGGCCATCAACTCAGTGAGTGGCAACTAAGTGTTACAATTGTCACCTTATATATGTTTCTATAACAATTACGTGATTATCAAAGTCCACCTAAGGTTTCCACTGTGTTCTCCGTTCTTCATTCTTCTGGTCAGCAGACAGTTCTCTATTTTCCATCGGGAAACCGGTTCTTTGCATTCCATTTCAGTTCTTGTTTATTGACCACGTAAACCACTTCAACCACTGGTCCGATGCAAGATCATAAAAGCAGTTTATTTCCCTTCTACGTCTAGTTTCACAATGTTCTATTGAAACCCATCTTTAAATTCTAAGAATCTGACCTCTTAACTTATATTATGAATGCTTATCTTACCCTTATTCTCATCTAATGTCTACATCAGTTAAAATGTCTTAATCAGCTGTTCAATTACTCATCTTTTCTTACTACATCTATCTTTATCTACTGATTAACTTGGCTGGTGATTAATCCAGTCATGGGATAGGGCTATACAGGGACAAAATGAGTAGTATAGCATGGACTTAAATTAATATAACACACCTGTAGTTATACAATTCATGTAATTTATCTTTTCTAAATTACCCTATACAATAACTATTCTTAAACTCACAATAATATTCAAAGCCTCGATTAATTATTTGCTAACAAGCATGGCTTATCTTTTGTCTTCCCGCAGACTCCAGGCTCTGCTACAGGCCCACAAAATAAGCAAAGTCCTGATGCTTATCATCTCCGAGGGGCCTGCCGCAAGCTGCCAAGGCTCTAGGGAGAACACGGTACTCCGTCGGCGATTGGGAAAGGCGATGAGCTGTCCCACACCCTGAAAGACACTATGCCGTATGGCCCTGCTGCTTTCTTGAGAAATGTGAAAGCCCACGTACAGATGGAAACAAGATGCCCACCTTAACCCCTGCTGGGTCACCTCACTGACAGTCCCATTAAGAGATGGTGTCAATAACCTGCACAGTACGCAGAAAAACTGGTGAAAGAGAAAAGGTTCAATCTTCAATCAAGCCAGGAAATCCAGGAAAATACAAAGCACTCAGGACAAAAAGAAAAAAAAAAATAAAATTAAAAAACCAAAAAACAACAACAAAACACACTATTGAACCACCTAGCCATCAGTGAACACCCAAAACAAAAGGACTAACCTGGGGGGAAAAAAAAACCTGCATACAAATATACATTCTACTACGCATGCTGCTGAACCTCGACTGGTCCTGAAAGCCTTACCTCGAACAGACAGCTCCGCTTCTCCAAATGTCAAAACAAACCTGCGCAAACAGCAGAAACACCTCAAAATCTGCAACTAGCTGAAGGAACAACAACACACGAACACCAAAAACACCCAGAAACACAGAGAGTTCCCTAACGAGAGGCTGTGCCTCAAATACCCGGGGCCGTCCCAGGGGCGGGGCCTGTCGCTAGTGGCCGGGGCCGGGCCGATGCCAGGGGAGGGGCCTGTCGCTAGGGGCCGGGGCCAGTCCGGGGCCAGGGCATAGACAGGGGCCGGGGCGGGTCCCGGGCCGGAGCATCACCAGGGGCGGGGCCTGTCGCTAGAGCCCGGGGTCGGTCGGCGGCCAGGCCGTCGCCAGGGGCGGGGTCAGTCGCTAGGGGCTGGAGGCGGTCTGGAGCATCACCAAGGTACAGCCAGAGCCCGGCTCAGGAACTGCGAACGTCCAGGGATTCCTCCCACACCAAAGGGGCCAGGACCAAAAGCTCTTGCTGCTCTTCAAGGAGCCAGGCAACCCCATTCACAGCCCCACAAAAGCTGGCGCTCTCTCTTGCGAAAGCCTCCCAAAGTCCAACACTAGCTGCCTGCGCCGCTCGATACAGCTGGAGCCGGGCTCAGCAATTGCAAACGTCCAGGGAACCTCCCACACCAAAGGGGCCAGGACCAAAAGCTCTTGCTGCTCTTCAAGGAGCCAGGCAACCCCATTCACAGCCCCACAAACGATGGCGCTCTCTCTTGCGACAGCCTCCCAAAGTCCAATACTAGCTACCTGCGCCGCTCGGTACAGCCGGAGCCCGGCTCAGCAATTGTGAACGTCCAGGGATTCCTGCCACACCAAAGGTGCCAGGACCAAAAGCTCTTGCTGCTCTTCAAGGAGCCAGGCAACCCCATTCACAGCCCCACAAACGATGGCGCTCTCTCTTGCGACAGCCTCCCAAAGTCCAATACTAGCTGCCTGCACCCCTCGGTACAGCCGGAGCCCGGCTCAGCAATTGCGAACGTCCAGGGATTCCTCCCGCACCAAAGGTGCCAGGACCAAAAGCTCTTGCTGCTCTTCAAGGAGCCACGCAACCCCATTCACAGCCCCACAAACAAATGGCGCTCTCTCTTGCGAGAGCATCCCGAAGTACAACACTATCTGCCTTTGCCGCTGACTACAGCCGGAGCCCGGCTCAGCAATTGCGAACGTCCAGGGATTCCTCCCACACCAAAGGTGCCAGGACCAAAAGCTCTTACTGCTCTTCAAGGAGCCAGGCAACCCCATTCACAGCCCCACAAACGCTGGCGCTCTCTCTTGCGAGAGACTCCCAAAGTCCAACACTAGCTGCCTGCGCTGCTGAGTACAGCCGGAGTCCGGCTCAGCAATTGCGAACGTCCAGGGATTCCTCCCACACCAAAGGTGCCAGGACCAAAAGCTCTTGCTGCTCTTCAAGGAGCCAGGCAACCCCATTCACAGCCCCACAAACGATGGCACTCTCTCTTGCGACAGCCTCCCAAAGTCCAATACTAGCTGCCTGCGCCGCTCGGTACAGCCAGAGCCCGGCTCAGCAATTGCGAACGTCCAGGGATTCCTGCCACACCAAAGGGGCCAGGACCAAAAGCTCTTGCTGCTCTTCAAGGAGCCAGGCAACCCCATTCACAGCCCCACAAACGCTGGCGCCCTCTCTTTTGAGAGCCTCCCAAAGTCCAATACTATCTGCCTGCGCCCCTCAGTACAGCCGGAGCCCGGCTCAGCAATTGCGAACGTCCAGGGATTCCTCCCACACCAAAGGGGCCAGGACCAAAAGCTCTTGCTGCTCTTCAAGGAGCCAGGCAACCCCATTCACAGCCCCACAAACGCTGGCGCTCTCTCTTTCGACAGCCTCCCAAAGTCCAATACTAGCTGCCTTTGCCACTGACTACAGCCGGAGCCCGGCTCAGCAATTGTGAACGTCCAGGGATTCCTCCCACACCAAAGGTGCCAGGACCAAAAGCTCTTGCTGCTCTTCAAGGAGCCAGGCAACCCCATTCACAGCCCCACAAACGATGGCGCTCTCTCTTGCGACAGCCTCCCAAAGTCCAATACTAGCTGCCTGCACCCCTCAGTACAGCCGGAGCCCGGCTCAGCAATTGCGAACGTCCAGGGATTCCTCCCACACCAAAGGGGCCAGGACCAAAAGCTCTTGCTGCTCTTCAAGGAGCCAGGCAACCCCATTCACAGCCCCACAAACGCTGGCGCTCTCTCTTGCGACAGCCTCCCAAAGTCCAACACTAGCTGCCTGCGCCGCTTGGTACAGCCGGAGCGCAGATCAGCAATTACAAACATCCGGGGATTCCTGCCACACCAAAGTTGCAAGGACCAAAAGCTCTTGCTGCTCTTCAAGGAGCCAGGCAACCCCATTCACAGCCCCACAAACGCTGGCGCTCTCTCTTGCGACAGCCTCCCAAAGTCCAATACTAGCTGCCTTTGCCACTGACTACAGCCGGAGCCCGGCTCAGCAATTGTGAACGTCCAGGGATTCCTCCCACGCCAAAACTGCCAGGACCAAAAGCTCTTGCTGCTCTTCAAGGAGCCAGGCAACCCCATTCACAGCCCCACAAACGCTGGCGCTCTCTCTTGCGAGAGCTTCCCAAAGTCCAATACTAGCTGCCTGCGCGCTCGGTACAGCCGGAGCCCGGCTCAGCAATTGCGAACGTCCAGGGATTCCTCCCACACCAAAGGGGGCAGGACCAAAAGCTCTTGCTGCTCTTCAAGGAGCCAGGCAACCCCATTCACAGCCCCACAAACGATGGCGTTCTCTCTTGCGACAGCCTCCCGAAGTCCCATACTAGCTGCCTGCGCCGCTCGGTACAGCCAGAGCCCGGCTCAGCAATTGCGAACGTCCAGGGATTCCTGCCACACCAAACGGGCCAGGACCAAAAGCTCTTGCTGCTCTTCAAGGAGCCAGGCAACCCCATTCACAGCCCCACAAACGATGGCGCTCTCTCTTGCGACAGCCTCCCAAAGTCCAATACTAGCTGCCTGCGCCCCTCAGTACAGCCGGAGCCCGGCTCAGCAATTGCGAACGTCCAGGGATTCCTCCCACACCAAAGGTGCCAGGACCAAAAGCTCTCGCTGCTCTTCAAGGAGCCAGGCAACCCCATTCACAGCCCCACAAACGCTGGCACTCTCTCTTGCGACAGCCTCCCAAAGTCCAATACTAGCTGCCTGCGCCCCTCAGTACAGCTGGAGCCCGGCTCAGCAATTGCGAACGTCCGGGGATTCCTCCCACACCAAAGGTGCCAGGACCAAAAGCTCTTGCTGCTCTTGAAGGAGCCAGGCAACCCCATTCACAGCCCCACAAACGCTGGCGCTCTCTCTTGCGACAGCCTCCCAAAGTCCAATACTAGCTGCCTGCGCCGCTCGGTACAGCCGGAGCCCGGCTCAGCAATTGCGAACGTCCAGGGATTCCTCCCACCCCAAAGGTGCCAGGACCAAAAGCTCTTGCTGCTCTTCAAGGAGCCAGGCAACCCCATTCACAGCCCCACAAACGCTGGCGCTCTCTCTTGCGACAGCCTCCCAAAGTCCAATACTAGCTGCCTGCGCCGCTCGGTACAGCCGGAGCCCGGCTCAGCAATTGCGAACGTCCAGGGATTCCTCCCACGCCAAAACTGCCAGGACCAAAAGCTCTTGTTGCTCTTCAAGGAGCCAGGCAACCCCATTCACAGCCCCACAAACGATGGCGCTCTCTCTTGCGAGAGCTTCCCAAAGTCCAATACTAGCTGCCTGCGCGCTCGGTACAGCCGGAGCCCGGCTCAGCAATTGCGAACGTCCAGGGATTCCTCCCACACCAAAGGGGGCAGGACCAAAAGCTCTTGCTGCTCTTCAAGGAGCCAGGCAACCCCATTCACAGCCCCACAAACGATGGCGCTCTCTCTTGCGAGAGCCTCCCAAAGTCCCATACTAGCTGCCTGCGCCGCTCGGTACAGCCAGAGCCCGGCTCAGCAATTGCGAACGTCCAGGGATTCCTGCCACACCAAAGGTGCCAGGACCAAAGCTCTTGCTGCTCTTCAAGGAGCCAGGCAACCCCATTCACAGCCCCACAAACGCTGGCGCCCTCTCTTTTGAGAGCCTCCCAAAGTCCAATACTAGCTGCCTGCGCCCCTCAGTACAGCCGGAGCCCGGCTCAGCAATTGCGAACGTCCAGGGATTCCTCCCACACCAAAGGGGCCAGGACCAAAAGCTCTTGTTGCTCTTCAAGGAGCCAGGCAACCCCATTCACAGCCCCACAAACGCTGGCACTCTCTCTTGCGACAGCCTCCCAAAGTCCAATACTAGCTGCCTGCGCCGCTCGGTACAGCCGGAGCCCGGCTCAGCAATTGCGAACGTCCAGGGATTCCTGCCACACCAAAGGGGCCAGGACCAAAAGCTCTTGCTGCTCTTCAAGGAGCCAGGCAACCCCATTCACAGCCCCACAAACGCTGGCGCTCTCTCTTGCGACAGCCTCCCAAAGTCCAACACTAGCTGCCTGCGCCGCTCGGTACAGCCGGAGCGCAGGTCAGCAGTTACGAACATCCGGGGATTCCTCCCACACCAAAGGGGCCAGGACCAAAAGCTCTTGCTGCTCTTCAAGGAGCCAGGCAACCCCATTCACAGCCCCACAAACGATGGCGCTCTCTCTTGCAACAGCCTCCCAAAGTCCAATACTAGCTGCCTTTGCCACTGACTACAGCCGGAGCCCGGCTCAGCAATTGCGAACATCCAGGGATTCCAGCCACACCAAAGGGGCCAGGACCAAACGCTCTTGCTGCTCTTCAAGGAGCCAGGCAACCCCATTCACAGCCCCACAAACGATGGCGCTCTCTCTTGCGAGAGACTCCCAAAATCCAATACTAGCTGCCTGCGCTGCTGAGTACAGTCGGAGCCCGGCTCAGCAATTGCGAACGTCCAGGGATTCCTCCCACCCCAAAGGTGCCAGGACCAAAAGCTCTTGCTGCTCTTCAAGGAGCCAGGCAACCCCATTCACAGCCCCACAAACGATGGCGCTCTCTCTTGCGACAGCCTCCCAAAGTCCAATACTAGCTACCTTTGCCGCTGACTACAGCCGGAGCCCGGCTCAGCAATTGCGAACGTCCAGGGATTCCTCCCACACCAAAGGTGAAAGGACCAAAAGCTCTTGCTGCTCTTCAAGGAGCCAGGCAACCCCATTCACAGCCCCACAAACAAATGGCGCTCTCTCTTGCGAGAGCATCCCGAACTACAATACTAGCTGCCTTTGCCGCTGACTACAGCCGGAGCCCAGCTCAGCAATTGCGAACGTCCAGGGATTCCTCCCACACCAAAGGGGCCAGGACCAAAAGCTCTTGCTGCTCTTCAAGGAGCCAGGCAACCCCATTCACAGCCCCACAAACGCTGGCACTCTCTCTTTCGACAGCCTCCCAAAGTCCAATACTACCTGCCTGCACCCCTCAGTACGGCCGGACCCCGGCTCAGCAATTGCGAACGTCCAGGGATTCCTCCCACACCAAAGGTGCCAGGACCAAAAGCTCTTGCTGCTCTTCAAGGAGCCAGGCAACCCCATTCACAGCCCCACAAACGATGGCGCTCTCTCTTTCGAGAGCCTCCCAAAGTCCAATACTAGCTGCCTGCGCCGCTCGGTACAGCCAGAGCCCGGCTCAGCAATTGCGAACATCCAGGGATTCCTGCCACACCAAAGGGGCCAGGACCAAAAGCTCTTGCTGCTCTTCAAGGAGCCAGGCAACCCCATTCACAGCCCCACAAACGATGGCGCCCTCTCTTTTGAGAGCCTCCCAAAGTCCAATACTAGCTGCCTGCGCCACTCAGTACAGCCGGAGCCCGGCTCAGCAATTGTGAACGTCCAGGGATTCCTCCCACACCAAAGGTGCCAGGACCAAAAGCTCTTGCTGGTCTTCAAGGAGCCAGGCAACCCCATTCACAGCCCCACAAACGCTGGCGCTCTCTCTTTCGACAGCCTCCCAAAGTCCAATACTAGCTGCCTGCGCCCCTCAGTACAGCCGGAGCCCGGCTCAGCAATTGCGAACGTCCAGGGATTCCTGCCACACCAAAGGTGCCAGGACCAAAAGCTCTTGCTGCTCTTGAAGGAGCCAGGCAACCCCATTCACAGCCCCACAAACGCTGGCGCTCTCTCTTGCGACAGCCTCCCAAAGTCCAATACTAGCTGCCTGCGCGCTCGGTACAGCCGGAGCCCGGCTCAGCAATTGCGAACGTCCAGGGATTCCTCCCACGCCAAAACTGCCAGGACCAAAAGCTCTTGTTGCTCTTCAAGGAGCCAGGCAACCCCATTCACAGCCCCACAAACGATGGCGCTCTCTCTTGCGAGAGCTTCCCAAAGTCCAATACTAGCTGCCTGCGCGCTCGGTACAGCCGGAGCCCGGCTCAGCAATTGCGAACGTCCAGGGATTCCTCCCACACCAAAGGGGGCAGGACCAAAAGCTCTTGCTGCTCTTCAAGGAGCCAGGCAACCCCATTCACAGCCCCACAAACGATGGCGCTCTCTCTTGCGAGAGCCTCCCAAAGTCCCATACTAGCTGCCTGCGCCGCTCGGTACAGCCAGAGCCCGGCTCAGCAATTGCGAACGTCCAGGGATTCCTGCCACACCAAAGGTGCCAGGACCAAAGCTCTTGCTGCTCTTCAAGGAGCCAGGCAACCCCATTCACAGCCCCACAAACGCTGGCGCCCTCTCTTTTGAGAGCCTCCCAAAGTCCAATACTAGCTGCCTGCGCCCCTCAGTACAGCCGGAGCCCGGCTCAGCAATTGCGAACGTCCAGGGATTCCTCCCACACCAAAGGGGCCAGGACCAAAAGCTCTTGTTGCTCTTCAAGGAGCCAGGCAACCCCATTCACAGCCCCACAAACGCTGGCACTCTCTCTTGCGACAGCCTCCCAAAGTCCAATACTAGCTGCCTGCGCCGCTCGGTACAGCCGGAGCCCGGCTCAGCAATTGCGAACGTCCAGGGATTCCTGCCACACCAAAGGGGCCAGGACCAAAAGCTCTTGCTGCTCTTCAAGGAGCCAGGCAACCCCATTCACAGCCCCACAAACGCTGGCGCTCTCTCTTGCGACAGCCTCCCAAAGTCCAACACTAGCTGCCTGCGCCGCTCGGTACAGCCGGAGCGCAGGTCAGCAGTTACGAACATCCGGGGATTCCTCCCACACCAAAGGGGCCAGGACCAAAAGCTCTTGCTGCTCTTCAAGGAGCCAGGCAACCCCATTCACAGCCCCACAAACGATGGCGCTCTCTCTTGCAACAGCCTCCCAAAGTCCAATACTAGCTGCCTTTGCCACTGACTACAGCCGGAGCCCGGCTCAGCAATTGCGAACATCCAGGGATTCCAGCCACACCAAAGGGGCCAGGACCAAACGCTCTTGCTGCTCTTCAAGGAGCCAGGCAACCCCATTCACAGCCCCACAAACGATGGCGCTCTCTCTTGCGAGAGACTCCCAAAATCCAATACTAGCTGCCTGCGCTGCTGAGTACAGTCGGAGCCCGGCTCAGCAATTGCGAACGTCCAGGGATTCCTCCCACCCCAAAGGTGCCAGGACCAAAAGCTCTTGCTGCTCTTCAAGGAGCCAGGCAACCCCATTCACAGCCCCACAAACGATGGCGCTCTCTCTTGCGACAGCCTCCCAAAGTCCAATACTAGCTACCTTTGCCGCTGACTACAGCCGGAGCCCGGCTCAGCAATTGCGAACGTCCAGGGATTCCTCCCACACCAAAGGTGAAAGGACCAAAAGCTCTTGCTGCTCTTCAAGGAGCCAGGCAACCCCATTCACAGCCCCACAAACAAATGGCGCTCTCTCTTGCGAGAGCATCCCGAACTACAATACTAGCTGCCTTTGCCGCTGACTACAGCCGGAGCCCGGCTCAGCAATTGCGAACGTCCAGGGATTCCTCCCACACCAAAGGGGCCAGGACCAAAAGCTCTTGCTGCTCTTCAAGGAGCCAGGCAACCCCATTCACAGCCCCACAAACGCTGGCACTCTCTCTTTCGACAGCCTCCCAAAGTCCAATACTACCTGCCTGCACCCCTCAGTACGGCCGGACCCCGGCTCAGCAATTGCGAACGTCCAGGGATTCCTCCCACACCAAAGGTGCCAGGACCAAAAGCTCTTGCTGCTCTTCAAGGAGCCAGGCAACCCCATTCACAGCCCCACAAACGATGGCGCTCTCTCTTTCGAGAGCCTCCCAAAGTCCAATACTAGCTGCCTGCGCCGCTCGGTACAGCCAGAGCCCGGCTCAGCAATTGCGAACATCCAGGGATTCCTGCCACACCAAAGGGGCCAGGACCAAAAGCTCTTGCTGCTCTTCAAGGAGCCAGGCAACCCCATTCACAGCCCCACAAACGATGGCGCCCTCTCTTTTGAGAGCCTCCCAAAGTCCAATACTAGCTGCCTGCGCCCCTCAGTACAGCCGGAGCCCGGCTCAGCAATTGTGAACGTCCAGGGATTCCTCCCACACCAAAGGTGCCAGGACCAAAAGCTCTTGCTGGTCTTCAAGGAGCCAGGCAACCCCATTCACAGCCCCACAAACGCTGGCGCTCTCTCTTTCGACAGCCTCCCAAAGTCCAATACTAGCTGCCTGCGCCCCTCAGTACAGCCGGAGCCCGGCTCAGCAATTGCGAACGTCCAGGGATTCCTGCCACACCAAAGGTGCCAGGACCAAAAGCTCTTGCTGCTCTTGAAGGAGCCAGGCAACCCCATTCACAGCCCCACAAACGCTGGCGCTCTCTCTTGCGACAGCCTCCCAAAGTCCAATACTAGCTGCCTGCGCGCTCGGTACAGCCGGAGCCCGGCTCAGCAATTGCGAACGTCCAGGGATTCCTCCCACACCAAAGGTGCCAGGACCAAAAGCTCTTGCTGCTCTTCAAGGAGGCAGGCAACCCCATTCAGAGCCCCACAAACGACGGCGCTCTCTCTTGCGACAGCCTCCCAAAGTCCAATACTAGCTGCCTGCGCCCCTCAGTACAGCCGGAGGCCGGCTCAGCAATTGCGAACGTCCAGGGATTCCTCCCACACCAAAGGGGCCAGGACCAAAAGCTCTTGCTGCTCTTCAAGGAGCCAGGCAACCCCATTCACAGCCCCACAAACGATGGCGCTCTCTCTTGCGACAGCCTCCCAAAGTCCAATACTAGCTGCCTGCGCCGCTCGGTACAGCCGGAGCCCGGCTCAGCAATTGCGAATGTCCAGGGATTCCTGCCACACCAAAGGTGCCAGGACCAAAAGCTCTTGCTGCTCTTCAAGGAGCCAGGCAACCCCATTCACAGCCCCACAAACGCTGGCGCTCTCTCTTGCGACAGCCTCCCAAAGTCGAATACTAGCTGCCTACGCCGCTCGGTACAGCCGGAGCCAGGCTCAGCAATTGCAAACGTCCAGGGATTCCTCCCACACCAAAGGTGCCAGGACCAAAAGCTCTTGCTGCTCTTGAAGGAGCCAGGCAACCCCATTCACAGCCCCACAAACGCTGGCGCTCTCTCTTTCGAGAGCCTCCCAAAGTCCAACACTAGCTGCCTGCGCCGCTCGGTACAGCCGGAGCGTAGGTCAGCAATTACGAACATCCGGGGATTCCTGCCACACCAAAGGTGCCAGGACCAAAAGCTCTTGCTGCTCTTCAAGGAGCCAGGCAACCCCATTCACAGCCCCACAAACGATGGCGCTCTCTCTTGCGACAGCCTCCCAAAGTCCAATACTAGCTGCCTGCACCCCTCGGTACAGCCGGAGCCCGGCTCAGCAATTGCGAATGTCCAGGGATTCCTCCCACACCAAAGGGGGCAGGACCAAAAGCTCTTGCTGCTCTTCAAGGAGCCAGGCAACCCCATTCACAGCCCCACAAACGATGGCGCCCGCTCTTTTGAGAGCCTCCCAAAGTCCAATACTAGCTGCCTGCGCCCCTCAGTACAGCCGGAGCCCGGCTCAGCAATTGCGAACGTCCAGGGATTCCTCCCACACCAAAGGGGCCAGGACCAAAAGCTCTTGCTGCTCATCAAGGAGCCAGGCAACCCCATTCACAGCCCCACAAACGCTGGCACTCTCTCTTGCGACAGCCTCCCTAAGTCCAATACTAGCTGCCTGCGCCGCTCGGTACAGCCGGAGCCCGGCTCAGCAATTGCGAACGTCCAGGGATTCCTCCCACACCAAAGGTGCCAGGACCAAAAGCTCTTGCTGCTCTTCAAGGAGCCAGGCAACCCCATTCACAGCCCCACAAACGCTGGCGCTCTCTCTTGCGACAGCCTCCCAAAGTCCAATACTAGCTGCCTGCGCCGCTCGGTACAGCCGGAGCGCAGGTCAGCAGTTACGAACATCCGGGGATTCCTCCCACGCCAAAACTGCCAGGACCAAAAGCTCTTGCTGCTCTTGAAGGAGCCAGGCAACCCCATTCACAGCCCCACAAACGCTGGCGCTCTCTCTTGCGACAGCCTCCCAAAGTCCAATACTAGCTGCCTTTGCCACTGACTACAGCCGGAGCTCGGCTCAGCAATTGCAAAGGTCCAGGGATTCCAGCCACACCAAAGGTGCCAGGACCAAAAGCTCTTGCTGCTCTTCAAGGAGCCAGGCAACCCCATTCACAGCCCCACAAACGCTGGCGCTCTCTCTTGCGACAGCCTCCCAAAGTCCAATACTAGCTGCCTGCGCCCCTCAGTACAGCCGGAGCCCGGCTCAGCAATTGCGAACGTCCAGGGATTCCTCCCACGCCAAAACTGCCAGGACCAAAAGCTCTTGCTGCTCTTCAAGGAGCCAGGCAACCCCATTCACAGCCCCACAAACGCTGGCGCTCTCTCTTGCGACAGCCTCCCAAAGTCCAATACTAGCTACCTGCGCCGCTGAGTACAGCCGGAGCCCGGCTCAGCAATTGCGAACGTCCAGGGATTCCTCCCACACCAAAGGTGCCAGGACCAAAAGCTCTTGTTGCTCTTCAAGGAGCCAGGCAACCCCATTCACAGCCCACAAACGCTGGCGCTCTCTCTTTCGACAGCCTCCCGAAGTCCAATACTAGCTGCCTGCACCCCTCGGTACAGCCGGAGCCCGGCTCAGCAATTGCGAACGTCCAGGGATTCCTGCCACACCAAAGGTGCCAGGACCAAAAGCTCTTGCTGCTCTTCAAGGAGCCAGGCAACCCCATTCACAGCCCCACAAACGCTGGCGCTCTCTCTTGCGACAGCCTCCCAAAATTCAATACTAGCTGACTGTGCCACTCAGTACAGCCGGAGCCCGGCTCAGCAATTGCGAACGTCCAGGGACTCCTCCCACACCAAAGGGGCCAGGACCAAAAGCTCTTGCTGCTCTTCAAGGAGCCAGGCAACCCCATTCACAGCCCCACAAACGATGGCGCTCTCTCTTTCGACAGCCTCCCAAAGTCCAATACTAGCTGCCTTTGCCACTGACTACAGCCGGAGCCCGGCTCAGCAATTGTGAACGTCCAGGGATTCCTCCCACACCAAAGGTGCCAGGACCAAAAGCTCTTGCTGCTCTTCAAGGAGCCAGGCAACCCCATTCACAGCCCCACAAACGATGGCGCTCTCTCTTGCGACAGCCTCCCAAAGTCCAATACTAGCTGCCTGCACCCCTCAGTACAGCCGGAGCCCGGCTCAGCAATTGCGAACGTCCAGGGATTCCTCCCACACCAAAGGGGGCAGGACCAAAAGCTCTTGCTGCTCTTCAAGGAGCCAGGCAACCCCATTCACAGCCCCACAAACGCTGGCGCTCTCTCTTGCGACAGCCTCCCAAAGTCCAATACTAGCTGCCTGCGCCGCTCGGTACAGCCGGAGCCCAGCTCAGCAATTGCGAACGTCCAGGGATTCCTCCCACGCCAAAACTGCCAGGACCAAAAGCTCTTGCTGCTCTTCAAGGAGCCAGGCAACCCCATTCACAGCCCCACAAACGCTGGCGCTCTCTCTTGCGACAGCCTCCCAAAGTCCAACACTAGCTGCCTGCGCCGCTCGGTACAGCCAGAGCCTGGCTCAGCAATTGCGAACATCCAGGGATTCCTCCCACACCAAAGGGGCCAGGACCAAAAGCTCTTGCTGCTCTTCAAGGAGCCAGGCAACCCCATTCACAGCCCCACAAACGCTGGCGCCCTCTCTTTTGAGAGCCTCCCAAAGTCCAATACTAGCTGCCTGCGCCGCTCGGTACAGGCGGAGCCCGGCTCAGCAATTGTGAACGTCCGGGGATTCCTCCCACACCAAAGGTGCCAGGACCAAAAGCTCTTGCTGCTCTTCAAGGAGCCAGGCAACCCCATTCACAGCCCCACAAACGATGGCGCTCTCTCTTGCGACAGCCTCCCAAAGTCCAATACTAGCTGCCTTTGCCACTGACTACAGCCGGAGCCCGGCTCAGCAATTGCGAACGTCCAGGGATTCCTCCCACACCAAAGGGGCCAGGACCAAAAGCTCTTGCTGCTCTTCAAGGAGCCAGGCAACCCCATTCACAGCCCCACAAACACTGGCTCTCTCTCTTGCGACAGCCTCCCAAAGTCCAATACTAGCTGCCTGCGCCGCTCGGTACAGCCGGAGCCCGGCTCAGCAATTGCGAACGTCCAGGGATTCCTGCCACACCAAAGGTGCCAGGACCAAAAGCTCTTGCTGCTCTTCAAGGAGCCAGGCAACCCCATTCACAGCCCCACAAACGATGGCGCTCTCTCTTTCGACAGCCTCCCAAAGTCCAATACTAGCTGCCTTTGCCACTGACTACAGCCGGAGCCTGGCTCAGCAATTGTGAACGTCCAGGGATTCCTCCCACCCCAAAGGTGCCAGGACCAAAAGCTCTTGCTGCTCTTGAAGGAGCCAGGCAACCCCATTCACAGCCCCACAAACGCTGGCGCTCTCTCTTGCGACAGCCTCCCAAAGTCCAACACTAGCTGCCTGCGCCGCTCAGTACAGCCGGAGCCCGGCTCAGCAATTGCGAACGTCCAGGGATTCCACCCACACCAAAGGTGCCAGGACCAAAAGCTCTTGCTGCTCTTCAAGGAGCCAGGCAACCCCATTCACAGCCCCACAAACGATGGCGCTCTCTCTTGCGACAGCCTCCCAATGTCCAACACTAGCTGCCTGCGCCGCTTGGTACAGCCGGAGCGCAGATCAGCAATTACGAACATCCGGGGATTCCTGCCACACCAAAGTTGCAAGGACCAAAAGCTCTTGCTGCTCTTCAAGGAGCCAGGCAACCCCATTCACAGCCCCACAAACGCTGGCGCTTTCTCTTGCGAGAGCCTCCCAAAGTCCAATACTAGCTGCCTGCGCCTCTGACTACAGCCGGAGCCCGGCTCAGCAATTGTGAACGTCCAGGGATTCCTCCCACGCCAAAGGTGCCAGGACCAAAAGCTCTTGCTGCTCTTGAAGGAGCCAGGCAACCCCATTCACAGCCCCACAAACGCTGGCGCTCTCTCTTGCGACAGCCTCCCAAAGTCCAATACTAGCTGCCTGCACCCCTCAGTACAGCCGGAGCCCGGCTCAGCAATTGCGAACGTCCAGGGATTCCTCCCACACCAAAGGGGGCAGGACCAAAAGCTCTTGCTGCTCTTCAAGGAGCCAGGCAACCCCATTCACAGCCCCACAAACGCTGGCTCTCTCTCTTGCGACAGCCTCCCAAAGTCCACTACTAGCTGCCTGCACCCCTCGGTACAGCCGGAGTCCGGCTCAGCAATTGCAAACGTCCAGGGATTCCTCCCACACCAAAGGGGCCAGGACCAAAAGCTCTTGCTGCTCTTCAAGGAGCCAGGCAACCCCATTCACAGCCCCACAAACGATGGCGCTCTCTCTTGCGACAGCCTCCCAAAGTCCAATACTAGATGCCTGCACCCCTCGGTACAGTCGGAGCCCGGCTCAGCAATTGCGAACGTCCAGGGATTCCTCCCACACCAAAGGTGCCAGGACCAAAAGCTCTTGCTGCTCTTCAAGGAGCCAGGCAACCCCATTCACAGCCCCACAAACGCTGGCGCTCTCTCTTGCGACAGCCTCCCAAAGTCCAATACTAGCTGCCTGCACCCCTCGGTACAGCCGGAGCCCGGCTCAGCAATTGCGAACGTCCAGGGATTCCTCCCACACCAAAGGGGGCAGGACCAAAAGCTCTTGCTGCTCTTCAAGGAGCCAGGCAACCCCATTCACAGCCCCACAAACGATGGCGCTCTCTCTTGCGACAGCCTCCCAAAGTCCAATACTAGCTGCCTGCGCCGCTCGGTACAGCCGGAGCCCAGCTCAGCAATTGCGAACGTCCAGGGATTCCTCCCACACCAAAGGGGCCAGGACCAAAAGCTCTTGCTGCTCTTCAAGGAGCCAGGCAACCCCATTCACAGCCCCACAAACGATGGCGCTCTCTCTTGCGACAGCCTCCCAAAGTCCAATACTAGCTGCCTTTGCCACTGACTACAGCCGGAGCCCGGCTCAGCAATTGTGAACGTCCAGGGATTCCTCCCACACCAAAGGTGCCAGGACCAAAAGCTCTTGCTGCTCTTCAAGGAGCCAGGCAACCCCATTCACAGCCCCACAAACGATGGCGCTCTCTCTTGCGACAGCCTCCCAAAGTCCAATACTAGCTGCCTGCGCCGCTCGGTACAGCCGGAGCCCGGCTCAGCAATTGCGAACATCCAGGGATTCCTGCCACACCAAAGGTGCCAGGACCAAAAGCTCTTGCTGCTCTTCAAGGAGCCAGGCAACCCCATTCACAGCCCCACAAACGCTGGCGCCCTCTCTTTTGAGAGCCTCCCAAAGTCCAATACTAGCTGCCTGCACCACCGAGTACAGCCGGAGCCCGGCTCAGCAATTGCGAACGTCCAGGGATTCCTGCCACACCAAAGGTGCCAGGACCAAAAGCTCTTGCTGCTCTTCAAGGAGCCAGGCAACCCCCTTCACAGCCCCACAAACGCTGGCGCTCTCTCTTTCGACAGCCTCCCAAAGTCCAATACTAGCTGCCTGCGCCCCTCAGTACAGCCGGAGTCCGGCTCAGCAATTGCGAACGTCCAGGGATTCCACCCACACCAAAGGTGCCAGGACCAAAAGCTCTTGCTGCTCTTCAAGGAGCCAGGCAACCCCATTCACAGCCCCACAAACGCTGGCACTCTCTCTTGCGACAGCCTCCCAAAGTCCAATACTAGCTGCCTGCGCCGCTCGGTACAGCCGGAGCCCGGCTCAGCAATTGCGAACGTCCAGGGATTCCTGCCACACCAAAGGTGCCAGGACCAAAAGCTCTTGCTGCTCTTCAAGGAGCCAGGCAACCCCATTCACAGCCCCACAAACGATGGCGCTCTCTCTTGCGACAGCCTCCCAAAGTCCAACACTAGCTGCCTGCGTCGCTCGGTACAGCCGGAGCGCAGGTCAGCAGTTACGAACATCCGGGGATTCCTCCCACGCCAAAACTGCCAGGACCAAAAGCTCTTGCTGCTCTTCAAGGAGCCAGGCAACCCCATTCACAGCCCCACAAACGCTGGCGCTCTCTCTTGCGACAGCCTCCCAAAGTCCAATACTAGCTGCCTTTGCCACTGACTATAGCCGGAGCCCGGCTCAGCAATTGCGAACGTCCAGGGATTCCTGCCACACCAAAGGTGCCAGGACCAAAAGCTCTTGCTGCTCTTCAAGGAGCCAGGCAACCCCATTCACAGCCCCACAAACGATGGCGCTCTCTCTTGCGAGAGACTCCCAAAGTCCAATACTAGCTGCCTGCGCCGCTGAGTACAGCCGGAGCCCCACTCAGCAATTGCGAACGTCCAGGGATTCCTCCCACGCCAAAACTGCCAGGACCAAAAGCTCTTGCTGCTCTTCAAGGAGCCAGGCAACCCCATTCACAGCCCCACAAACGCTGGCGCTCTCTCTTGCGACAGCCTCCCAAAGTCCAATACTAGCTGCCTGCGCTGCTGAGTACAGTCGGAGCCCGGCTCAGCAATTGCGAACGTCCGGGGATTCCTCCCACACCAAAGGGGCCAGGACCAAAAGCTCTTGCTGCTCTTCAAGGAGCCAGGCAACCCCATTCAGAGCCCCACAAACGCTGGCGCTCTCTCTTGCGACAGCCTCCCAAAGTCCAATACTAGCTGCCTTTGCCGCTGAGTACAGCCGGAGCCCGGCTCAGCAATTGCGAACGTCCAGGGATTCCTCCCACACCAAAGGGGCCAGGACCAAAAGCTCTTGCTGCTCTTCAAGGAGCCAGGCAACCCCATTCACAGCCCCACAAACGATGGCGCTCTCTCTTGCGACAGCCTCCCAAAATCCAATACTAGCTGCCTACGCCGCTCGGTACAGCCGGAGCCAGGCTCAGCAATTGCGAACGTCCAGGGATTCCTCCCACACCAAAGATGCCAGGACCAAAAGCTCTTGCTGCTCTTCAAGGAGCCAGGCAACCCCATTCACAGCCCCACAAACAATGGCACTCTCTCTTGCGACAGCCTCCCAAAGTCCAATACTAGCTGCCTGCGCCGCTGAGTACAGCCGGAGCCCAGCTCAGCAATTGCGAACGTCCAGGGATTCCTCCCACCCCAAAGGTGCCAGGACCAAAAGCTCTTGCTGCTCTTCAAGGAGCCAGGCAACCCCATTCACAGCCCCACAAACGATGGCGCTCTCTCTTGCGACAGCCTCCCAAAGTCCAATACTAGCTGCCTGCGCCGCTCGGTACAGCCAGAGCCCGGCTCAGCAATTGCGAACATCCAGGGATTCCTCCCACACCAAAGGGGCCAGGACCAAAAGCTCTTGCTGCTCTTCAAGGAGCCAGGCAACCCCATTCACAGCCCCACAAACGCTGGCGCCCTCTCTTTTGAGAGCCTCCCAAAGTCCAATACTAGCTGCCTGCGCCCCTCAGTACAGCCGGAGCCCGGCTCAGCAATTGCGAACGTCCAGGGATTCCTGCCACACCAAAGGTGCCAGGACCAAAAGCTCTTGCTGCTCTTCAAGGAGCCAGGCAACCCCATTCAGAGCCCCACAAACGCTGGCGCTCTCTCTTGCGACAGCCTCCCAATGTCCAACACTAGCTGCCTGCGCCGCTTGGTACAGCCGGAGCGCAGATCAGCAATTACGAACATCCGGGGATTCCTGCCACACCAAAGTTGCAAGGACCAAAAGCTCTTGCTGCTCTTCAAGGAGCCAGGCAACCCCATTCACAGCCCCACAAACGCTGGCGCTCTCTCTTGCGACAGCCTCCCAAAGTCCAATACTAGCTGCCTTTGCCACTGACTACAGCCGGAGCCCAGCTCAGCAATTGCGAACGTCCAGGGATTCCTCCCACACCAAAGGTGCCAGGACCAAAAGCTCTTGCTGCTCTTCAAGGAGCCAGGCAACCCCATTCACAGCCCCACAAACGATGGCGCTCTCTCTTGCGACAGCCTCCCAAAGTCCAACACTAGCTGCCTGCACCCCTCGGTACAGCCGGAGCCCGGCTCAGCAATTGCAAACGTCCAGGGATTCCTCCCACACCAAAGGGGCCAGGACCAAAAGCTCTTGCTGCTCTTCAAGGAGCCAGGCAACCCCATTCACAGCCCCACAAACGCTGGCGCTCTCTCTTGCGAGAGCCTCCCAAAGTCCAATACTAGCTGCCTGCGCCCCTCAGTACAGCCGGAGCCTGGCTCAGCAATTGCGAACGTCCAGGGATTCCTGCCACACCAAAGGGGCCAGGACCAAAAGCTCTTGCTGCTCTTCAAGGAGCCAGGCAACCCCATTCACAGCCCCACAAACGATGGCGCTCTCTCTTGCGACAGCCTCCCAAAGTCCAACACTAGCTGCCTGCGCCGCTGAGTACAGCCGGAGCCCAGCTCAGCAATTGCGAACGTCCAGGGATTCCTCCCACCCCAAAGGTGCCAGGACCAAAAGCTCTTGCTGCTCTTCAAGGAGCCAGGCAACCCCATTCACAGCCCCACAAACAAATGGCGCTCTCTCTTGCGAGAGCATCCCGAAGTACAATACTATCTGCCTTTGCCGCTGACTACAGCCGGAGCCCGGCTCAGCAATTGCAAACAACCAGGGATTCCTCCCACACCAAAGGTGCCAGGACCAAAAGCTCTTGCTGCTCTTCAAGGAGCCAGGCAACCCCATTCACAGCCCCACAAACGCTGGCGCTCTCTCTTGCAACAGCCTCCCAAAGTCCAATACTAGCTGCCTGCACCCCTCGGTACAGCCGGAGCCCGGCTCAGCAATTGCGAACGTCCGGGGATTCCTCCCACACCAAATGTGCCAGGACCAAAAGCTCTTGTTGCTCTTCAAGGAGCCAGGCAACCCCATTCACAGCCCCACAAACGCTGGCGCCCTCTCTTTTGAGAGCCTCCCAAAGTCCAATACTAGCTGCCTGCGCCGCTCGGTACAGGCGGAGCCCGGCTCAGCAATTGTGAACGTCCAGGGATTCCTCCCACACCAAAGGTGCCAGGACCAAAAGCTCTTGCTGCTCTTCAAGGAGCCAGGCAACCCCATTCACAGCCCCACAAACGATGGCGCTCTCTCTTGCGACAGCCTCCCAAAGTCCAATACTAGCTGCCTTTGCCACTGACTACAGCCGGAGCCCGGCTCAGCAATTGCGAACGTCCAGGGATTCCTCCCACACCAAAGGGGCCAGGACCAAAAGCTCTTGCTGCTCTTCAAGGAGCCAGGCAACCCCATTCACAGCCCCACAAACACTGGCTCTCTCTCTTGCGACAGCCTCCCAAAGTCCAATACTAGCTGCCTGCGCCGCTCGGTACAGCCGGAGCCCGGCTCAGCAATTGCGAACGTCCAGGGATTCCTGCCACACCAAAGGTGCCAGGACCAAAAGCTCTTGCTGCTCTTCAAGGAGCCAGGCAACCCCATTCACAGCCCCACAAACGATGGCGCTCTCTCTTTCGACAGCCTCCCAAAGTCCAATACTAGCTGCCTTTGCCACTGACTACAGCCGGAGCCTGGCTCAGCAATTGTGAACGTCCAGGGATTCCTCCCACCCCAAAGGTGCCAGGACCAAAAGCTCTTGCTGCTCTTGAAGGAGCCAGGCAACCCCATTCACAGCCCCACAAACGCTGGCGCTCTCTCTTGCGACAGCCTCCCAAAGTCCAACACTAGCTGCCTGCGCCGCTCAGTACAGCCGGAGCCCGGCTCAGCAATTGCGAACGTCCAGGGATTCCACCCACACCAAAGGTGCCAGGACCAAAAGCTCTTGCTGCTCTTCAAGGAGCCAGGCAACCCCATTCACAGCCCCACAAACGATGGCGCTCTCTCTTGCGACAGCCTCCCAAAGTCCAATACTAGCTGCCTGCACCCCTCGATACAGCCGGAGCCCGGCTCAGCAACTGCGAACGTCCAGGGATTCCTCCCACACCAAAGGTGCCAGGACCAAAAGCTCTTGCTGCTCTTCAAGGAGCCAGGCAACCCCATTCACAGCCCCACAAACGCTGGCGCTTTCTCTTGCGAGAGCCTCCCAAAGTCCAATACTAGCTGCCTGCGCCTCTGACTACAGCCGGAGCCCGGCTCAGCAATTGTGAACGTCCAGGGATTCCTCCCACGCCAAAGGTGCCAGGACCAAAAGCTCTTGCTGCTCTTCAAGGAGCCAGGCAACCCCATTCACAGCCCCACAAACGCTGGCGCTCTCTCTTGCGACAGCCTCCCAAAGTCCAATACTAGCTGCCTGCACCCCTCAGTACAGCCGGAGCCCGGCTCAGCAATTGCGAACGTCCAGGGATTCCTCCCACACCAAAGGGGGCAGGACCAAAAGCTCTTGCTGCTCTTCAAGGAGCCAGGCAACCCCATTCACAGCCCCACAAACGCTGGCGCTCTCTCTTGCGACAGCCTCCCAAAGTCCAATACTAGCTGCCTGCGCCCCTCAGTACAGCCGGAGCCCGGCTCAGCAATTGCGAACGTCCAGGGATTCCTCCCACCCCAAAGGTGCCAGGACCAAAAGCTCTTGCTGCTCTTCAAGGAGCCAGGCAACCCCATTCACAGCCCCACAAACGCTGGCTCTCTCTCTTGCGACAGCCTCCCAAAGTCCACTACTAGCTGCCTGCACCCCTCGGTACAGCCGGAGTCCGGCTCAGCAATTGCAAACGTCCAGGGATTCCTCCCACACCAAAGGGGCCAGGACCAAAAGCTCTTGCTGCTCTTCAAGGAGCCAGGCAACCCCATTCACAGCCCCACAAACGATGGCGCTCTCTCTTGCGACAGCCTCCCAAAGTCCAATACTAGATGCCTGCACCCCTCGGTACGGCCGGAGCCAGGCTCAGCAATTGCGAACGTCCAGGGATTCCTCCCACACCAAAGGTGCCAGGACCAAAAGCTCTTGCTGCTCTTCAAGGAGCCAGGCAACCCCATTCACAGCCCCACAAACGCTGGCGCTCTCTCTTGCGACAGCCTCCCAAAGTCCAATACTAGCTGCCTGCACCCCTCGGTACAGCCGGAGCCCGGCTCAGCAATTGCGAACGTCCAGGGATTCCTCCCACACCAAAGGGGGCAGGACCAAAAGCTCTTGCTGCTCTTCAAGGAGCCAGGCAACCCCATTCACAGCCCCACAAACGATGGCGCTCTCTCTTGCGACAGCCTCCCAAAGTCCAATACTAGCTGCCTTTGCCACTGACTACAGCCGGAGCCCAGCTCAGCAATTGCGAACGTCCAGGGATTCCTCCCACACCAAAGGGGCCAGGACCAAAAGCTCTTGCTGCTCTTCAAGGAGCCAGGCAACCCCATTCACAGCCCCACAAACGATGGCGCTCTCTCTTGCGACAGCCTCCCAAAGTCCAATACTAGCTGCCTTTGCCACTGACTACAGCCGGAGCCCGGCTCAGCAATTGTGAACGTCCAGGGATTCCTCCCACACCAAAGGTGCCAGGACCAAAAGCTCTTGCTGCTCTTCAAGGAGCCAGGCAACCCCATTCACAGCCCCACAAACGATGGCGCTCTCTCTTGCGACAGCCTCCCAAAGTCCAATACTAGCTGCCTGCGCCGCTCGGTACAGCCGGAGCCCGGCTCAGCAATTGCGAACATCCAGGGATTCCTGCCACACCAAAGGTGCCAGGACCAAAAGCTCTTGCTGCTCTTCAAGGAGCCAGGCAACCCCATTCACAGCCCCACAAACGCTGGCGCCCTCTCTTTTCAGAGCCTCCCAAAGTCCAATACTAGCTGCCTGCACCACCGAGTACAGCCGGAGCCCGGCTCAGCAATTGCGAACGTCCAGGGATTCCTGCCACACCAAAGGTGCCAGGACCAAAAGCTCTTGCTGCTCTTCAAGGAGCCAGGCAACCCCCTTCACAGCCCCACAAACGCTGGCGCTCTCTCTTTCGACAGCCTCCCAAAGTCCAATACTAGCTGCCTGCGCCCCTCAGTACAGCCGGAGCCCGGCTCAGCAATTGCGAACGTCCAGGGATTCCACCCACACCAAAGGTGCCAGGACCAAAAGCTCTTGCTGCTCTTCAAGGAGCCAGGCAACCCCATTCACAGCCCCACAAACGCTGGCACTCTCTCTTGCGACAGCCTCCCAAAGTCCAATACTAGCTGCCTGCGCCGCTCGGTACAGCCGGAGCCCGGCTCAGCAATTGCGAACGTCCAGGGATTCCTGCCACACCAAAGGTGCCAGGACCAAAAGCTCTTGCTGCTCTTGAAGGAGCCAGGCAACCCCATTCACAGCCCCACAAACGATGGCGCTCTCTCTTGCGACAGCCTCCCAAAGTCCAACACTAGCTGCCTGCGTCGCTCGGTACAGCCGGAGCGCAGGTCAGCAGTTACGAACATCCGGGGATTCCTCCCACGCCAAAACTGCCAGGACCAAAAGCTCTTGCTGCTCTTCAAGGAGCCAGGCAACCCCATTCACAGCCCCACAAATGCTGGCGCTCTCTCTTGCGACAGCCTCCCAAAGTCCAATACTAGCTGCCTTTGCCACTGACTATAGCCGGAGCCCGGCTCAGCAATTGCGAACGTCCAGGGATTCCTGCCACACCAAAGGTGCCAGGACCAAAAGCTCTTGCTGCTCTTCAAGGAGCCAGGCAACCCCATTCACAGCCCCACAAACGATGGCGCTCTCTCTTGCGAGAGACTCCCAAAGTCCAATACTAGCTGCCTGCGCCGCTGAGTACAGCCGGAGCCCCACTCAGCAATTGCGAACGTCCAGGGATTCCTCCCACGCCAAAACTGCCAGGACCAAAAGCTCTTGCTGCTCTTCAAGGAGCCAGGCAACCCCATTCACAGCCCCACAAACGCTGGCGCTCTCTCTTGCGACAGCCTCCCAAAGTCCAATACTAGCTGCCTGCGCTGCTGAGTACAGTCGGAGCCCGGCTCAGCAATTGCGAACGTCCGGGGATTCCTCCCACACCAAAGGGGCCAGGACCAAAAGCTCTTGCTGCTCTTCAAGGAGCCAGGCAACCCCATTCAGAGCCCCACAAACGCTGGCGCTCTCTCTTGCGACAGCCTCCCAAAGTCCAATACTAGCTGCCTTTGCCGCTGAGTACAGCCGGAGCCCGGCTCAGCAATTGCGAACGTCCAGGGATTCCTCCCACACCAAAGGGGCCAGGACCAAAAGCTCTTGCTGCTCTTCAAGGAGCCAGGCAACCCCATTCACAGCCCCACAAACGATGGCGCTCTCTCTTGCGACAGCCTCCCAAAATCCAATACTAGCTGCCTACGCCGCTCGGTACAGCCGGAGCCAGGCTCAGCAATTGCGAACGTCCAGGGATTCCTCCCACACCAAAGATGCCAGGACCAAAAGCTCTTGCTGCTCTTCAAGGAGCCAGGCAACCCCATTCACAGCCCCACAAACAATGGCACTCTCTCTTGCGACAGCCTCCCAAAGTCCAATACTAGCTGCCTGCGCCGCTGAGTACAGCCGGAGCCCAGCTCAGCAATTGCGAACGTCCAGGGATTCCTCCCACCCCAAAGGTGCCAGGACCAAAAGCTCTTGCTGCTCTTCAAGGAGCCAGGCAACCCCATTCACAGCCCCACAAACGATGGCGCTCTCTCTTGCGACAGCCTCCCAAAGTCCAATACTAGCTGCCTGCGCCGCTCGGTACAGCCAGAGCCCGGCTCAGCAATTGCGAACATCCAGGGATTCCTCCCACACCAAAGGGGCCAGGACCAAAAGCTCTTGCTGCTCTTCAAGGAGCCAGGCAACCCCATTCACAGCCCCACAAACGCTGGCGCCCTCTCTTTTGAGAGCCTCCCAAAGTCCAATACTAGCTGCCTGCGCCCCTCAGTACAGCCGGAGCCCGGCTCAGCAATTGCGAACGTCCAGGGATTCCTGCCACACCAAAGGTGCCAGGACCAAAAGCTCTTGCTGCTCTTCAAGGAGCCAGGCAACCCCATTCACAGCCCCACAAACGCTGGCGCTCTCTCTTGCGACAGCCTCCCAATGTCCAACACTAGCTGCCTGCGCCGCTTGGTACAGCCGGAGCGCAGATCAGCAATTACGAACATCCGGGGATTCCTGCCACACCAAAGTTGCAAGGACCAAAAGCTCTTGCTGCTCTTCAAGGAGCCAGGCAACCCCATTCACAGCCCCACAAACGCTGGCGCTCTCTCTTGCGACAGCCTCCCAAAGTCCAATACTAGCTGCCTTTGCCACTGACTACAGCCGGAGCCCAGCTCAGCAATTGCGAACGTCCAGGGATTCCTCCCACACCAAAGGTGCCAGGACCAAAAGCTCTTGCTGCTCTTCAAGGAGCCAGGCAACCCCATTCACAGCCCCACAAACGATGGCGCTCTCTCTTGCGACAGCCTCCCAAAGTCCAACACTAGCTGCCTGCACCCCTCGGTACAGCCGGAGCCCGGCTCAGCAATTGCAAACGTCCAGGGATTCCTGCCACACCAAAGGGGCCAGGACCAAAAGCTCTTGCTGCTCTTCAAGGAGCCAGGCAACCCCATTCACAGCCCCACAAACGCTGGCGCTCTCTCTTGCGAGAGCCTCCCAAAGTCCAATACTAGCTGCCTGCGCCCCTCAGTACAGCCGGAGCCTGGCTCAGCAATTGCGAACGTCCAGGGATTCCTGCCACACCAAAGGGGCCAGGACCAAAAGCTCTTGCTGCTCTTCAAGGAGCCAGGCAACCCCATTCACAGCCCCACAAACGATGGCGCTCTCTCTTGCGACAGCCTCCCAAAGTCCAACACTAGCTGCCTGCGCCGCTCGGTACAGCCGGAGCGTAGGTCAGCAATTACGAACATCCGGGGATTCCTGCCACACCAAAGGTGCCAGGACCAAAAGCTCTTGCTGCTCTTGAAGGAGCCAGGCAACCCCATTCACAGCCCCACAAACAAATGGCGCTCTCTCTTGCGAGAGCATCCCGAAGTACAATACTATCTGCCTTTGCCGCTGACTACAGCCGGAGCCCGGCTCAGCAATTGCAAACAACCAGGGATTCCTCCCACACCAAAGGTGCCAGGACCAAAAGCTCTTGCTGCTCTTCAAGGAGCCAGGCAACCCCATTCACAGCCCCACAAACGCTGGCGCTCTCTCTTGCAACAGCCTCCCAAAGTCCAATACTAGCTGCCTGCACCCCTCGGTACAGCCGGAGCCCGGCTCAGCAATTGCGAACGTCCGGGGATTCCTCCCACACCAAATGTGCCAGGACCAAAAGCTCTTGCTGCTCTTCAAGGAGCCAGGCAACCCCATTCACAGCCCCACAAACGCTGGCGCTCTCTCTTGCGAGAGACTCCCAAAGTGCAATACTAGCTGCCTGCACCACCAAGTATAGCCGGAGCCCGGCTCAGCAATTGCGAATGTCCAGGGATTCCTCCCACGCCAAAACTGCCAGGACCAAAAGCTCTTGCTGCTCTTCAAGGAGCCAGGCAACCCCATTCACAGCCCCACAAACGATGGCGCTCTCTCTTGCGACAGCCTCCCAAAGTCCAATACTAGCTGCCTGCGCCCCTCGGTACAGCCGGAGCCCGGCTCAGCAATTGCGAACGTCCAGGGATTCCTCCCACACCAAAGGTGCCAGGACCAAAAGCTCTTGCTGCTCTTCAAGGAGCCAGGCAACCCCATTCACAGCCCCACAAACGCTGGCGCTCCCTCTTGCGACAGCCTCCCAAAGTCCAATACTAGCTGCCTGCGCGCTCGGTACAGCCGGAGCCCGGTTCAGCAATTGCGAACGTCCAGGGATTCCTCCCACACCAAAGGGGGCAGGACCAAACGCTCTTGCTGCTCTTCAAGGAGCCAGGCAACCCCATTCACAGCCCCACAAACGATGGCGCTCTCTCTTTCGACAGCCTCCCAAAATCCAGTACTAGCTGCCTACGCCGCTCGGTACAGCCGGAGCCCGGCTCAGCAATTGCGAACGTCCAGGGATTCCTCCCACCCCAAAGGTGCCTGGACCAAAAGCTCTTGCTGCTCTTCAAGGAGCCAGGCAACCCCATTCACAGCCCCACAAACGCTGGCGCTCTCTCTTGCGACAGCCTCCCAAAGTCCAATACTAGCTGCCTTTGCCACTGACTACAGCCGGAGCCTGGCTCAGCAATTGCAAACGTCCAGGGATTCCAGCCACACCAAAGGTGCCAGGACCAAACGCTCTTGCTGCTCTTGAAGGAGCCAGGCAACCCCATTCACAGCCCCACAAACGCTGGCGCTCTCTCTTGCGAGAGACTCCCAAAGTCCAATACTAGCTGCCTGCGCCGCTGAGTACAGCCGGAGCCCAGCTCAGCAATTGCGAACGTCCAGGGATTCCTCCCACGCCAAAACTGCCAGGACCAAAAGCTCTTGCTGCTCTTCAAGGAGCCAGGCAACCCCATTCACAGCCCCACAAACGCTGGCGCTCTCTGTTGCGACAGCCTCCCAAAGTCCAATACTAGCTGCCTTTGCCACTGACTACAGCCAGAGCCCGGCTCAGCAATTGTGAACGTCCAGGGATTCCTCCCACGCCAAAGGTGCCAGGACCAAAAGCTCTTGCTGCTCTTGAAGGAGCCAGGCAACCCCATTCACAGCCCCACAAACGCTGGCGCTCTCTCTTGCGACAGCCTCCCAAAGTCCAATACTAGCTGCCTGCGCTGCTGAGTACAGTCGGAGCCCGGCTCAGCAATTGCGAACGTCCAGGGATTCCTGCCACACCAAAGGGGCCAGGACCAAAAGCTCTTGCTGCTCTTCAAGGAGCCAGGCAACCCCATTCACAGCCCCACAAACGATGGCGCTCTCTCTTGCGACAGCCTCCCAAAATCCAATACTAGCTGCCTACGCCGCTCGGTACAGCCGGAGCCCGGCTCAGCAATTGCGAACGTCCAGGGATTCCTCCCACACCAAAGGTGCCAGGACCAAAAGCTCTTGCTGCTCTTCAAGGAGCCAGGCAACCCCATTCACAGCCCCACAAACGATGGCGCTCTCTCTTGCGACAGCCTCCCAAAGTCCAATACTAGCTGCCTGTGCCACTCGGTACAGCCAGAGCCCGGCTCAGCAATTGCGAACATCCAGGGATTCCTCCCACACCAAAGGGGCCAGGACCAAAAGCTCTTGCTGCTCTTCAAGGAGCCAGGCAACACCATTCACAGCCCCACAAACGCTGGCGCCCTCTCTTTTGAGAGCCTCCCAAAGTCCAATACTAGCTGCCTGCGCCCCTCAGTACAGCCGGAGCCCGGCTCAGCAATTGCGAACGTCCAGGGATTCCTCCCACACCAAAGGTGCCAGGACCAAAAGCTCTTGCTGCTCTTCAAGGAGCCAGGCAACCCCATTCACAGCCCCACAAACGCTGGCGCTCTCTCTTGCGACAGCCTCCCAAAGTCCAATACTAGCTGCCTGCGCCCCTCAGTACAGCCGGAGCCCGGCTCAGCAATTGCGAACGTCCAGGGATTCCTGCCACACCAAAGGTGCCAGGACCAAAAGCTCTTGCTGCTCTTCAAGGAGCCAGGCAACCCCATTCACAGCCCCACAAACGCTGGCGCTCTCTCTTGCGACAGCCTCCCAATGTCCAACACTAGCTGCCTGCGCCGCTTGGTACAGCCGGAGCGCAGATCAGCAATTACGAACGTCCAGGGATTCCTGCCACACCAAAGGTGCCAGGACCAAAAGCTCTTGCTGCTCTTCAAGGAGCCAGGCAACCCCATTCACAGCCCCACAAACGCTGGCGCTCTCTCTTGCGACAGCCTCCCAAAGTCCAATACTAGCTGCCTTTGCCACTGACTACAGCCGGAGCCCGGCTCAGCAATTGCGAACGTCCAGGGATTCCTCCCACACCAAAGGTGCCAGGACCAAACGCTCTTGCTGCTCTTCAAGGAGCCAGGCAACCCCATTCACAGCCCCACAAACGCTGGCGCTCTCTCTTGCGACAGCCTCCCAAAGTCCAATACTAGCTGCCTGCGCCGCTCGGTACAGCCGGAGCCCAGCTCAGCAATTGCGAACGTCCAGGGATTCCTCCCACACCAAAGGGGCCAGGACCAAAAGCTCTTGCTGCTCTTCAAGGAGCCAGGCAACCCCATTCACAGCCCCACAAACGATGGCGCTCTCTCTTGCGACAGCCTCCCAAAGTCCAATACTAGCTGCCTGCGCCGCTCGGTACAGCCGGAGCCCGGCTCAGCAATTGCGAACGTCCAGGGATTCCTGCCACACCAAAGGTGCCAGGACCAAAAGCTCTTGCTGCTCTTCAAGGAGCCAGGCAACCCCATTCACAGCCCCACAAACGCTGGCGCTCTCTCTTGCGACAGCCTCCCAAAGTCCAATACTAGCTGCCTGCACCCCTCGGTACAGCCGGAGCCCGGCTCAGCAATTGCAAACGTCCAGGGATTCCTGCCACACCAAAGGTGCCAGGACCAAAAGCTCTTGCTGCTCTTGAAGGAGCCAGGCAACCCCATTCACAGCCCCACAAACGCTGGCGCTCTCTCTTGCGAGAGCCTCCCAAAGTCCAATACTAGCTGCCTGCGCCCCTCAGTACAGCCGGAGCCTGGCTCAGCAATTGCGAACGTCCAGGGATTCCTGCCACACCAAAGGGGCCAGGACCAAAAGCTCTTGCTGCTCTTCAAGGAGCCAGGCAACCCCATTCACAGCCCCACAAACGATGGCGCTCTCTCTTGCGACAGCCTCCCAAAGTCCAACACTAGCTGCCTGCGCCGCTCGGTACAGCCGGAGCGTAGGTCAGCAATTACGAACATTCGGGGATTCCTGCCACACCAAAGGTGCCAGGACCAAAAGCTCTTGCTGCTCTTGAAGGAGCCAGGCAACCCCATTCACAGCCCCACAAACAAATGGCGCTCTCTCTTGCGAGAGCATCCCGAAGTACAATACTATCTGCCTTTGCCGCTCGGTACAGCCGGAGCCCGGCTCAGCAATTGCAAACAACCAGGGATTCCTCCCACACCAAAGGTGCCAGGACCAAAAGCTCTTGCTGCTCTTCAAGGAGCCAGGCAACCCCATTCACAGCCCCACAAACGCTGGCGCTCTCTCTTGCAACAGCCTCCCAAAGTCCAATACTAGCTGCCTGCACCCCTCGGTACAGCCGGAGCCCGGCTCAGCAATTGCGAACGTCCGGGGATTCCTCCCACACCAAATGTGCCAGGACCAAAAGCTCTTGCTGCTCTTCAAGGAGCCAGGCAACCCCATTCACAGCCCCACAAACGCTGGCGCTCTCTCTTGCGAGAGACTCCCAAAGTGCAATACTAGCTGCCTGCACGACCAAGTATAGCCGGAGCCCGGCTCAGCAATTGCGAATGTCCAGGGATTCCTGCCACACCAAAGGTGCCAGGACCAAAAGCTCTTGCTGCTCTTCAAGGAGCCAGGCAACCCCATTCACAGCCCCACAAACGCTGGCGCTCTCTCTTGCGACAGCCTCCCAAAGTCCAATACTAGCTGCCTTTGCCACTGACTACAGCCGGAGCCTGGCTCAGCAATTGCAAACGTCCAGGGATTCCAGCCACACCAAAGGTGCCAGGACCAAACGCTCTTGCTGCTCTTGAAGGAGCCAGGCAACCCCATTCACAGCCCCACAAACGCTGGCGCTCTCTCTTGCGAGAGACTCCCAAAGTCCAATACTAGCTGCCTGCGCCGCTGAGTACAGCCGGAGCCCAGCTCAGCAATTGCGAACGTCCAGGGATTCCTCCCACGCCAAAACTGCCAGGACCAAAAGCTCTTGCTGCTCTTCAAGGAGCCAGGCAACCCCATTCACAGCCCCACAAACGCTGGCGCTCTCTCTTGCGACAGCCTCCCAAAGTCCAATACTAGCTGCCTTTGCCACTGACTACAGCCAGAGCCCGGCTCAGCAATTGTGAACGTCCAGGGATTCCTCCCACGCCAAAGGTGCCAGGACCAAAAGCTCTTGCTGCTCTTCAAGGAGCCAGGCAACCCCATTCACAGCCCCACAAACGCTGGCGCTCTCTCTTGCGACAGCCTCCCAAAGTCCACTACTAGCTGCCTGCGCTGCTGAGTACAGTCGGAGCCCGGCTCAGCAATTGCGAACGTCCAGGGATTCCTCCCACACCAAAGGGGCCAGGACCAAAAGCTCTTGCTGCTCTTCAAGGAGCCAGGCAACCCCATTCACAGCCCCACAAACGATGGCGCTCTCTCTTGCGACAGCCTCCCAAAATCCAATACTAGCTGCCTACGCCGCTCGGTACAGCCGGAGCCAGGCTCAGCAATTGCGAACGTCCAGGGATTCCTCCCACACCAAAGGTGCCAGGACCAAAAGCTCTTGCTGCTCTTCAAGGAGCCAGGCAACCCCATTCACAGCCCCACAAACGATGGCGCTCTCTCTTGCGACAGCCTCCCAAAGTCCAATACTAGCTGCCTGTGCCACTCAGTACAGCCGGAGCCCGGCTCAGCAATTGCGAACGTCCAGGGATTCCTCCCACACCAAAGGTGCCAGGACCAAAAGCTCTTGCTGCTCTTCAAGGAGCCAGGCAACCCCATTCACAGCCCCACAAACGATGGCGCTCTCTCTTGCGACAGCCTCCCAAAGTCCAATACTAGCTGCCTGCACCCCTCGGTACAGCCGGAGCCCGGCTCAGGAACTCCGAACGTCCAGGGATTCCTCCCACACCAAAGGTGCCAGGACCAAAAGCTCTTGCTGCTCTTCAAGGAGCCAGGCAACCCCATTCACAGCCCCACAAACGCTGGCGCTCTCTCTTGCGACAGCCTCCCAAAGTCCAATACTAGCTGCCTGCACCCCTCGGTACGGCCGGAGCCCGGCTCAGCAATTGCGAACGTCCAGGGATTCCTCCCACACCAAAGGGGCCAGGACCAAAAGCTCTTGCTGCTCTTCAAGGAGCCCGGCAACCCCCTTCACAGCCCCACAAACGATGGCGCTCTCTCTTTCGAGAGACTCCCAAAGTCCACTACTAGCTGCCTGCACCCCTCGGTACAGCCGGAGTCCGGCTCAGCAATTGCAAACGTCCAGGGATTCCTCCCACACCAAAGGGGCCAGGACCAAAAGCTCTTGCTGCTCTTCAAGGAGCCAGGCAACCCCATTCACAGCCCCACAAACGCTGGCGCTCTCTCTTGCGACAGCCTCCCAAAGTCCAGTACTAGCTGCCTGCGCCACCGAGTACAGCCGGAGCCCGGCTCAGGAACTGCGAACGTCCAGGGATTCCTCCCACACCAAAGGGGCCAGGACCAAAAGCTCTTGCTGCTCTTCAAGGAGCCAGGCAACCCCCTTCACAGCCCCACAAACGCTGGCGCTCTCTCTTGCGAGAGCCTCCCAAAGTCCAATACTAGCTGCCTGCGCCGCTCGGTACAGCCGGAGCCCGGCTCAGCAATTGTGAACGTCCAGGGATTCCTCCCACACCAAAGGTGCCAGGACCAAAAGCTCTTGCTGCTCTTCAAGGAGCCAGGCAACCCCATTCACAGCCCCACAAACGATGGCGCTCTCTCTTGCGACAGCCTCCCAAAGTCCAATACTAGCTGCCTGCGCCGCTGAGTACAGCCGGAGCCCGGCTCAGCAATTGCGAACGTCCAGGGATTCCTCCCACACCAAAGGGGGCAGGACCAAAAGCTCTTGCTGCTCTTCAAGGAGCCAGGCAACCCCATTCAGAGCCCCACAAACGCTGGCGCTCTCTCTTGCGACAGCCTCCCAAAGTCCAATACTAGCTGCCTGCGCCCCTCAGTACAGCCGGAGCCCGGCTCAGCAATTGCGAACGTCCAGGGATTCCTCCCACACCAAAGGGGCCAGGACCAAAAGCTCTTGCTGCTCTTCAAGGAGCCAGGCAACCCCATTCACAGCCCCACAAACGATGGCGCTCTCTCTTGCGACAGCCTCCCAAAGTCCAACACTAGAAGCCTGTGCCACTCAGTACAGCCGGAGCCCGGCTCAGCAATTGCGAACGTCCAGGGATTCCTCCCACACCAAAGGGGCCAGGACCAAAAGCTCTTGCTGCTCTTCAAGGAGCCAGGCAACCCCATTCACAGCCCCACAAACGATGGCGCTCTCTCTTGCGACAGCCTCCCAAAGTCCAACACTATCTACTTGCGCCGCTCGGTACAGCCGGAGCGCAGGTCAGCAATTGCGAACGTCCAGGGATTCCTCCCACACCAAAGGGGCCAGGACCAAAAGCTCTTGCTGCTCTTCAAGGAGCCAGGCAACCCCATTCACAGCCCCACAAACAAATGGCGCTCTCTCTTGCGAGAGCGTCCCGAAGTACAATACCAGCTGCCTTTGCTGCTGACTACAGCCGGAGCCCGGTTCAGCAATTGCAAACGTCCAGGGATTCCTCCCACCCCAAAGGTGCCAGGACCAAAAGCTCTTGTTGCTCTTCAAGGAGCCAGGCAACCCCATTCACAGCCCCACAAACGCTGGCGCTCTCTCTTGCGACAGCCTCCCAAAGTCCAGTACTAGCTGCCTGCGCCACCGAGTACAGCCGGAGCCCGGCTCAGGAACTGCGAACGTCCAGGGATTCCTGCCACACCAAAGGTGCCAGGACCAAAAGCTCTTGCTGCTCTTGAAGGAGCCAGGCAACCCCATTCACAGCCCCACAAACGATGGCGCTCTCTCTTGCGACAGCCTCCCAAAGTCCAATACTAGCTGCCTGCGCCGCTCGGTACAGCCGGAGCCCGGCTCAGCAATTGTGAACGTCCAGGGATTCCTCCCACACCAAAGGTGCCAGGACCAAAAGCTCTTGCTGCTCTTCAAGGAGCCAGGCAACCCCATTCACAGCCCCACAAACGCTGGCGCTCTCTCTTGCGACAGCCTCCCAAAGTCCAATACTAGCTGCCTGCGCCGCTGAGTACAGCCGGAGCCCAGCTCAGCAATTGCGAACGTCCAGGGATTCCTCCCACGCCAAAACTGCCAGGACCAAAAGCTCTTGTTGCTCTTCAAGGAGCCAGGCAACCCCATTCACAGCCCCACAAACGCTGGCGCTCTCTCTTGCGACAGCCTCCCAAAGTCCAATACTAGCTGCCTTTGCCACTGACTACAGCCAGAGCCCGGCTCAGCAATTGTGAACGTCCAGGGATTCCTCCCACGCCAAAGGTGCCAGGACCAAAAGCTCTTGCTGCTCTTCAAGGAGCCAGGCAACCCCATTCACAGCCCCACAAACGCTGGCGCTCTCTCTTGCGACAGCCTCCCAAAGTCCAATACTAGCTGCCTGCGCCCCTCAGTACAGCCGGAGCCCGGCTCAGCAACTGCGAACGTCCAGGGATTCCTCCCACACCAAAGGGGCCAGGACCAAAAGCTCTTGCTGCACTTCAAGGAGCCAGGCAACCCCATTCACAGCCCCACAAACGATGGCGCTCTCTCTTGCGACAGCCTCCCAAAGTCCACTACTAGCTGCCTGCGCTGCTGAGTACAGTCGGAGCCCGGCTCAGCAATTGCGAACGTCCAGGGATTCCTCCCACACCAAAGGGGCCAGGACCAAAAGCTCTTGCTGCTCTTCAAGGAGCCAGGCAACCCCATTCACAGCCCCACAAACGATGGCGCTCTCTCTTGCGACAGCCTCCCAAAATCCAATACTAGCTGCCTGCGCCGCTCGGTACAGCCGGAGCCCGGCTCAGCAATTGCGAACGTCCAGGGATTCCTCCCACACCAAAGGTGCCAGGACCAAAAGCTCTTGCTGCTCTTCAAGGAGCCAGGCAACCCCATTCACAGCCCCACAAATGATGGCGCTCTCTCTTGCGACAGCCTCCCAAAGTCCAATACTAGCTGCCTTTGCCACTGACTACAGCCGGAGCCCGGCTCAGCAATTGCGAACATCCAGGGATTCCTCCCACACCAAAGGGGCTAGGACCAAAAGCTCTTGCTGCTCTTCAAGGAGCCAGGCAACCCCATTCACAGCCCCACAAACGCTGGCGCTCTCTCTTGCGACAGCCTCCCAAAGTCCAATACTAGCTGCCTGCGCGCTCGGTACAGCCGGAGCCCGGCTCAGCAATTGCGAACGTCCAGGGATTCCTCCCACACCAAAGGGGCCAGGACCAAAAGCTCTTGCTGCTCTTCAAGGAGCCAGGCAACCCCATTCACAGCCCCACAAACGCTGGCGCTCTCTCTTGCGACAGCCTCCCAAAGTCCAATACTAGCTGCCTGCACCCCTCGGTACAGCCGGAGTCCGGCTCAGCAATTGCAAACGTCCAGGGATTCCTCCCACACCAAAGGGGCCAGGACCAAAAGCTCTTGCTGCTCTTCAAGGAGCCAGGCAACCCCATTCACAGCCCCACAAACGCTGGCGCTCTCTCTTGCGAGAGCCTCCCAAAGTCCAATACTAGCTGCCTGCGCCCCTCAGTACAGCCGGAGCCTGGCTCAGCAATTGCGAACGTCCAGGGATTCCTGCCACACCAAAGGTGCCAGGACCAAAAGCTCTTGCTGCTCTTCAAGGAGCCAGGCAACCCCATTCACAGCCCCACAAACGCTGGCGCCCTCTCTTTTGAGAGCCTCCCAAAGTCCAATACTAGCTGCCTGCGCCCCTCAGTACAGCCGGAGCCCGGCTCAGCAATTGCGAACGTCCAGGGATTCCTGCCACACCAAAGGTGCCAGGACCAAAAGCTCTTGCTGCTCTTCAAGGAGCCAGGCAACCCCATTCACAGCCCCACAAACGCTGGCGCTCTCTCTTGCGACAGCCTCCCAATGTCCAACACTAGCTGCCTGCGCCGCTTGGTACAGCCGGAGCGCAGATCAGCAATTACGAACATCCAGGGATTCCTGCCACACCAAAGTTGCAAGGACCAAAAGCTCTTGCTGCTCTTCAAGGAGCCAGGCAACCCCATTCACAGCCCCACAAACGCTGGCGCTCTCTCTTGCGACAGCCTCCCAAAGTCCAATACTAGCTGCCTTTGCCACTGACTACAGCCGGAGCCCAGCTCAGCAATTGCGAACGTCCAGGGATTCCTCCCACACCAAAGGTGCCAGGACCAAAAGCTCTTGCTGCTCTTCAAGGAGCCAGGCAACCCCATTCACAGCCCCACAAACGATGGCGCTCTCTCTTGCGACAGCCTCCCAAAGTCCAACACTAGCTGCCTGCACCCCTCGGTACAGCCGGAGCCCGGCTCAGCAATTGCAAACGTCCAGGGATTCCTGCCACACCAAAGGGGCCAGGACCAAAAGCTCTTGCTGCTCTTCAAGGAGCCAGGCAACCCCATTCACAGCCCCACAAACGATGGCGCTCTCTCTTGCGAGAGCCTCCCAAAGTCCAATACTAGCTGCCTGCGCCCCTCAGTACAGCCGGAGCCTGGCTCAGCAATTGCGAACGTCCAGGGATTCCTGCCACACCAAAGGGGCCAGGACCAAAAGCTCTTGCTGCTCTTCAAGGAGCCAGGCAACCCCATTCACAGCCCCACAAACGATGGCGCTCTCTCTTGCGACAGCCTCCCAAAGTCCAACACTAGCTGCCTGCGCCGCTCGGTACAGCCGGAGCGTAGGTCAGCAATTACGAACATCCGGGGATTCCTGCCACACCAAAGGTGCCAGGACCAAAAGCTCTTGCTGCTCTTGAAGGAGCCAGGCAACCCCATTCACAGCCCCACAAACAAATGGCGCTCTCTCTTGCGAGAGCATCCCGAAGTACAATACTATCTGCCTTTGCCGCTGACTACAGCCGGAGCCCGGCTCAGCAATTGCAAACAACCAGGGATTCCTCCCACACCAAAGGTGCCAGGACCAAAAGCTCTTGCTGCTCTTCAAGGAGCCAGGCAACCCCATTCACAGCCCCACAAACGCTGGCGCTCTCTCTTGCAACAGCCTCCCAAAGTCCAATACTAGCTGCCTGCACCCCTCGGTACAGCCGGAGCCCGGCTCAGCAATTGCGAACGTCCGGGGATTCCTCCCACACCAAATGTGCCAGGACCAAAAGCTCTTGCTGCTCTTGAAGGAGCCAGGCAACCCCATTCACTCCCCACAAACGCTGGCGCTCTCTCTTGCGAGAGACTCCCAAAGTGCAATACTAGCTGCCTGCACCACCAAGTATAGCCGGAGCCCGGCTCAGCAATTGCGAATGTCCAGGGATTCCTGCCACACCAAAGGTGCCAGGACCAAAAGCTCTTGTTGCTCTTCAAGGAGCCAGGCAACCCCATTCACAGCCCCACAAACGATGGCGCTCTCTCTTGCGACAGCCTCCCAAAGTCCAATACTAGCTGCCTGCGCCCCTCGGTACAGCCGGAGCCCGGCTCAGCAATTGCGAACGTCCAGGGATTCCTCCCACACCAAAGGTGCCAGGACCAAAAGCTCTTGCTGCTCTTCAAGGAGCCAGGCAACCCCATTCACAGCCCCACAAACGCTGGCGCTCCCTCTTGCGACAGCCTCCCAAAGTCCAATACTAGCTGCCTGCGCGCTCGGTACAGCCGGAGCCCGGTTCAGCAATTGCGAACGTCCAGGGATTCCTCCCACACCAAAGGGGGCAGGACCAAACGCTCTTGCTGCTCTTCAAGGAGCCAGGCAACCCCATTCACAGCCCCACAAACGATGGCGCTCTCTCTTTCGACAGCCTCCCAAAATCCAGTACTAGCTGCCTACGCCGCTCGGTACAGCCGGAGCCCGGCTCAGCAATTGCGAACGTCCAGGGATTCCTCCCACCCCAAAGGTGCCTGGACCAAAAGCTCTTGCTGCTCTTCAAGGAGCCAGGCAACCCCATTCACAGCCCCACAAACGCTGGCGCTCTCTCTTGCGACAGCCTCCCAAAGTCCAATACTAGCTGCCTTTGCCACTGACTACAGCCGGAGCCTGGCTCAGCAATTGCAAACGTCCAGGGATTCCAGCCACACCAAAGGTGCCAGGACCAAACGCTCTTGCTGCTCTTGAAGGAGCCAGGCAACCCCATTCACAGCCCCACAAACGCTGGCGCTCTCTCTTGCGAGAGACTCCCAAAGTCCAATACTAGCTGCCTGCGCCGCTGAGTACAGCCGGAGCCCAGCTCAGCAATTGCGAACGTCCAGGGATTCCTCCCACGCCAAAACTGCCAGGACCAAAAGCTCTTGCTGCTCTTCAAGGAGCCAGGCAACCCCATTCACAGCCCCACAAACGCTGGCGCTCTCTGTTGCGACAGCCTCCCAAAGTCCAATACTAGCTGCCTTTGCCACTGACTACAGCCAGAGCCCGGCTCAGCAATTGTGAACGTCCAGGGATTCCTCCCACGCCAAAGGTGCCAGGACCAAAAGCTCTTGCTGCTCTTGAAGGAGCCAGGCAACCCCATTCACAGCCCCACAAACGCTGGCGCTCTCTCTTGCGACAGCCTCCCAAAGTCCAATACTAGCTGCCTGCGCCCCTCAGTACAGCCGGAGCCCGGCTCAGCAATTGCGAACGTCCAGGGATTCCTGCCACACCAAAGGTGCCAGGACCAAAAGCTCTTGCTGCACTTCAAGGAGCCAGGCAACCCCATTCACAGCCCCACAAACGCTGGCGCTCTCTCTTGCGACAGCCTCCCAAAGTCCACTACTAGCTGCCTGCGCTGCTGAGTACAGTCGGAGCCCGGCTCAGCAATTGCGAACGTCCAGGGATTCCTCCCACACCAAAGGGGCCAGGACCAAAAGCTCTTGCTGCTCTTCAAGGAGCCAGGCAACCCCATTCACAGCCCCACAAACGATGGCGCTCTCTCTTGCGACAGCCTCCCAAAATCCAGTACTAGCTGCCTACGCCGCTCGGTACAGCCGGAGCCCGGCTCAGCAATTGCGAACGTCCAGGGATTCCTCCCACACCAAAGGTGCCAGGACCAAAAGCTCTTGCTGCTCTTCAAGGAGCCAGGCAACCCCATTCACAGCCCCACAAACGATGGCGCTCTCTCTTGCGACAGCCTCCCAAAGTCCAATACTAGCTGCCTGTGCCACTCGGTACAGCCAGAGCCCGGCTCAGCAATTGCGAACATCCAGGGATTCCTCCCACACCAAAGGGGCCAGGACCAAAAGCTCTTGCTGCTCTTCAAGGAGCCAGGCAACACCATTCACAGCCCCACAAACGCTGGCGCCCTCTCTTTTGAGAGCCTCCCAAAGTCCAATACTAGCTGCCTGCGCCCCTCAGTACAGCCGGAGCCCGGCTCAGCAATTGCGAACGTCCAGGGATTCCTCCCACACCAAAGGTGCCAGGACCAAAAGCTCTTGCTGCTCTTCAAGGAGCCAGGCAACCCCATTCACAGCCCCACAAACGCTGGCGCTCTCTCTTGCGACAGCCTCCCAAAGTCCAATACTAGCTGCCTGCGCCCCTCAGTACAGCCGGAGCCCGGCTCAGCAATTGCGAACGTCCAGGGATTCCTGCCACACCAAAGGTGCCAGGACCAAAAGCTCTTGCTGCTCTTCAAGGAGCCAGGCAACCCCATTCACAGCCCCACAAACGCTGGCGCTCTCTCTTGCGACAGCCTCCCAATGTACAACACTAGCTGCCTGCGCCGCTTGGTACAGCCGGAGCGCAGATCAGCAATTACGAACGTCCGGGGATTCCTGCCACACCAAAGGTGCCAGGACCAAAAGCTCTTGCTGCTCTTCAAGGAGCCAGGCAACCCCATTCACAGCCCCACAAACGCTGGCGCTCTCTCTTGCGACAGCCTCCCAAAGTCCAATACTAGCTGCCTTTGCCACTGACTACAGCCGGAGCCCGGCTCAGCAATTGCGAACGTCCAGGGATTCCTCCCACACCAAAGGTGCCAGGACCAAACGCTCTTGCTGCTCTTCAAGGAGCCAGGCAACCCCATTCACAGCCCCACAAACGCTGGCGCTCTCTCTTGCGACAGCCTCCCAAAGTCCAATACTAGCTGCCTTTGCCACTGACTACAGCCGGAGCCTGGCTCAGCAATTGCGAACGTCCAGGGATTCCAGCCACACCAAAGGGGCCAGGACCAAACGCTCTTGCTGCTCTTGAAGGAGCCAGGCAACCCCATTCACAGCCCCACAAACGCTGGCGCTCTCTCTTGCGAGAGACTCCCAAAGTCCAATACTAGCTGCCTGCGCCGCTGAGTACAGCCGGAGCCCAGCTCAGCAATTGCGAACGTCCAGGGATTCCTCCCACGCCAAAACTGCCAGGACCAAAAGCTCTTGCTGCTCTTCAAGGAGCCAGGCAACCCCATTCACAGCCCCACAAACGCTGGCGCTCTCTCTTGCGACAGCCTCCCAAAGTCCAATACTAGCTGCCTTTGCCACTGACTACAGCCAGAGCCCGGCTCAGCAATTGTGAACGTCCAGGGATTCCTCCCACGCCAAAGGTGCCAGGACCAAAAGCTCTTGCTGCTCTTCAAGGAGCCAGGCAACCCCATTCACAGCCCCACAAACGCTGGCGCTCTCTCTTGCGACAGCCTCCCAAAGTCCACTACTAGCTGCCTGCGCTGCTGAGTACAGTCGGAGCCCGGCTCAGCAATTGCGAACGTCCAGGGATTCCTCCCACACCAAAGGGGCCAGGACCAAAAGCTCTTGCTGCTCTTCAAGGAGCCAGGCAACCCCATTCACAGCCCCACAAACGATGGCGCTCTCTCTTGCGACAGCCTCCCAAAATCCAATACTAGCTGCCTACGCCGCTCGGTACAGCCGGAGCCAGGCTCAGCAATTGCGAACGTCCAGGGATTCCTCCCACACCAAAGGTGCCAGGACCAAAAGCTCTTGCTGCTCTTCAAGGAGCCAGGCAACCCCATTCACAGCCCCACAAACGATGGCGCTCTCTCTTGCGACAGCCTCCCAAAGTCCAATACTAGCTGCCTGTGCCACTCAGTACAGCCGGAGCCCGGCTCAGCAATTGCGAACGTCCAGGGATTCCTCCCACACCAAAGGTGCCAGGACCAAAAGCTCTTGCTGCTCTTCAAGGAGCCAGGCAACCCCATTCACAGCCCCACAAACGATGGCGCTCTCTCTTGCGACAGCCTCCCAAAGTCCAATACTAGCTGCCTGCACCCCTCGGTACAGCCGGAGCCCGGCTCAGCAACTCCGAACGTCCAGGGATTCCTCCCACACCAAAGGTGCCAGGACCAAAAGCTCTTGCTGCTCTTCAAGGAGCCAGGCAACCCCATTCACAGCCCCACAAACGCTGGCGCTCTCTCTTGCGACAGCCTCCCAAAGTCCAATACTAGCTGCCTGCACCCCTCGGTACGGCCGGAGCCCGGCTCAGCAATTGCGAACGTCCAGGGATTCCTCCCACACCAAAGGGGCCAGGACCAAAAGCTCTTGCTGCTCTTCAAGGAGCCCGGCAACCCCCTTCACAGCCCCACAAACGATGGCGCTCTCTCTTTCGAGAGACTCCCAAAGTCCACTACTAGCTGCCTGCACCCCTCGGTACAGCCGGAGTCCGGCTCAGCAATTGCAAACGTCCAGGGATTCCTCCCACACCAAAGGGGCCAGGACCAAAAGCTCTTGCTGCTCTTCAAGGAGCCAGGCAACCCCATTCACAGCCCCACAAACGCTGGCGCTCTCTCTTGCGACAGCCTCCCAAAGTCCAGTACTAGCTGCCTGCGCCACCGAGTACAGCCGGAGCCCGGCTCAGGAACTGCGAACGTCCAGGGATTCCTCCCACACCAAAGGGGCCAGGACCAAAAGCTCTTGCTGCTCTTCAAGGAGCCAGGCAACCCCCTTCACAGCCCCACAAACGCTGGCGCTCTCTCTTGCGAGAGCCTCCCAAAGTCCAATACTAGCTGCCTGCGCCGCTCGGTACAGCCGGAGCCCGGCTCAGCAATTGTGAACGTCCAGGGATTCCTCCCACACCAAAGGGGGCAGGACCAAAAGCTCTTGCTGCTCTTCAAGGAGCCAGGCAACCCCATTCACAGCCCCACAAACGATGGCGCTCTCTCTTGCGACAGCCTCCCAAAGTCCAATACTAGCTGCCTGCGCCGCTGAGTACAGCCGGAGCCCGGCTCAGCAATTGCGAACGTCCAGGGATTCCTCCCACACCAAAGGGGGCAGGACCAAAAGCTCTTGCTGCTCTTCAAGGAGCCAGGCAACCCCATTCAGAGCCCCACAAACGCTGGCGCTCTCTCTTGCGACAGCCTCCCAAAGTCCAATACTAGCTGCCTGCGCCCCTCAGTACAGCCGGAGCCCGGCTCAGCAATTGCGAACGTCCAGGGATTCCTCCCACACCAAAGGTGCCAGGACCAAAAGCTCTTGCTGCTCTTCAAGGAGCCAGGCAACCCCATTCACAGCCCCACAAACGATGGCGCTCTCTCTTGCGACAGCCTCCCAAAGTCCAACACTAGAAGCCTGTGCCACTCAGTACAGCCGGAGCCCGGCTCAGCAATTGCGAACGTCCAGGGATTCCTCCCACACCAAAGGGGCCAGGACCAAAAGCTCTTGCTGCTCTTCAAGGAGCCAGGCAACCCCATTCACAGCCCCACAAACGATGGCGCTCTCTCTTGCGACAGCCTCCCAAAGTCCAACACTATCTACTTGCGCCGCTCGGTACAGCCGGAGCGCAGGTCAGCAATTGCGAACGTCCAGGGATTCCTCCCACACCAAAGGGGCCAGGACCAAAAGCTCTTGCTGCTCTTCAAGGAGCCAGGCAACCCCATTCACAGCCCCACAAACAAATGGCGCTCTCTCTTGCGAGAGCGTCCCGAAGTACAATACCAGCTGCCTTTGCTGCTGACTACAGCCGGAGCCCGGTTCAGCAATTGCAAACGTCCAGGGATTCCTCCCACCCCAAAGGTGCCAGGACCAAAAGCTCTTGTTGCTCTTCAAGGAGCCAGGCAACCCCATTCACAGCCCCACAAACGATGGCGCTCTCTCTTGCGACAGCCTCCCAAAGTCCAGTACTAGCTGCCTGCGCCACCGAGTACAGCCGGAGCCCGGCTCAGGAACTGCGAACGTCCAGGGATTCCTGCCACACCAAAGGTGCCAGGACCAAAAGCTCTTGCTGCTCTTGAAGGAGCCAGGCAACCCCATTCACAGCCCCACAAACGATGGCGCTCTCTCTTGCGACAGCCTCCCAAAGTCCAATACTAGCTGCCTGCGCCGCTCGGTACAGCCGGAGCCCGGCTCAGCAATTGTGAACGTCCAGGGATTCCTCCCACACCAAAGGTGCCAGGACCAAAAGCTCTTGCTGCTCTTCAAGGAGCCAGGCAACCCCATTCACAGCCCCACAAACGCTGGCGCTCTCTCTTGCGACAGCCTCCCAAAGTCCAATACTAGCTGCCTGCGCCGCTGAGTACAGCCGGAGCCCAGCTCAGCAATTGCGAACGTCCAGGGATTCCTCCCACGCCAAAACTGCCAGGACCAAAAGCTCTTGTTGCTCTTCAAGGAGCCAGGCAACCCCATTCACAGCCCCACAAACGCTGGCGCTCTCTCTTGCGAAAGCCTCCCAAAGTCCAATACTAGCTGCCTTTGCCACTGACTACAGCCAGAGCCCGGCTCAGCAATTGTGAACGTCCAGGGATTCCTCCCACGCCAAAGGTGCCAGGACCAAAAGCTCTTGCTGCTCTTCAAGGAGCCAGGCAACCCCATTCACAGCCCCACAAACGCTGGCGCTCTCTCTTGCGACAGCCTCCCAAAGTCCAATACTAGCTGCCTGCGCCCCTCAGTACAGCCGGAGCCCGGCTCAGCAATTGCGAACGTCCAGGGATTCCTGCCACACCAAAGGTGCCAGGACCAAAAGCTCTTGCTGCACTTCAAGGAGCCAGGCAACCCCATTCACAGCCCCACAAACGATGGCGCTCTCTCTTGCGACAGCCTCCCAAAGTCCACTACTAGCTGCCTGCGCTGCTGAGTACAGTCGGAGCCCGGCTCAGCAATTGCGAACGTCCAGGGATTCCTCCCACACCAAAGGGGCCAGGACCAAAAGCTCTTGCTGCTCTTCAAGGAGCCAGGCAACCCCATTCACAGCCCCACAAACGCTGGCGCTCTCTCTTGCGACAGCCTCCCAAAATCCAATACTAGCTGCCTGCGCCGCTCGGTACAGCCGGAGCCCGGCTCAGCAATTGCGAACGTCCAGGGATTCCTCCCACACCAAAGGTGCCAGGACCAAAAGCTCTTGCTGCTCTTCAAGGAGCCAGGCAACCCCATTCACAGCCCCACAAATGATGGCGCTCTCTCTTGCGACAGCCTCCCAAAGTCCAATACTAGCTGCCTTTGCCACTGACTACAGCCGGAGCCCGGCTCAGCAATTGCGAACATCCAGGGATTCCTCCCACACCAAAGGGGCTAGGACCAAAAGCTCTTGCTGCTCTTCAAGGAGCCAGGCAACCCCATTCACAGCCCCACAAACGCTGGCGCTCTCTCTTGCGACAGCCTCCCAAAGTCCAATACTAGCTGCCTGCGCGCTCGGTACAGCCGGAGCCCGGCTCAGCAATTGCGAACGTCCAGGGATTCCTCCCACACCAAAGGGGCCAGGACCAAAAGCTCTTGCTGCTCTTCAAGGAGCCAGGCAACCCCATTCACAGCCCCACAAACGATGGCGCTCTCTCTTGCGACAGCCTCCCAAAGTCCAATACTAGCTGCCTGCACCCCTCGGTACAGCCGGAGTCCGGCTCAGCAATTGCAAACGTCCAGGGATTCCTCCCACACCAAAGGGGCCAGGACCAAAAGCTCTTGCTGCTCTTCAAGGAGCCAGGCAACCCCATTCACAGCCCCACAAACGCTGGCGCTCTCTCTTGCGAGAGCCTCCCAAAGTCCAATACTAGCTGCCTGCGCCCCTCAGTACAGCCGGAGCCTGGCTCAGCAATTGCGAACGTCCAGGGATTCCTGCCACACCAAAGGGGCCAGGACCAAAAGCTCTTGCTGCTCTTCAAGGAGCCAGGCAACCCCATTCACAGCCCCACAAACGATGGCGCTCTCTCTTGCGACAGCCTCCCAAAGTCCAGTACTAGCTGCCTGCGCCACCGAGTACAGCCGGAGCCCGGCTCAGGAACTGCGAACGTCCAGGGATTCCTCCCACACCAAAGGTGCCAGGACCAAAAGCTCTTGCTGCTCTTCAAGGAGCCAGGCAACCCCCTTCACAGCCCCACAAACGCTGGCGCTCTCTCTTGCGAGAGCCTCCCAAAGTCCAATACTAGCTGCCTGCGCCGCTCGGTACAGCCGGAGCCCGGCTCAGCAATTGTGAACGTCCAGGGATTCCTCCCACACCAAAGATGCCAGGACCAAAAGCTCTTGCTGCTCTTCAAGGAGCCAGGCAACCCCATTCACAGCCCCACAAACAATGGCACTCTCTCTTGCGACAGCCTCCCAAAGTCCAATACTAGCTGCCTGCGCCGCTGAGTACAGCCGGAGCCCGGCTCAGCAATTGCGAAAGTCCAGGGATTCCTCCCACACCAAAGGGGGCAGGACCAAAAGCTCTTGCTGCTCTTCAAGGAGCCAGGCAACCCCATTCAGAGACCCACAAACGCGGGCGCTCTCTCTTGCGACAGCCTCCCAAAGTCCAATACTAGCTGCCTGCGCCCCTCGGTACAGCCGGAGCCCGGCTCAGCAATTGCGAACGTCCAGGGATTCCTCCCACACCAAAGGTGCCAGGACCAAAAGCTCTTGCTGCTCTTCAAGGAGCCAGGCAACCCCATTCACAGCCCCACAAACGCTGGCGCTCTCTCTTGCGACAGCCTCCCAAAGTCCAATACTAGCTGCCTGCAATCCTCGGTACAGCCGGAGCCCGGCTCAGCAATTGCGAACGTCCAGGGATTCCTGCCACACCAAAGGTGCCAGGACCAAAAGCTCTTGCTGCTCTTCAAGGAGCCAGGCAACCCCATTCACAGCCCCACAAACGATGGCGCTCTCTCTTGCGACAGCCTCCCAAAGTCCAATACTAGCTGCCTGCGCCGCTCGGTACAGCCGGAGCCCGGCTCAGCAATTGCGAACGTCCAGGGATTCCTCCCACACCAAAGGTGCCAGGACCACAAGCTCTTGCTGCTCTTCAAGGAGCCACGCAACCCCATTCACAGCCCCACAAACGATGGCGCTCTCTCTTGCGACAGCCTCCCAAAGTCCAACACTAGCTGCCTGCGCTGCTGAGTACAGCCAGAGCCCGGCTCAGGAACTGCGAACGTCCAGGGATTCCTCCCACACCAAAGGTGCCAGGACCAAAAGCTCTTGCTGCTCTTGAAGGAGCCAGGCAACCCCATTCACAGCCCCACAAACGATGGCGCTCTCTCTTTCGAGAGCTTCCCAAAGTCCAATACTAGCTGCCTGCGCCGCTCGGTACAGCCGGAGCCCGGCTCAGCAATTGCGAACGTCCAGGGATTCCTCCCACACCAAAGGGGCCAGGACCAAAAGCTCTTGCTGCTCTTCAAGGAGCCAGGCAACCCCATTCACAGCCCCACAAACGCTGGCGTTCTCTCTTGCGAGAGCCTCCCGAAGTCCCATACTAGCTGCCTGCGCCGCTCGGTACAGCCAGAGCCCGGCTCAGCAATTGCGAACGTCCAGGGATTCCTGCCACACCAAAGGTGCCAGGACCAAAAGCTCTTGCTGCTCTTCAAGGAGCCAGGCAACCCCATTCACAGCCCCACAAACGATGGCGCTCTCTCTTGCGACAGCCTCCCAAAGTCCACTACTAGCTGCCTGCGCTGCTGAGTACAGTCGGAGCCCGGCTCAGCAATTGCGAACGTCCAGGGATTCCTGCCACACCAAAGGGGCCAGGACCAAAAGCTCTTGCTGCTCTTCAAGGAGCCAGGCAACCCCATTCACAGCCCCACAAACGATGGCGCTCTCTCTTGCGACAGCCTCCCAAAATCCAATACTAGCTGCCTGCGCCGCTCGGTACAGCCGGAGCCCGGCTCAGCAATTGCGAACGTCCAGGGATTCCTCCCACACCAAAGGTGCCAGGACCAAAAGCTCTTGCTGCTCTTCAAGGAGCCAGGCAACCCCATTCACAGCCCCACAAATGATGGCGCTCTCTCTTGCGACAGCCTCCCAAAGTCCAATACTAGCTGCCTTTGCCACTGACTACAGCCGGAGCCCGGCTCAGCAATTGCGAACATCCAGGGATTCCTCCCACACCAAAGGGGCTAGGACCAAAAGCTCTTGCTGCTCTTCAAGGAGCCAGGCAACCCCATTCACAGCCCCACAAACGCTGGCGCTCTCTCTTGCGACAGCCTCCCAAAGTCCAATACTAGCTGCCTGCGCGCTCGGTACAGCCGGAGCCCGGCTCAGCAATTGCGAACGTCCAGGGATTCCTCCCACACCAAAGGGGCCAGGACCAAAAGCTCTTGCTGCTCTTCAAGGAGCCAGGCAACCCCATTCACAGCCCCACAAACGCTGGCGCTCTCTCTTGCGACAGCCTCCCAAAGTCCAATACTAGCTGCCTGCACCCCTCGGTACAGCCGGAGTCCGGCTCAGCAATTGCAAACGTCCAGGGATTCCTCCCACACCAAAGGGGCCAGGACCAAAAGCTCTTGCTGCTCTTCAAGGAGCCAGGCAACCCCATTCACAGCCCCACAAACGCTGGCGCTCTCTCTTGCGAGAGCCTCCCAAAGTCCAATACTAGCTGCCTGCGCCCCTCAGTACAGCCGGAGCCTGGCTCAGCAATTGCGAACGTCCAGGGATTCCTGCCACACCAAAGGGGCCAGGACCAAAAGCTCTTGCTGCTCTTCAAGGAGCCAGGCAACCCCATTCACAGCCCCACAAACGATGGCGCTCTCTCTTGCGACAGCCTCCCAAAGTCCAGTACTAGCTGCCTGCGCCACCGAGTACAGCCGGAGCCCGGCTCAGGAACTGCGAACGTCCAGGGATTCCTCCCACACCAAAGGTGCCAGGACCAAAAGCTCTTGCTGCTCTTCAAGGAGCCAGGCAACCCCCTTCACAGCCCCACAAACGCTGGCGCTCTCTCTTGCGAGAGCCTCCCAAAGTCCAACACTAGCTGCCTGCGCCGCTCGGTACAGCCGGAGCCCGGCTCAGCAATTGTGAACGTCCAGGGATTCCTCCCACACCAAAGGGGCCAGGACCAAAAGCTCTTGCTGCTCTTCAAGGAGCCAGGCAACCCCATTCACAGCCCCACAAACGCTGGCGCTCTCTCTTGCGACAGCCTCCCAAAGTCCAATACTAGCTGCCTGCGCCGCTGAGTACAGCCGGAGCCCGGCTCAGCAATTGCGAAAGTCCAGGGATTCCTCCCACACCAAAGGGGGCAGGACCAAAAGCTCTTGCTGCTCTTCAAGGAGCCAGGCAACCCCATTCAGAGACCCACAAACGCGGGCGCTCTCTCTTGCGACAGCCTCCCAAAGTCCAATACTAGCTGCCTGCGCCCCTCAGTACAGCCGGAGCCCGGCTCAGCAATTGCGAACGTCCAGGGATTCCTCCCACACCAAAGGTGCCAGGACCAAAAGCTCTTGCTGCTCTTCAAGGAGCCAGGCAACCCCATTCACAGCCCCACAAACGCTGGCGCTCTCTCTTGCGACAGCCTCCCAAAGTCCAATACTAGCTGCCTGCAATCCTCGGTACAGCCGGAGCCCGGCTCAGCAATTGCGAACGTCCAGGGATTCCTGCCACACCAAAGGTGCCAGGACCAAAAGCTCTTGCTGCTCTTCAAGGAGCCAGGCAACCCCATTCACAGCCCCACAAACGATGGCGCTCTCTCTTGCGACAGCCTCCCAAAGTCCAATACTAGCTGCCTGCGCCGCTCGGTACAGCCGGAGCCCGGCTCAGCAATTGCGAACGTCCAGGGATTCCTCCCACACCAAAGGTGCCAGGACCACAAGCTCTTGCTGCTCTTCAAGGAGCCACGCAACCCCATTCACAGCCCCACAAACGCTGGCGCTCTCTCTTGCGACAGCCTCCCAAAGTCCAACACTAGCTGCCTGCGCTGCTGAGTACAGCCAGAGCCCAGCTCAGGAACTGCGAACGTCCAGGGATTCCTCCCACACCAAAGGTGCCAGGACCAAAAGCTCTTGCTGCTCTTGAAGGAGCCAGGCAACCCCATTCACAGCCCCACAAACGATGGCGCTCTCTCTTTCGAGAGCTTCCCAAAGTCCAATACTAGCTGCCTGCGCCGCTCGGTACAGCCGGAGCCCGGCTCAGCAATTGCGAACGTCCAGGGATTCCTCCCACACCAAAGGGGCCAGGACCAAAAGCTCTTGCTGCTCTTCAAGGAGCCAGGCAACCCCATTCACAGCCCCACAAACGCTGGCGTTCTCTCTTGCGAGAGCCTCCCAAAGTCCCCTACTAGCTGCCTGCGCCGCTCGGTACAGCCAGAGCCCGGCTCAGCAATTGCGAACGTCCAGGGATTCCTGCCACACCAAAGGTGCCAGGACCAAAAGCTCTTGCTGCTCTTCAAGGAGCCAGGCAACCCCATTCACAGCCCTACAAACGATGGCGCTCTCTCTTGCGACAGCCTCCCAAAGTCCAATACTAGCTGCCTTTGCCGCTGACTACAGCCGGAGCCCGGCTCAGCAATTGCGAACGTCCAGGGATTCCTCCCACACCAAAGGGGCCAGGACCAAAAGCTCTTGCTGCTCTTCAAGGAGCCAGGCAACCCCATTCACAGCCCCACAAACGCTGGCGCTCTATCTTGCGACAGCCTCCCAAAGTCCAATAGTAGCTGCCTGCGCCCCTCAGTACAGCCGGAGCCCGGCTCAGCAATTGCGAACGTCCAGGGATTCCTCCCACCCCAAAGGTGCCAGGACCAAAAGCTCTTGCTGCTCTTCAAGGAGCCAGGCAACCCCATTCACAGCCCCACAAACGATGGCGCTCTCTCTTGCGACAGCCTCCCAAAGTCCAATACTAGCTGCCTCCGCCGCTCGGTACAGCCGGAGCCCGGCTCAGCAATTGCGAACATCCAGGGATTCCTCCCACACCAAAGGTGCCAGGACCAAAAGCTCTTGCTGCTCTTCAAGGAGCCAGGCAACCCCATTCACAGCCCCACAAACGATGGCGCTCTCTCTTGCGACAGCCTCCCAAAGTCCAACACTATCTACTTGCGCCGCTCGGTACAGCCGGAGCGCAGGTCAGCAATTGCGAACGTCCAGGGATTCCTCCCACACCAAAGGTGCCAGGACCAAAAGCTCTTGCTGCTCTTCAAGGAGCCAGGCAACCCCATTCACAGCCCCACAAACAAATGGCGCTCTCTCTTGCGAGAGCGTCCCGAAGTACAATACCAGCTGCCTTTGCTGCTGACTACAGCCGGAGCCCGGCTCAGCAATTGCAAACGTCCAGGGATTCCTCCCACACCAAAGGTGCCAGGACCAAAAGCTCTTGTTGCTCTTCAAGGAGCCAGGCAACCCCATTCACAGCCCCACAAACGATGGCGCTCTCTCTTGCGACAGCCTCCCAAAGTCCAGTACTAGCTGCCTGCGCCACCGAGTACAGCCGGAGCCCGGCTCAGGAACTGCGAACGTCCAGGGATTCCTCCCACACCAAAGGTGCCAGGACCAAAAGCTCTTGCTGCTCTTCAAGGAGCCAGGCAACCCCCTTCACAGCCCCACAAACGCTGGCGCTCTCTCTTGCGAGAGCCTCCCAAAGTCCAATACTAGCTGCCTGCGCCGCTCGGTACAGCCGGAGCCCGGCTCAGCAATTGCGAACGTCCAGGGATTCCTCCCACACCAAAGGGGGCAGGACCAAAAGCTCTTGCTGCTCTTCAAGGAGCCAGGCAACCCCATTCAGAGCCCCACAAACGCTGGCGCTCTCTCTTGCGACAGCCTCCCAAAGTCCAATACTAGCTGCCTGCGCCCCTCAGTACAGCCGGAGCCCGGCTCAGCAATTGCGAACGTCCAGGGATTCCTCCCACACCAAAGGTGCCAGGACCAAAAGCTCTTGCTGCTCTTCAAGGAGCCAGGCAACCCCATTCACAGCCCCACAAACGATGGCGCTCTCTCTTGCGACAGCCTCCCAAAGTCCAACACTAGAAGCCTGTGCCACTCAGTACAGCCGGAGCCCGGCTCAGCAATTGCGAACGTCCAGGGATTCCTCCCACACCAAAGGGGCCAGGACCAAAAGCTCTTGCTGCTCTTCAAGGAGCCAGGCAACCCCATTCACAGCCCCACAAACGCTGGCGCTCTCTCTTTCGAGAGCCTCCCAAAGTCCAACACTAGAAGCCTGCGCCGCTGAGTACAGCCGGAGCCCAGCTCAGCAATTGCGAACGTCCAGGGATTCCTCCCACGCCAAAACTGCCAGGACCAAAAGCTCTTGCTGCTCTTCAAGGAGCCAGGCAACCCCATTCACAGCCCCACAAACGATGGCGCTCTCTCTTGCGACAGCCTCCCAAAATCCAATACTAGCTGCCTACGCCGCTCGGTACAGCCGGAGCCCGGCTCAGCAATTGCGAACGTCCAGGGATTCCTGCCACCCCAAAGGTGCCTGGACCAAAAGCTCTTGCTGCTCTTCAAGGAGCCAGGCAACCCCATTCACAGCCCCACAAACGCTGGCGCTCTCTCTTGCGACAGCCTCCCAAAGTCCAATACTAGCTGCCTGCGCCGCTCGGTACGGCCGGAGCCAGGCTCAGCAATTGCGAACGTCCAGGGATTCCTCCCACACCAAAGGTGCCAGGACCAAAAGCTCTTGCTGCTCTTCAAGGAGCCAGGCAACCCCATTCACAGCCCCACAAACGATGGCGCTCTCTCTTGCAACAGCCTCCCAAAGTCCAATACTAGCTGCCTTTGCCACTGACTACAGCCAGAGCCCGGCTCAGCAATTGCGAACATCCAGGGATTCCTCCCACACCAAAGGTGCCAGGACCAAAAGCTCTTGCTGCTCTTCAAGGAGCCAGGCAACCCCATTCAGAGCCCCACAAACGCTGGCGCTCTCTCTTGCGACAGCCTCCCAAAGTCCAATACTAGCTGCCTGCGCCCCTCAGTACAGCCGGAGCCAGGCTCAGCAACTGCGAACGTCCAGGGATTCCTCCCACACCAAAGGTGCCAGGACCAAAAGCTCTTGCTGCACTTCAAGGAGCCAGGCAACCCCATTCACAGCCCCACAAACGCTGGTGCTCTCTCTTGCGACAGCCTCCCAAAGTCCACTACTAGCTGCCTGCACCCCTCGGTACAGCCGGAGTCCGGCACAGCAATTGCAAACGTCCAGGGATTCCTCCCACACCAAAGGGGCCAGGACCAAAAGCTCTTGCTGCTCTTCAAGGAGCCAGGCAACCCCATTCACAGCCCCACAAACGATGGCGCTCTCTCTTGCGACAGCCTCCCAAAGTCCAACACTATCTACTTGCGCCGCTCGGTACAGCCGGAGCGCAGGTCAGCAATTGCGAACGTCCAGGGATTCCTCCCACACCAAAGGGGCCAGGACCAAAAGCTCTTGCTGCTCTTCAAGGAGCCAGGCAACCCCATTCACAGCCCCACAAACGCTGGCGCTCTCTCTTTCGAGAGACTCCCAAAGTCCAATACTAGCTGCCTGCGCCGCTGAGTACAGCCGGAGCCCAGCTCAGCAATTGCGAACGTCCAGGGATTCCTCCCACGCCAAAACTGCCAGGACCAAAAGCTCTTGCTGCTCTTCAAGGAGCCAGGCAACCCCATTCACAGCCCCACAAACGCTGGCGCTCTCTCTTGCAACAGCCTCCCAAAGTCCAATACTAGCTGCCTTTGCCACTGACTACAGCCAGAGCCCGGCTCAGCAATTGCGAACGTCCAGGGATTCCTCCCACGCCAAAGGTGCCAGGACCAAAAGCTCTTGCTGCTCTTCAAGGAGCCAGGCAACCCCATTCACAGCCCCACAAACGCTGGCGTTCTCTCTTGCGACAGCCTCCCAAAGTCCAATACTAGCTGCCTGCACCCCTCAGTACAGCCGGAGCCCGGCTCAGCAATTGTGAACGTCCAGGGATTCCTCCCACACCAAAGGTGCCAGGACCAAAAGCTCTTGCTGCTCTTCAAGGAGCCAGGCAACCCCATTCACAGCCCCACAAACGATGGCGCTCTCTCTTGCGACAGCCTCCCAAAGTCCAATACTAGCTGCCTGCGCCGCTGAGTACAGCCGGAGCCCGGCTCAGCAATTGTGAACGTCCAGGGATTCCTCCCACACCAAAGGGGGCAGGACCAAAAGCTCTTGCTGCTCTTCAAGGAGCCAGGCAACCCCATTCAGAGCCCCACAAACGCTGGCGCTCTCTCTTGCGACAGCCTCCCAAAGTCCAATACTAGCTGCCTGCGCCCCTCAGTACAGCCGGAGCCCGGCTCAGCAATTGCGAACGTCCAGGGATTCCTCCCACACCAAAGGTGCCAGGACCAAAAGCTCTTGCTGCTCTTCAAGGAGCCAGGCAACCCCATTCACAGCCCCACAAACGATGGCGCTCTCTCTTGCGACAGCCTCCCAAAGTCCAACACTAGAAGCCTGTGCCACTCAGTACAGCCGGAGCCCGGCTCAGCAATTGCGAACGTCCAGGGATTCCTCCCACACCAAAGGGGCCAGGACCAAAAGCTCTTGCTGCTCTTCAAGGAGCCAGGCAACCCCATTCACAGCCCCACAAACGCTGGCGCTCTCTCTTTCGACAGCCTCCCAAAGTCCAACACTAGAAGCCTGCGCCGCTGAGTACAGCCGGAGCCCAGCTCAGCAATTGCGAACGTCCAGGGATTCCTCCCACGCCAAAACTGCCAGGACCAAAAGCTCTTGCTGCTCTTCAAGGAGCCAGGCAACCCCATTCACAGCCCCACAAACGATGGCGCTCTCTCTTGCGACAGCCTCCCAAAATCCAATACTAGCTGCCTACGCCGCTCGGTACAGCCGGAGCCCGGCTCAGCAATTGCGAACGTCCAGGGATTCCTGCCACCCCAAAGGTGCCTGGACCAAAAGCTCTTGCTGCTCTTCAAGGAGCCAGGCAACCCCATTCACAGCCCCACAAACGCTGGCGCTCTCTCTTGCGACAGCCTCCCAAAGTCCAATACTAGCTGCCTGCGCCGCTCGGTACGGCCGGAGCCAGGCTCAGCAATTGCGAACATCCAGGGATTCCTCCCACACCAAAGGGGCCAGGACCAAAAGCTCTTGCTGCTCTTCAAGGAGCCAGGCAACCCCATTCAGAGCCCCACAAACGCTGGCGCTCTCTCTTGCGAGAGCCTCCCAAAGTCCAATACTAGGTGCCTGCACCCCTCAGTACAGCCGGAGCCAGGCTCAGCTACTGCGAACGTCCAGGGATTCCTGCCACCCCAAAGGTGCCAGGACCAAAAGCTCTTGCTGCACTTCAAGGAGCCAGGCAACCCCATTCACAGCCCCACAAACGCTGGTGCTCTCTCTTGCGACAGCCTCCCAAAGTCCACTACTAGCTGCCTGCACCCCTCGGTACAGCCGGAGTCCGGCTCAGCAATTGCAAACGTCCAGGGATTCCTCCCACACCAAAGGGGCCAGGACCAAAAGCTCTTGCTGCTCTTCAAGGAGCCAGGCAACCCCATTCACAGCCCCACAAACGATGGCGCTCTCTCTTGCGACAGCCTCCCAAAGTCCAACACTATCTACTTGCGCCGCTCGGTACAGCCGGAGCGCAGGTCAGCAATTGCGAACGTCCAGGGATTCCTCCCACACCAAAGGGGCCAGGACCAAAAGCTCTTGCTGCTCTTCAAGGAGCCAGGCAACCCCATTCACAGCCCCACAAACGCTGGCGCTCTCTCTTTCGAGAGACTCCCAAAGTCCAATACTAGCTGCCTGCGCCGCTGAGTACAGCCGGAGCCCAGCTCAGCAATTGCGAACGTCCAGGGATTCCTCCCACGCCAAAACTGCCAGGACCAAAAGCTCTTGCTGCTCTTCAAGGAGCCAGGCAACCCCATTCACAGCCCCACAAACGCTGGCGCTCTCTCTTGCAACAGCCTCCCAAAGTCCAATACTAGCTGCCTTTGCCACTGACTACAGCCGGAGCCCGGCTCAGCAATTGCGAACGTCCAGGGATTCCTGCCACACCAAAGGTGCCAGGACCAAAAGCTCTTGCTGCACTTCAAGGAGCCAGGCAACCCCATTCACAGCCCCACAAACGCTGGCGCTCTCTCTTGCGACAGCCTCCCAAAGTCCACTACTAGCTGCCTGCGCTGCTGAGTACAGTCGGAGCCCGGCTCAGCAACTGCGAACGTCCAGGGATTCCTCCCACACCAAAGGGGCCAGGACCAAAAGCTCTTGCTGCTCTTCAAGGAGCCAGGCAACCCCATTCACAGCCCCACAAACGATGGCGCTCTCTCTTGCGACAGCCTCCCAAAATCCAATACTAGCTGCCTACGCCGCTCGGTACAGCCGGAGCCCGGCTCAGCAATTGCGAACGTCCAGGGATTCCTCCCACACCAAAGGTGCCAGGACCAAAAGCTCTTGCTGCTCTTCAAGGAGCCAGGCAACCCCATTCACAGCCCCACAAACGCTGGCGCTCTCTCTTGCGACAGCCTCCCAAAGTCCAATACTAGCTGCCTGCGCCGCTCGGTACGGCCGGAGCCAGGCTCAGCAATTGCGAACGTCCAGGGATTCCTCCCACACCAAAGGTGCCAGGACCAAAAGCTCTTGCTGCTCTTCAAGGAGCCAGGCAACCCCATTCACAGCCCCACAAACGATGGCGCTCTCTCTTGCAACAGCCTCCCAAAGTCCAATACTAGCTGCCTTTGCCACTGACTACAGCCAGAGCCCGGCTCAGCAATTGCGAACATCCAGGGATTCCTCCCACACCAAAGGGGCCAGGACCAAAAGCTCTTGCTGCTCTTCAAGGAGCCAGGAAACCCCATTCACAGCCCCACAAACGATGGCGCTCTCTCTTGCGACAGCCTCCCAAAGTCCAATACTAGCTGCCTGCGCCCCTCAGTACAGCCGGAGCCCGGCTCAGCAATTGCGAACGTCCAGGGATTCCTGCCACCCCAAAGGTGCCAGGACCAAAAGCTCTTGCTGCACTTCAAGGAGCCAGGCAACCCCATTCACAGCCCCACAAACGCTGGTGCTCTCTCTTGCGACAGCCTCCCAAAGTCCACTACTAGCTGCCTGCACCCCTCGGTACAGCCGGAGTCCGGCTCAGCAATTGCAAACGTCCAGGGATTCCTCCCACACCAAAGGGGCCAGGACCAAAAGCTCTTGCTGCTCTTCAAGGAGCCAGGCAACCCCATTCACAGCCCCACAAACGCTGGCGCTCTCTCTTGCGACAGCCTCCCAAAGTCCAATACTAGCTGCCTGCGCGCTCGGTACAGCCGGAGCCCGGCTCAGCAATTGCGAACGTCCAGGGATTCCTCCCACACCAAAGGGGCCAGGACCAAAAGCTCTTGCTGCTCTTCAAGGAGCCAGGCAACCCCATTCACAGCCCCACAAACGCTGGCGCTCTCTCTTGCGACAGCCTCCCAAAGTCCAATACTAGCTGCCTGCACCCCTCGGTACAGCCGGAGTCCGGCTCAGCAATTGCAAACGTCCAGGGATTCCTCCCACACCAAAGGGGCCAGGACCAAAAGCTCTTGCTGCTCTTCAAGGAGCCAGGCAACCCCATTCACAGCCCCACAAACGATGGCGCTCTCTCTTGCGAGAGCGTCCCGAAGTACAATACCAGCTGCCTTTGCTGCTGACTACAGCCGGAGCCCGGCTCAGCAATTGCAAACGTCCAGGGATTCCTCCCACCCCAAAGGTGCCAGGACCAAAAGCTCTTGTTGCTCTTCAAGGAGCCAGGCAACCCCATTCACAGCCCCACAAACGATGGCGCTCTCTCTTGCGACAGCCTCCCAAAGTCCAGTACTAGCTGCCTGCGCCACCGAGTACAGCCGGAGCCCGGCTCAGGAACTGCGAACGTCCAGGGATTCCTCCCACACCAAAGGTGCCAGGACCAAAAGCTCTTGCTGCTCTTCAAGGAGCCAGGCAACCCCCTTCACAGCCCCACAAACGCTGGCGCTCTCTCTTGCGAGAGCCTCCCAAAGTCCAATACTAGCTGCCTGCGCCGCTCGGTACAGCCGGAGCCCGGCTCAGCAATTGTGAACGTCCAGGGATTCCTCCCACACCAAAGGGGCCAGGACCAAAAGCTCTTGCTGCTCTTCAAGGAGCCAGGCAACCCCATTCACAGCCCCACAAACGCTGGCGCTCTCTCTTGCGACAGCCTCCCAAAGTCCAATACTAGCTGCCTGCGCCGCTGAGTACAGCCGGAGCCCGGCTCAGCAATTGCGAAAGTCCAGGGATTCCTCCCACACCAAAGGGGGCAGGACCAAAAGCTCTTGCTGCTCTTCAAGGAGCCAGGCAACCCCATTCAGAGACCCACAAACGCGGGCGCTCTCTCTTGCGACAGCCTCCCAAAGTCCAATACTAGCTGCCTGCGCCCCTCAGTACAGCCAGAGCCCGGCTCAGCAATTGCGAACGTCCAGGGATTCCTCCCACACCAAAGGTGCCAGGACCAAAAGCTCTTGCTGCTCTTCAAGGAGCCAGGCAACCCCATTCACAGCCCCACAAACGATGGCGCTCTCTCTTGCGACAGCCTCCCAAAGTCCAATACTAGCTGCCAGCACCCCTCGGTACGGCCGGAGCCCGGCTCAGCAATTGCGAACGTCCAGGGATTCCTCCCACACCAAAGGGGCCAGGACCAAAAGCTCTTGCTGCTCTTCAAGGAGCCAGGCAACACCATTCACAGCCCCACAAACGATGGCGCTCTCTCTTGCGACAGCCTCCCAAAGTCCAATACTAGCTGCCTGCGCCGCTCGGTACAGCCGGAGCCCGGCTCAGCAATTGCGAACGTCCAGGGATTCCTCCCACACCAAAGGGGCCAGGACCACAAGCTCTTGCTGCTCTTCAAGGAGCCACGCAACCCCATTCACAGCCCCACAAACGATGGCGCTCTCTCTTGCGACAGCCTCCCAAAGTCCAATACTAGCTGCCTGCACCACCGAGTACAGCCAGAGCCCGGCTCAGGAACTGCGAACGTCCAGGGATTCCTCCCACACCAAAGGTGCCAGGACCAAAAGCTCTTGCTGCTCTTGAAGGAGCCAGGCAACCCCATTCACAGCCCCACAAACGATGGCGCTCTCTCTTGCGAGAGCTTCCCAAAGTCCAATACTAGCTGCCTGCGCCGCTCGGTACAGCCGGAGCCCGGCTCAGCAATTGCGAACGTCCAGGGATTCCTCCCACACCAAAGGGGCCAGGACCAAAAGCTCTTGCTGCTCTTCAAGGAGCCAGGCAACCCCATTCACAGCCCCACAAACGCTGGCGTTCTCTCTTGCGAGAGCCTCCCGAAGTCCCATACTAGCTGCCTGCGCCGCTCGGTACAGCCAGAGCCCGGCTCAGCAATTGCGAACGTCCAGGGATTCCTGCCACACCAAAGGTGCCAGGACCAAAAGCTCTTGCTGCTCTTCAAGGAGCCAGGCAACCCCATTCACAGCCCTACAAACGATGGCGCTCTCTCTTGCGACAGCCTCCCAAAGTCCAATACTAGCTGCCTTTGCCGCTGACTACAGCCGGAGCCCGGCTCAGCAATTGCGAACGTCCAGGGATTCCTCCCACACCAAAGGGGCCAGGACCAAAAGCTCTTGCTGCTCTTCAAGGAGCCAGGCAACCCCATTCACAGCCCCACAAACGCTGGCGCTCTCTCTTTCGAGAGACTCCCAAAGTCCAATACTAGCTGCCTGCGCCGCTGAGTACAGCCGGAGCCCAGCTCAGCAATTGCGAACGTCCAGGGATTCCTCCCACGCCAAAACTGCCAGGACCAAAAGCTCTTGCTGCTCTTCAAGGAGCCAGGCAACCCCATTCACAGCCCCACAAACGCTGGCACTCTCTCTTGCAACAGCCTCCCAAAGTCCAATACTAGCTGCCTTTGCCACTGACTACAGCCAGAGCCCGGCTCAGCAATTGCGAACGTCCAGGGATTCCTCCCACGCCAAAGGTGCCAGGACCAAAAGCTCTTGCTGCTCTTCAAGGAGCCAGGCAACCCCATTCACAGCCCCACAAACGCTGGCGTTCTCTCTTGCGACAGCCTCCCAAAGTCCAATACTAGCTGCCTGCACCCCTCAGTACAGCCGGAGCCCGGCTCAGCAATTGTGAACGTCCAGGGATTCCTCCCACACCAAAGGTGCCAGGACCAAAAGCTCTTGCTGCTCTTCAAGGAGCCAGGCAACCCCATTCACAGCCCCACAAACGATGGCGCTCTCTCTTGCGACAGCCTCCCAAAGTCCAATACTAGCTGCCTGCGCCGCTGAGTACAGCCGGAGCCCGGCTCAGCAATTGTGAACGTCCAGGGATTCCTCCCACACCAAAGGGGGCAGGACCAAAAGCTCTTGCTGCTCTTCAAGGAGCCAGGCAACCCCATTCAGAGCCCCACAAACGCTGGCGCTCTCTCTTGCGACAGCCTCCCAAAGTCCAATACTAGCTGCCTGCGCCCCTCAGTACAGCCGGAGCCCGGCTCAGCAATTGCGAACGTCCAGGGATTCCTCCCACACCAAAGGTGCCAGGACCAAAAGCTCTTGCTGCTCTTCAAGGAGCCAGGCAACCCCATTCACAGCCCCACAAACGATGGCGCTCTCTCTTGCGACAGCCTCCCAAAGTCCAACACTAGAAGCCTGTGCCACTCAGTACAGCCGGAGCCCGGCTCAGCAATTGCGAACGTCCAGGGATTCCTCCCACACCAAAGGGGCCAGGACCAAAAGCTCTTGCTGCTCTTCAAGGAGCCAGGCAACCCCATTCACAGCCCCACAAACGCTGGCGCTCTCTCTTTCGAGAGCCTCCCAAAGTCCAACACTAGAAGCCTGCGCCGCTGAGTACAGCCGGAGCCCAGCTCAGCAATTGCGAACGTCCAGGGATTCCTCCCACGCCAAAACTGCCAGGACCAAAAGCTCTTGCTGCTCTTCAAGGAGCCAGGCAACCCCATTCACAGCCCCACAAACGATGGCGCTCTCTCTTGCGACAGCCTCCCAAAATCCAATACTAGCTGCCTACGCCGCTCGGTACAGCCGGAGCCCGGCTCAGCAATTGCGAACGTCCAGGGATTCCTGCCACCCCAAAGGTGCCTGGACCAAAAGCTCTTGCTGCTCTTCAAGGAGCCAGGCAACCCCATTCACAGCCCCACAAACGCTGGCGCTCTCTCTTGCGACAGCCTCCCAAAGTCCAATACTAGCTGCCTGCGCCGCTCGGTACGGCCGGAGCCAGGCTCAGCAATTGCGAACGTCCAGGGATTCCTCCCACACCAAAGGTGCCAGGACCAAAAGCTCTTGCTGCTCTTCAAGGATCCAGGCAACCCCATTCACAGCCCCACAAACGATGGCGCTCTCTCTTGCAACAGCCTCCCAAAGTCCAATACTAGCTGCCTTTGCCACTGACTACAGCCAGAGCCCGGCTCAGCAATTGCGAACATCCAGGGATTCCTCCCACACCAAAGGGGCCAGGACCAAAAGCTCTTGCTGCTCTTCAAGGAGCCAGGCAACCCCATTCAGAGCCCCACAAACGCTGGCGCTCTCTCTTGCGAGAGCCTCCCAAAGTCCAATACTAGGTGCCTGCACCCCTCAGTACAGCCGGAGCCAGGCTCAGCAACTGCGAACGTCCAGGGATTCCTGCCACCCCAAAGGTGCCAGGACCAAAAGCTCTTGCTGCACTTCAAGGAGCCAGGCAACCCCATTCACAGCCCCACAAACGCTGGTGCTCTCTCTTGCGACAGCCTCCCAAAGTCCAATACTAGCTGCCTGCACCCCTCGGTACAGCCGGAGTCCGGCTCAGCAATTGCAAACGTCCAGGGATTCCTCCCACACCAAAGGGGCCAGGACCAAAAGCTCTTGCTGCTCTTCAAGGAGCCAGGCAACCCCATTCACAGCCCCACAAACGATGGCGCTCTCTCTTGCGACAGCCTCCCAAAGTCCAACACTATCTACTTGCGCCGCTCGGTACAGCCGGAGCGCAGGTCAGCAATTGCGAACGTCCAGGGATTCCTGCCACACCAAAGGGGCCAGGACCAAAAGCTCTTGCTGCTCTTCAAGGAGCCAGGCAACCCCATTCACAGCCCCACAAACGCTGGCGCTCTCTCTTTCGAGAGACTCCCAAAGTCCAATACTAGCTGCCTGCGCCGCTGAGTACAGCCGGAGCCCAGCTCAGCAATTGCGAACGTCCAGGGATTCCTCCCACGCCAAAACTGCCAGGACCAAAAGCTCTTGCTGCTCTTCAAGGAGCCAGGCAACCCCATTCACAGCCCCACAAACGCTGGCGCTCTCTCTTGCAACAGCCTCCCAAAGTCCACTACTAGCTGCCTGCGCTGCTGAGTACAGTCGGAGCCCGGCTCAGCAACTGCGAACGTCCAGGGATTCCTCCCACACCAAAGGGGCCAGGACCAAAAGCTCTTGCTGCTCTTCAAGGAGCCAGGCAACCCCATTCACAGCCCCACAAACGATGGCGCTCTCTCTTGCGACAGCCTCCCAAAATCCAATACTAGCTGCCTACGCCGCTCGGTACAGCCGGAGCCCGGCTCAGCAATTGCGAACGTCCAGGGATTCCTCCCACACCAAAGGTGCCAGGACCAAAAGCTCTTGCTGCTCTTCAAGGAGCCAGGCAACCCCATTCACAGCCCCACAAACGCTGGCGCTCTCTCTTGCGACAGCCTCCCAAAGTCCAATACTAGCTGCCTGCGCCGCTCGGTACGGCCGGATCCAGGCTCAGCAATTGCGAACGTCCAGGGATTCCTCCCACACCAAAGGGGCCAGGACCAAAAGCTCTTGCTGCTCTTCAAGGAGCCAGGCAACCCCATTCACAGCCCCACAAACGATGGCGCTCTCTCTTGCAACAGCCTCCCAAAGTCCAATACTAGCTGCCTTTGCCACTGACTACAGCCAGAGCCCGGCTCAGCAATTGCGAACATCCAGGGATTCCTCCCACACCAAAGGGGCCAGGACCAAAAGCTCTTGCTGCTCTTCAAGGAGCCAGGAAACCCCATTCACAGCCCCACAAACGATGGCGCTCTCTCTTGCGACAGCCTCCCAAAGTCCAATACTAGCTGCCTGCGCCCCTCAGTACAGCCGGAGCCCGGCTCAGCAATTGCGAACGTCCAGGGATTCCTGCCACCCCAAAGGTGCCAGGACCAAAAGCTCTTGCTGCACTTCAAGGAGCCAGGCAACCCCATTCACAGCCCCACAAACGCTGGTGCTCTCTCTTGCGACAGCCTCCCAAAGTCCACTACTAGCTGCCTGCACCCCTCGGTACAGCCGGAGTCCGGCTCAGCAATTGCAAACGTCCAGGGATTCCTCCCACACCAAAGGGGCCAGGACCAAAAGCTCTTGCTGCTCTTCAAGGAGCCAGGCAACCCCATTCACAGCCCCACAAACGCTGGCGCTCTCTCTTGCGACAGCCTCCCAAAGTCCAATACTAGCTGCCTGCGCGCTCGGTACAGCCGGAGCCCGGCTCAGCAATTGCGAACGTCCAGGGATTCCTCCCACACCAAAGGGGCCAGGACCAAAAGCTCTTGCTGCTCTTCAAGGAGCCAGGCAACCCCATTCACAGCCCCACAAACGCTGGCGCTCTCTCTTGCGACAGCCTCCCAAAGTCCAATACTAGCTGCCTGCACCCCTCGGTACAGCCGGAGTCCGGCTCAGCAATTGCAAACGTCCAGGGATTCCTCCCACACCAAAGGGGCCAGGACCAAAAGCTCTTGCTGCTCTTCAAGGAGCCAGGCAACCCCATTCACAGCCCCACAAACGATGGCGCTCTCTCTTGCGAGAGCGTCCCGAAGTACAATACCAGCTGCCTTTGCTGCTGACTACAGCCGGAGCCCGGCTCAGCAATTGCAAACGTCCAGGGATTCCTCCCACCCCAAAGGTGCCAGGACCAAAAGCTCTTGTTGCTCTTCAAGGAGCCAGGCAACCCCATTCACAGCCCCACAAACGATGGCGCTCTCTCTTGCGACAGCCTCCCAAAGTCCAGTACTAGCTGCCTGCGCCACCGAGTACAGCCGGAGCCCGGCTCAGGAACTGCGAACGTCCAGGGATTCCTCCCACACCAAAGGTGCCAGGACCAAAAGCTCTTGCTGCTCTTCAAGGAGCCAGGCAACCCCCTTCACAGCCCCACAAACGCTGGCGCTCTCTCTTGCGAGAGCCTCCCAAAGTCCAATACTAGCTGCCTGCGCCGCTCGGTACAGCCGGAGCCCGGCTCAGCAATTGTGAACGTCCAGGGATTCCTCCCACACCAAAGGGGCCAGGACCAAAAGCTCTTGCTGCTCTTCAAGGAGCCAGGCAACCCCATTCACAGCCCCACAAACGCTGGCGCTCTCTCTTGCGACAGCCTCCCAAAGTCCAATACTAGCTGCCTGCGCCGCTGAGTACAGCCGGAGCCCGGCTCAGCAATTGCGAAAGTCCAGGGATTCCTCCCACACCAAAGGGGGCAGGACCAAAAGCTCTTGCTGCTCTTCAAGGAGCCAGGCAACCCCATTCAGAGACCCACAAACGCGGGCGCTCTCTCTTGCGACAGCCTCCCAAAGTCCAATACTAGCTGCCTGCGCCCCTCAGTACAGCCGGAGCCCGGCTCAGCAATTGCGAACGTCCAGGGATTCCTCCCACACCAAAGGTGCCAGGACCAAAAGCTCTTGCTGCTCTTCAAGGAGCCAGGCAACCCCATTCACAGCCCCACAAACGATGGCGCTCTCTCTTGCGACAGCCTCCCAAAGTCCAATACTAGCTGCCTGCAATCCTCGGTACAGCCGGAGCCCGGCTCAGCAATTGCGAACGTCCAGGGATTCCTGCCACACCAAAGGTGCCAGGACCAAAAGCTCTTGCTGCTCTTCAAGGAGCCAGGCAACACCATTCACAGCCCCACAAACGATGGCGCTCTCTCTTGCGACAGCCTCCCAAAGTCCAATACTAGCTGCCTGCGCCGCTCGGTACAGCCGGAGCCCGGCTCAGCAATTGCGAACGTCCAGGGATTCCTCCCACACCAAAGGTGCCAGGACCACAAGCTCTTGCTGCTCTTCAAGGAGCCACGCAACCCCATTCACAGCCCCACAAACGATGGCGCTCTCTCTTGCGACAGCCTCCCAAAGTCCAATACTAGCTGCCTGCACCACCGAGTACAGCCAGAGCCCGGCTCAGGAACTGCGAACGTCCAGGGATTCCTCCCACACGAAAGGTGCCAGGACCAAAAGCTCTTGCTGCTCTTGAAGGAGCCAGGCAACCCCATTCACAGCCCCACAAACGATGGCGCTCTCTCTTGCGAGAGCTTCCCAAAGTCCAATACTAGCTGCCTGCGCCGCTCGGTACAGCCGGAGCCCGGCTCAGCAATTGCGAACGTCCAGGGATTCCTCCCACACCAAAGGGGCCAGGACCAAAAGCTCTTGCTGCTCTTCAAGGAGCCAGGCAACCCCATTCACAGCCCCACAAACGCTGGCGTTCTCTCTTGCGAGAGCCTCCCGAAGTCCCATACTAGCTGCCTGCGCCGCTCGGTACAGCCAGAGCCCGGCTCAGCAATTGCGAACGTCCAGGGATTCCTGCCACACCAAAGGTGCCAGGACCAAAAGCTCTTGCTGCTCTTCAAGGAGCCAGGCAACCCCATTCACAGCCCTACAAACGATGGCGCTCTCTCTTGCGACAGCCTCCCAAAGTCCAATACTAGCTGCCTTTGCCGCTGACTACAGCCGGAGCCCGGCTCAGCAATTGCGAACGTCCAGGGATTCCTCCCACACCAAAGGGGCCAGGACCAAAAGCTCTTGCTGCTCTTCAAGGAGCCAGGCAACCCCATTCACAGCCCCACAAACGCTGGCGCTCTCTCTTTCGAGAGACTCCCAAAGTCCAATACTAGCTGCCTGCGCCGCTGAGTACAGCCGGAGCCCAGCTCAGCAATTGCGAACGTCCAGGGATTCCTCCCACGCCAAAACTGCCAGGACCAAAAGCTCTTGCTGCTCTTCAAGGAGCCAGGCAACCCCATTCACAGCCCCACAAACGCTGGCACTCTCTCTTGCAACAGCCTCCCAAAGTCCAATACTAGCTGCCTTTGCCACTGACTACAGCCAGAGCCCGGCTCAGCAATTGCGAACGTCCAGGGATTCCTCCCACGCCAAAGGTGCCAGGACCAAAAGCTCTTGCTGCTCTTCAAGGAGCCAGGCAACCCCATTCACAGCCCCACAAACGCTGGCGTTCTCTCTTGCGACAGCCTCCCAAAGTCCAATACTAGCTGCCTGCACCCCTCAGTACAGCCGGAGCCCGGCTCAGCAATTGTGAACGTCCAGGGATTCCTCCCACACCAAAGGTGCCAGGACCAAAAGCTCTTGCTGCTCTTCAAGGAGCCAGGCAACCCCATTCACAGCCCCACAAACGATGGCGCTCTCTCTTGCGACAGCCTCCCAAAGTCCAATACTAGCTGCCTGCGCCGCTGAGTACAGCCGGAGCCCGGCTCAGCAATTGTGAACGTCCAGGGATTCCTCCCACACCAAAGGGGGCAGGACCAAAAGCTCTTGCTGCTCTTCAAGGAGCCAGGCAACCCCATTCAGAGCCCCACAAACGCTGGCGCTCTCTCTTGCGACAGCCTCCCAAAGTCCAATACTAGCTGCCTGCGCCCCTCAGTACAGCCGGAGCCCGGCTCAGCAATTGCGAACGTCCAGGGATTCCTCCCACACCAAAGGTGCCAGGACCAAAAGCTCTTGCTGCTCTTCAAGGAGCCAGGCAACCCCATTCACAGCCCCACAAACGATGGCGCTCTCTCTTGCGACAGCCTCCCAAAATCCAATACTAGCTGCCTACGCCGCTCGGTACAGCCGGAGCCCGGCTCAGCAATTGCGAACGTCCAGGGATTCCTGCCACCCCAAAGGTGCCTGGACCAAAAGCTCTTGCTGCTCTTCAAGGAGCCAGGCAACCCCATTCACAGCCCCACAAACGCTGGCGCTCTCTCTTGCGACAGCCTCCCAAAGTCCAATACTAGCTGCCTGCGCCGCTCGGTACGGCCGGAGCCAGGCTCAGCAATTGCGAACGTCCAGGGATTCCTCCCACACCAAAGGTGCCAGGACCAAAAGCTCTTGCTGCTCTTCAAGGATCCAGGCAACCCCATTCACAGCCCCACAAACGATGGCGCTCTCTCTTGCAACAGCCTCCTAAAGTCCAATACTAGCTGCCTTTGCCACTGACTACAGCCAGAGCCCGGCTCAGCAATTGCGAACATCCAGGGATTCCTCCCACACCAAAGGGGCCAGGACCAAAAGCTCTTGCTGCTCTTCAAGGAGCCAGGCAACCCCATTCAGAGCCCCACAAACGCTGGCGCTCTCTCTTGCGAGAGCCTCCCAAAGTCCAATACTAGGTGCCTGCACCCCTCAGTACAGCCGGAGCCAGGCTCAGCAATTGCGAACGTCCAGGGATTCCTCCCACACCAAAGGGGCCAGGACCAAAAGCTCTTGCTGCTCTTCAAGGAGCCAGGCAACCCCATTCACAGCCCCACAAACGCTGGCGTTCTCTCTTGCGAGAGCCTCCCGAAGTCCCATACTAGCTGCCTGCGCCGCTCGGTACAGCCAGAGCCCGGCTCAGCAATTGCGAACGTCCAGGGATTCCTGCCACACCAAAGGTGCCAGGACCAAAAGCTCTTGCTGCTCTTCAAGGAGCCAGGCAACCCCATTCACAGCCCTACAAACGATGGCGCTCTCTCTTGCGACAGCCTCCCAAAGTCCAATACTAGCTGCCTTTGCCGCTGACTACAGCCGGAGCGCAGGTCAGCAATTGCGAACGTCCAGGGATTCCTGCCACACCAAAGGGGCCAGGACCAAAAGCTCTTGCTGCTCTTCAAGGAGCCAGGCAACCCCATTCACAGCCCCACAAACGCTGGCGCTCTCTCTTTCGAGAGACTCCCAAAGTCCAATACTAGCTGCCTGCGCCGCTGAGTACAGCCGGAGCCCAGCTCAGCAATTGCGAACGTCCAGGGATTCCTCCCACGCCAAAACTGCCAGGACCAAAAGCTCTTGCTGCTCTTCAAGGAGCCAGGCAACCCCATTCACAGCCCCACAAACGCTGGCGCTCTCTCTTGCAACAGCCTCCCAAAGTCCAATACTAGCTGCCTTTGCCACTGACTACAGCCGGAGCCCGGCTCAGCAATTGCGAACGTCCAGGGATTCCTGCCACACCAAAGGTGCCAGGACCAAAAGCTCTTGCTGCACTTCAAGGAGCCAGGCAACCCCATTCACAGCCCCACAAACGCTGGCGCTCTCTCTTGCGACAGCCTCCCAAAGTCCACTACTAGCTGCCTGCGCTGCTGAGTACAGTCGGAGCCCGGCTCAGCAACTGCGAACGTCCAGGGATTCCTCCCACACCAAAGGGGCCAGGACCAAAAGCTCTTGCTGCTCTTCAAGGAGCCAGGCAACCCCATTCACAGCCCCACAAACGATGGCGCTCTCTCTTGCGACAGCCTCCCAAAATCCAATACTAGCTGCCTACGCCGCTCGGTACAGCCGGAGCCCGGCTCAGCAATTGCGAACGTCCAGGGATTCCTCCCACACCAAAGGTGCCAGGACCAAAAGCTCTTGCTGCTCTTCAAGGAGCCAGGCAACCCCATTCACAGCCCCACAAACGCTGGCGCTCTCTCTTGCGACAGCCTCCCAAAGTCCAATACTAGCTGCCTGCGCCGCTCGGTACGGCCGGAGCCAGGCTCAGCAATTGCGAACGTCCAGGGATTCCTCCCACACCAAAGGTGCCAGGACCAAAAGCTCTTGCTGCTCTTCAAGGAGCCAGGCAACCCCATTCACAGCCCCACAAACGATGGCGCTCTCTCTTGCAACAGCCTCCCAAAGTCCAATACTAGCTGCCTTTGCCACTGACTACAGCCAGAGCCCGGCTCAGCAATTGCGAACATCCAGGGATTCCTCCCACACCAAAGGGGCCAGGACCAAAAGCTCTTGCTGCTCTTCAAGGAGCCAGGAAACCCCATTCACAGCCCCACAAACGATGGCGCTCTCTCTTGCGACAGCCTCCCAAAGTCCAATACTAGCTGCCTGCGCCCCTCAGTACAGCCGGAGCCCGGCTCAGCAATTGCGAACGTCCAGGGATTCCTGCCACCCCAAAGGTGCCAGGACCAAAAGCTCTTGCTGCACTTCAAGGAGCCAGGCAACCCCATTCACAGCCCCACAAACGCTGGTGCTCTCTCTTGCGACAGCCTCCCAAAGTCCACTACTAGCTGCCTGCACCCCTCGGTACAGCCGGAGTCCGGCTCAGCAATTGCAAACGTCCAGGGATTCCTCCCACACCAAAGGGGCCAGGACCAAAAGCTCTTGCTGCTCTTCAAGGAGCCAGGCAACCCCATTCACAGCCCCACAAACGCTGGCGCTCTCTCTTGCGACAGCCTCCCAAAGTCCAATACTAGCTGCCTGCGCGCTCGGTACAGCCGGAGCCCGGCTCAGCAATTGCGAACGTCCAGGGATTCCTCCCACACCAAAGGGGCCAGGACCAAAAGCTCTTGCTGCTCTTCAAGGAGCCAGGCAACCCCATTCACAGCCCCACAAACGCTGGCGCTCTCTCTTGCGACAGCCTCCCAAAGTCCAATACTAGCTGCCTGCGCTGCTGAGTACAGTCGGAGCCCGGCTCAGCAATTGCAAACGTCCAGGGATTCCTCCCACACCAAAGGGGCCAGGACCAAAAGCTCTTGCTGCTCTTCAAGGAGCCAGGCAACCCCATTCACAGCCCCACAAACGATGGCGCTCTCTCTTGCGAGAGCGTCCCGAAGTACAATACCAGCTGCCTTTGCTGCTGACTACAGCCGGAGCCCGGCTCAGCAATTGCAAACGTCCAGGGATTCCTCCCACCCCAAAGGTGCCAGGACCAAAAGCTCTTGTTGCTCTTCAAGGAGCCAGGCAACCCCATTCACAGCCCCACAAACGATGGCGCTCTCTCTTGCGACAGCCTCCCAAAGTCCAGTACTAGCTGCCTGCGCCACCGAGTACAGCCGGAGCCCGGCTCAGGAACTGCGAACGTCCAGGGATTCCTCCCACACCAAAGGTGCCAGGACCAAAAGCTCTTGCTGCTCTTCAAGGAGCCAGGCAACCCCCTTCACAGCCCCACAAACGCTGGCGCTCTCTCTTGCGAGAGCCTCCCAAAGTCCAATACTAGCTGCCTGCGCCGCTCGGTACAGCCGGAGCCCGGCTCAGCAATTGTGAACGTCCAGGGATTCCTCCCACACCAAAGGGGCCAGGACCAAAAGCTCTTGCTGCTCTTCAAGGAGCCAGGCAACCCCATTCACAGCCCCACAAACGCTGGCGCTCTCTCTTGCGACAGCCTCCCAAAGTCCAATACTAGCTGCCTGCGCCGCTGAGTACAGCCGGAGCCCGGCTCAGCAATTGCGAAAGTCCAGGGATTCCTCCCACACCAAAGGGGGCAGGACCAAAAGCTCTTGCTGCTCTTCAAGGAGCCAGGCAACCCCATTCAGAGACCCACAAACGCGGGCGCTCTCTCTTGCGACAGCCTCCCAAAGTCCAATACTAGCTGCCTGCGCCCCTCAGTACAGCCGGAGCCCGGCTCAGCAATTGCGAACGTCCAGGGATTCCTCCCACACCAAAGGTGCCAGGACCAAAAGCTCTTGCTGCTCTTCAAGGAGCCAGGCAACCCCATTCACAGCCCCACAAACGCTGGCGCTCTCTCTTGCGACAGCCTCCCAAAGTCCAATACTAGCTGCCTGCACCCCTCGGTACAGCCGGAGCCCGGCTCAGCAATTGCGAACGTCCAGGGATTCCTGCCACACCAAAGGTGCCAGGACCAAAAGCTCTTGCTGCTCTTCAAGGAGCCAGGCAACACCATTCACAGCCCCACAAACGATGGCGCTCTCTCTTGCGACAGCCTCCCAAAGTCCAATACTAGCTGCCTGCGCCGCTCGGTACAGCCGGAGCCCGGCTCAGCAATTGCGAACGTCCAGGGATTCCTCCCACACCAAAGGTGCCAGGACCACAAGCTCTTGCTGCTCTTCAAGGAGCCACGCAACCCCATTCACAGCCCCACAAACGATGGCGCTCTCTCTTGCGACAGCCTCCCAAAGTCCAATACTAGCTGCCTGCACCACCGAGTACAGCCAGAGCCCGGCTCAGGAACTGCGAACGTCCAGGGATTCCTCCCACACCAAAGGTGCCAGGACCAAAAGCTCTTGCTGCTCTTGAAGGAGCCAGGCAACCCCATTCACAGCCCCACAAACAATGGCGCTCTCTCTTGCGAGAGCTTCCCAAAGTCCAATACTAGCTGCCTGCGCCGCTCGGTACAGCCGGAGCCCGGCTCAGCAATTGCGAACGTCCAGGGATTCCTCCCACACCAAAGGGGCCAGGACCAAAAGCTCTTGCTGCTCTTCAAGGAGCCAGGCAACCCCATTCACAGCCCCACAAACGCTGGCGTTCTCTCTTGCGAGAGCCTCCCGAAGTCCCATACTAGCTGCCTGCGCCGCTCGGTACAGCCAGAGCCCGGCTCAGCAATTGCGAACGTCCAGGGATTCCTGCCACACCAAAGGTGCCAGGACCAAAAGCTCTTGCTGCTCTTGAAGGAGCCAGGCAACCCCATTCACAGCCCTACAAACGCTGGCGCTCTCTCTTGCGACAGCCTCCCAAAGTCCAATACTAGCTGCCTTTGCCGCTGACTACAGCCGGAGCCCGGCTCAGCAATTGCGAACGTCCAGGGATTCCTCCCACACCAAAGGGGCCAGGACCAAAAGCTCTTGCTGCTCTTCAAGGAGCCAGGCAACCCCATTCACAGCCCCACAAACGCTGGCGCTCTATCTTGCGACAGCCTCCCAAAGTCCAATACTAGCTGCCTGCGCCCCTCAGTACAGCCGGAGCCCGGCTCAGCAATTGCGAACGTCCAGGGATTCCTCCCACCCCAAAGGTGCCAGGACCAAAAGCTCTTGCTGCTCTTCAAGGAGCCAGGCAACCCCATTCACAGCCCCACAAACGATGGCGCTCTCTCTTGCGACAGCCTCCCAAAGTCCAATACTAGCTGCCTCCGCCGCTCGGTACAGCCAGAGCCCGGCTCAGCAATTGCGAACATCCAGGGATTCCTCCCACACCAAAGGTGCCAGGACCAAAAGCTCTTGCTGCTCTTCAAGGAGCCAGGCAACCCCATTCACAGCCCCACAAACAAATGGCGCTCTCTCTTGCGAAGGCGTCCCGAAGTACAATACCAGCTGCCTTTGCTGCTGACTACAGCCGGAGCCCGGCTCAGCAATTGCAAACGTCCAGGGATTCCTCCCACACCAAAGGTGCCAGGACCAAAAGCTCTTGTTGCTCTTCAAGGAGCCAGGCAACCCCATTCACAGCCCCACAAACGATGGCGCTCTCTCTTGCGACAGCCTCCCAAAGTCCAGTACTAGCTGCCTGCGCCACCGAGTACAGCCGGAGCCCGGCTCAGGAACTGCGAACGTCCAGGGATTCCTGCCACCCCAAAGGTGCCAGGACCAAAAGCTCTTGCTGCACTTCAAGGAGCCAGGCAACCCCATTCACAGCCCCACAAACGCTGGTGCTCTCTCTTGCGACAGCCTCCCAAAGTCCACTACTAGCTGCCTGCACCCCTCGGTACAGCCGGAGTCCGGCTCAGCAATTGCAAACGTCCAGGGATTCCTCCCACACCAAAGGGGCCAGGACCAAAAGCTCTTGCTGCTCTTCAAGGAGCCAGGCAACCCCATTCACAGCCCCACAAACGATGGCGCTCTCTCTTGCGACAGCCTCCCAAAGTCCAACACTATCTACTTGCGCCGCTCGGTACAGCCGGAGCGCAGGTCAGCAATTGCGAACGTCCAGGGATTCCTCCCACACCAAAGGGGCCAGGACCAAAAGCTCTTGCTGCTCTTCAAGGAGCCAGGCAACCCCATTCACAGCCCCACAAACGCTGGCGCTCTCTCTTTCGAGAGACTCCCAAAGTCCAATACTAGCTGCCTGCGCCGCTGAGTACAGCCGGAGCCCAGCTCAGCAATTGCGAACGTCCAGGGATTCCTCCCACGCCAAAACTGCCAGGACCAAAAGCTCTTGCTGCTCTTCAAGGAGCCAGGCAACCCCATTCACAGCCCCACAAACGCTGGCGCTCTCTCTTGCAACAGCCTCCCAAAGTCCAATACTAGCTGCCTTTGCCACTGACTACAGCCAGAGCCCGGCTCAGCAATTGCGAACGTCCAGGGATTCCTCCCACGCCAAAGGTGCCAGGATCAAAAGCTCTTGCTGCTCTTCAAGGAGCCAGGCAACCCCATTCACAGCCCCACAAACGCTGGCGTTCTCTCTTGCGACAGCCTCCCAAAGTCCAATACTAGCTGCCTGCACCCCTCAGTACAGCCGGAGCCCGGCTCAGCAATTGTGAACGTCCAGGGATTCCTCCCACCCCAAAGGTGCCAGGACCAAAAGCTCTTGCTGCACTTCAAGGAGCCAGGCAACCCCATTCACAGCCCCACAAACGCTGGCGCTCTCTCTTGCGACAGCCTCCCAAAGTCCAACACTAGCTGCCTGCGCTGCTGAGTACAGTCGGAGCCCGGCTCAGCAACTGCGAACGTCCAGGGATTCCTCCCACACCAAAGGGGCCAGGACCAAAAGCTCTTGCTGCTCTTCAAGGAGCCAGGCAACCCCATTCACAGCCCCACAAACGATGGCGCTCTCTCTTGCGACAGCCTCCCAAAATCCAATACTAGCTGCCTACGCCGCTCGGTACAGCCGGAGCCCGGCTCAGCAATTGCGAACGTCCAGGGATTCCTCCCACACCAAAGGTGCCAGGACCAAAAGCTCTTGCTGCTCTTCAAGGAGCCAGGCAACCCCATTCACAGCCCCACAAACGCTGGCGCTCTCTCTTGCGACAGCCTCCCAAAGTCCAATACTAGCTGCCTGCGCCGCTCGGTACGGCCGGAGCCAGGCTCAGCAATTGCGAACGTCCAGGGATTCCTCCCACACCAAAGGTGCCAGGACCAAAAGCTCTTGCTGCTCTTCAAGGAGCCAGGCAACCCCATTCACAGCCCCACAAACGATGGCGCTCTCTCTTGCAACAGCCTCCCAAAGTCCAATACTAGCTGCCTTTGCCACTGACTACAGCCAGAGCCCGGCTCAGCAATTGCGAACATCCAGGGATTCCTCCCACACCAAAGGTGCCAGGACCAAAAGCTCTTGCTGCTCTTCAAGGAGCCAGGCAACCCCATTCACAGCCCCACAAACGATGGCGCTCTCTCTTGCGACAGCCTCCCAAAGTCCAATACTAGCTGCCTGCGCCCCTCAGTACAGCCGGAGCCCGGCTCAGCAATTGCGAACGTCCAGGGATTCCTGCCACCCCAAAGGTGCCAGGAACAAAAGCTCTTGCGGCTCTTCAAGGAGCCAGGCAACCCCATTCACAGCCCCACAAACGCTGGCGCTCTCTCTTGCGACAGCCTCCCAAAGTCCAATGCTAGCTGCCTGCACCCCTCGGTACAGCCGGAGTCCGGCTCAGCAATTGCAAACGTCCAGGGATTCCTCCCACACCAAAGGGGCCAGGACCAAAAGCTCTTGCTGCTCTTCAAGGAGCCAGGCAACCCCATTCACAGCCCCACAAACGATGGCGCTCTCTCTTGCGACAGCCTCCCAAAGTCCAACACTATCTACTTGCGCCGCTCGGTACAGCCGGAGCGCAGGTCAGCAATTGCGAAGGTCCAGGGATTCCTCCCACACCAAAGGGGCCAGGACCAAAAGCTCTTGCTGCTCTTCAAGGAGCCAGGCAACCCCATTCACAGCCCCACAAACAAATGGCGCTCTCTCTTGCGAGAGCGTCCCGAAGTACAATACCAGCTGCCTTTGCTGCTGACTACAGCTGGAGCCCGGCTCAGCAATTGCAAACGTCCAGGGATTCCTCCCACCCCAAAGGTGCCAGGACCAAAAGCTCTTGTTGCTCTTCAAGGAGCCAGGCAACCCCATTCACAGCCCCACAAACGATGGCGCTCTCTCTTGCGACAGCCTCCCAAAGTCCAGTACTAGCTGCCTGCGCCACCGAGTACAGCCGGAGCCCGGCTCAGGAACTGCGAACGTCCAGGGATTCCTCCCACACCAAAGGTGCCAGGACCAAAAGCTCTTGCTGCTCTTCAAGGAGCCAGGCAACCCCCTTCACAGCCCCACAAACGCTGGCGCTCTCTCTTGCGAGAGCCTCCCAAAGTCCAATACTAGCTGCCTGCGCCGCTCGGTACAGCCGGAGCCCGGCTCAGCAATTGTGAACGTCCAGGGATTCCTCCCACACCAAAGGTGCCAGGACCAAAAGCTCTTGCTGCTCTTCAAGGAGCCAGGCAACCCCATTCACAGCCCCACAAACGCTGGTGCTCTCTCTTGCGACAGCCTCCCAAAGTCCAATACTAGCTGCCTGCGCCGCTGAGTACAGCCGGAGCCCGGCTCAGCAATTGCGAAAGTCCAGGGATTCCTCCCACACCAAAGGGGGCAGGACCAAAAGCTCTTGCTGCTCTTCAAGGAGCCAGGCAACCCCATTCACAGCCCCACAAACGCTGGTGCTCTCTCTTGCGACAGCCTCCCAAAGTCCAATACTAGCTGCCTGCGCCCCTCGGTACAGCCGGAGCCCGGCTCAGCAATTGTGAACGTCCAGGGATTCCTCCCACGCCAAAGGTGCCAGGACCAAAAGCTCTTGCTGCTCTTCAAGGAGCCAGGCAACCCCATTCACAGCCCCACAAACGCTGGCGCTCTCTCTTGCGACAGCCTCCCAAAGTCCAATACTAGCTGCCTGCGCCCCTCAGTACAGCCGGAGCCCGGCTCAGCAATTGCGAACGTCCAGGGATTCCTGCCACACCAAAGGTGCCAGGACCAAAAGCTCTTGCTGCACTTCAAGGAGCCAGGCAACCCCATTCACAGCCCCACAAACGCTGGCGCTCTCTCTTGCGACAGCCTCCCAAAGTCCACTACTAGCTGCCTGCGCTGCTGAGTACAGTCGGAGCCCGGCTCAGCAATTGCGAACGTCCAGGGATTCCTGCCACCCCAAAGGTGCCAGGACCAAAAGCTCTTGCTGCACTTCAAGGAGCCAGGCAACCCCATTCACAGCCCCACAAACGCTGGCGCTCTCTCTTGCGACAGCCTCCCAAAGTCCAATGCTAGCTGCCTGCACCCCTCGGTACAGCCGGAGTCCGGCTCAGCAATTGCAAACGTCCAGGGATTCCTCCCACACCAAAGGGGCCAGGACCAAAAGCTCTTGCTGCTCTTCAAGGAGCCAGGCAACCCCATTCACAGCCCCACAAACGATGGCGCTCTCTCTTGCGACAGCCTCCCAAAGTCCAACAATATCTACTTGCGCCGCTCGGTACAGCCGGAGCGCAGGTCAGCAATTGCGAAGGTCCAGGGATTCCTCCCACACCAAAGGGGCCAGGACCAAAAGCTCTTGCTGCTCTTCAAGGAGCCAGGCAACCCCATTCACAGCCCCACAAACAAATGGCGCTCTCTCTTGCGAGAGCGTCCCGAAGTACAATACCAGCTGCCTTTGCTGCTGACTACAGCCGGAGCCCGGCTCAGCAATTGCAAACGTCCAGGGATTCCTCCCACCCCAAAGGTGCCAGGACCAAAAGCTCTTGCTGCTCTTCAAGGAGCCAGGCAACCCCATTCACAGCCCCACAAACGATGGCGCTCTCTCTTGCGACAGCCTCCCAAAGTCCAGTACTAGCTGCCTGCGCCACCGAGTACAGCCGGAGCCCGGCTCAGGAACTGCGAACGTCCAGGGATTCCTCCCACACCAAAGGTGCCAGGACCAAAAGCTCTTGCTGCTCTTCAAGGAGCCAGGCAACCCCCTTCACAGCCCCACAAACGCTGGCGCTCTCTCTTGCGAGAGCCTCCCAAAGTCCAATACTAGCTGCCTGCGCCGCTCGGTACAGCCGGAGCCCGGCTCAGCAATTGTGAACGTCCAGGGATTCCTCCCACACCAAAGGTGCCAGGACCAAAAGCTCTTGCTGCTCTTCAAGGAGCCAGGCAACCCCATTCACAGCCCCACAAACGCTGGTGCTCTCTCTTGCGACAGCCTCCCAAAGTCCAATACTAGCTGCCTGCGCCGCTGAGTACAGCCGGAGCCCGGCTCAGCAATTGCGAAAGTCCAGGGATTCCTCCCACACCAAAGGGGCCAGGACCAAAAGCTCTTGCTGCTCTTCAAGGAGCCAGGCAACCCCATTCAGAGCCCCACAAACGCTGGCGCTCTCTCTTGCGACAGCCTCCCAAAGTCCAATACTAGCTGCCTGCGCCCCTCAGTACAGCCGGAGCCCGGCTCAGCAATTGCGAACGTCCAGGGATTCCTCCCACACCAAAGGTGCCAGGACCAAAAGCTCTTGCTGCTCTTCAAGGAGCCAGGCAACCCCATTCACAGCCCCACAAACGCTGGCGCTCTCTCTTGCGACAGCCTCCCAAAGTCCAATACTAGCTGCCTGCAATCCTCGGTACAGCTGGAGCCAGGCTCAGCAATTGCGAACGTCCAGGGATTCCTCCCACACCAAAGGTGCCAGGACCAAAAGCTCTTGCTGCTCTTCAAGGAGCCAGGCAACCCCATTCACAGCCCCACAAACGCTGGCGCTCTCTCTTGCGACAGCCTCCCAAAGTCCAATACTAGCTGCCTGCGCCGCTCGGTACAGCCGGAGCCCGGCTCAGCAATTGCGAACGTCCAGGGATTCCTCCCACACCAAAGGGGCCAGGACCACAAGCTCTTGCTGCTCTTCAAGGAGCCACGCAACCCCATTCACAGCCCCACAAACGATGGCGCTCTCTCTTGCGACAGCCTCCCAAAGTCCAATACTAGCTGCCTGCAGCACCGAGTACAGCCAGAGCCCGGCTCAGGAACTGCGAACGTCCAGGGATTCCTCCCACACCAAAGGGGCCAGGACCAAAAGCTCTTGCTGCTCTTGAAGGAGCCAGGCAACCCCATTCACAGCCCCACAAACGCTGGCGCTCTCTCTTGCGAGAGCTTCCCAAAGTCCAATACTAGCTGCCTGCGCCGCTCGGTACAGCCGGAGCCCGGCTCAGCAATTGCGAACGTCCAGGGATTCCTCCCACACCAAAGGGGCCAGGACCAAAAGCTCTTGCTGCTCTTCAAGGAGCCAGGCAACCCCATTCACAGCCCTACAAACGATGGCGCTCTCTCTTGCGACAGCCTCCCAAAGTCCAATACTAGCTGCCTTTGCCGCTGACTACAGCCGGAGCCCGGCTCAGCAATTGCGAACGTCCAGGGATTCCTCCCACACCAAAGGGGCCAGGACCAAAAGCTCTTGCTGCTCTTCAAGGAGCCAGGCAACCCCATTCACAGCCCCACAAACGATGGCGCTCTCTCTTGCGAGAGCATCCCTAACTACAATACTAGCTGCCTTTGCAGCTGACTACAGCCGGAGCCCGGCTCAGCAATTGCGAACGTCCAGGGATTCCTGCCACACCAAAGGTGCCAGGACCAAAAGCTCTTGCTGCTCTTCAAGGAGCCAGGCAACCCCATTCACAGCCCCACAAACGATGGCGCTCTCTCTTGCGACAGCCTCCCAAAGTCCAATACTAGCTGCCTCCGCTGCTCGGTACAGCCAGAGCCCGGCTCAGCAATTGCGAACGTCCAGGGATTCCTGCCACCCCAAAGGTGCCAGGACCAAAAGCTCTTGCTGCACTTCAAGGAGCCAGGCAACCCCATTCACAGCCCCACAAACGCTGGTGCTCTCTCTTGCGACAGCCTCCCAAAGTCCACTACTAGCTGCCTGCACCCCTCGGTACAGCCGGAGTCCGGCTCAGCAATTGCAAACGTCCAGGGATTCCTCCCACACCAAAGGGGCCAGGACCAAAAGCTCTTGCTGCTCTTCAAGGAGCCAGGCAACCCCATTCACAGCCCCACAAACGATGGCGCTCTCTCTTGCGACAGCCTCCCAAAGTCCAACACTATCTACTTGCGCCGCTCGGTACAGCCGGAGCGCAGGTCAGCAATTGCGAAGGTCCAGGGATTCCTCCCACACCAAAGGGGCCAGGACCAAAAGCTCTTGCTGCTCTTCAAGGAGCCAGGCAACCCCATTCACAGCCCCACAAACAAATGGCGCTCTCTCTTGCGAGAGCGTCCCGAAGTACAATACCAGCTGCCTTTGCTGCTGACTACAGCCGGAGCCCGGCTCAGCAATTGCAAACGTCCAGGGATTCCTCCCACCCCAAAGGTGCCAGGACCAAAAGCTCTTGTTGCTCTTCAAGGAGCCAGGCAACCCCATTCACAGCCCCACAAACGATGGCGCTCTCTCTTGCGACAGCCTCCCAAAGTCCAGTACTAGCTGCCTGCGCCACCGAGTACAGCCGGAGCCCGGCTCAGGAACTGCGAACGTCCAGGGATTCCTCCCACACCAAAGGGGCCAGGACCAAAAGCTCTTGCTGCTCTTCAAGGAGCCAGGCAACCCCCTTCACAGCCCCACAAACGCTGGCGCTCTCTCTTGCGAGAGCCTCCCAAAGTCCAATACTAGCTGCCTGCGCCGCTCGGTACAGCCGGAGCCCGGCTCAGCAATTGTGAACGTCCAGGGATTCCTCCCACACCAAAGGTGCCAGGACCAAAAGCTCTTGCTGCTCTTCAAGGAGCCAGGCAACCCCATTCACAGCCCCACAAACGCTGGTGCTCTCTCTTGCGACAGCCTCCCAAAGTCCAATACTAGCTGCCTGCGCCGCTGAGTACAGCCGGAGCCCGGCTCAGCAATTGCGAAAGTCCAGGGATTCCTCCCACACCAAAGGGGCCAGGACCAAAAGCTCTTGCTGCTCTTCAAGGAGCCAGGCAACCCCATTCAGAGCCCCACAAACGCTGGCGCTCTCTCTTGCGACAGCCTCCCAAAGTCCAATACTAGCTGCCTGCGCCCCTCAGTACAGCCGGAGCCCGGCTCAGCAATTGCGAACGTCCAGGGATTCCTCCCACACCAAAGGTGCCAGGACCAAAAGCTCTTGCTGCTCTTCAAGGAGCCAGGCAACCCCATTCACAGCCCCACAAACGCTGGCGCTCTCTCTTGCGACAGCCTCCCAAAGTCCAATACTAGCTGCCTGCAATCCTCGGTACAGCTGGAGCCAGGCTCAGCAATTGCGAACGTCCAGGGATTCCTCCCACACCAAAGGTGCCAGGACCACAAGCTCTTGCTGCTCTTCAAGGAGCCAGGCAACCCCATTCACAGCCCCACAAACGCTGGCGCTCTCTCTTGCGACAGCCTCCCAAAGTCCAATACTAGCTGCCTGCGCCGCTCGGTACAGCCGGAGCCCGGCTCAGCAATTGCGAACGTCCAGGGATTCCTCCCACACCAAAGGGGCCAGGACCACAAGCTCTTGCTGCTCTTCAAGGAGCCACGCAACCCCATTCACAGCCCCACAAACGATGGCGCTCTCTCTTGCGACAGCCTCCCAAAGTCCAATACTAGCTGCCTGCACCACCGAGTACAGCCAGAGCCCGGCTCAGGAACTGCGAACGTCCAGGGATTCCTCCCACACCAAAGGGGCCAGGACCAAAAGCTCTTGCTGCTCTTGAAGGAGCCAGGCAACCCCATTCACAGCCCCACAAACGATGGCGCTCTCTCTTGCGACAGCCTCCCAAAGTCCAATACTAGCTGCCTGCGCCGCTCGGTACAGCCGGAGCCCGGCTCAGCAATTGCGAACGTCCAGGGATTCCTGCCACACCAAAGGTGCCAGGACCAAAAGCTCTTGCTGCTCTTCAAGGAGCCAGGCAACCCCATTCACAGCCCTACAAACGATGGCGCTCTCTCTTGCGACAGCCTCCCAAAGTCCAATACTAGCTGCCTTTGCCGCTGACTACAGCCGGAGCCCGGCTCAGCAATTGCGAACGTCCAGGGATTCCTCCCACACCAAAGGGGCCAGGACCAAAAGCTCTTGCTGCTCTTCAAGGAGCCAGGCAACCCCATTCACAGCCCCACAAACGATGGCGCTCTCTCTTGCGAGAGCATCCCTAACTACAATACTAGCTGCCTTTGCAGCTGACTACAGCCGGAGCCCGGCTCAGCAATTGCGAACGTCCAGGGATTCCTGCCACACCAAAGGTGCCAGGACCAAAAGCTCTTGCTGCTCTTCAAGGAGCCAGGCAACCCCATTCACAGCCCCACAAACGATGGCGCTCTCTCTTGCGACAGCCTCCCAAAGTCCAATACTAGCTGCCTCCGCCGCTCGGTACAGCCAGAGCCCGGCTCAGCAATTGCGAACATCCAGGGATTCCTCCCACACCAAAGGTGCCAGGACCAAAAGCTCTTGCTGCTCTTCAAGGAGCCAGGCAACCCCATTCACAGCCCCACAAACGATGGCACCCTCTCTTTTGAGAGCCTCCCAAAGTCCAATACTAGCTGCCTGCGCCCCTCAGTACAGCCGGAGCCCGGCTCAGCAATTGCGAACGTCCAGGGATTCCTCCCACACCAAAGGGGCCAGGACCAAAAGCTCTTGCTGCTCTTCAAGGAGCCAGGCAACCCCATTCACAGCCCCACAAACGCTGGCGCTCTCTCTTGCGACAGCCTCCCCAAGTCCAATACTAGCTGCCTGCGCGCTCGGTACAGCCGGAGCCCGGCTCAGCAATTGCAAACGTCCAGGGATTCCTCCCACACCAAAGGGGCCAGGACCAAAAGCTCTTGCTGCTCTTCAAGGAGCCAGGCAACCCCATTCACAGCCCCACAAACGCTGGCGCTCTCTCTTGCGACAGCCTCCCAAAGTCCAACACAAGCTGCCTGCACCCCTCGGTACGGCCGGAGCCAGGCTCAGTAATTGCGAACGTCCGGGGATTCCACCCACACCAAAGGGGCTAGGACCAAAAGCTCTTGCTGCTCTTCAAGGAGCCAGGCAACCCCATTCACAGCCCCACAAACGATGGCGCTCTCTCTTGCAACAGCCTCCCAAAGTCCAATACTAGCTGCCTGCGCGCTCGGTACAGCCGGAGCCAGGCTCAGCAACTGCGAACGTCCAGGGATTCCTCCCACACCAAAGGGGCCAGGACCAAAAGCTCTTGCTGCTCTTCAAGGAGCCAGGCAACCCCATTCACAGCCCCACAAACGATGGCGCTCTCTCTTGCGACAGCCTCCCAAAGTCCAATACTAGCTGCCTGCACCCCTCGGTACGGCCGGAGCCAGGCTCACCAATTGCGAACGTCCAGGGATTCCTCCCACACCAAAGGGGCCAGGACCAAAAGCTCTTGCTGCTCTTCAAGGAGCCAGGCAACCCCATTCACAGCCCCACAAACGATGGCGTTCTCTCTTGCAACAGCCTCCCAAAGTCCAATACTAGCTGCCTGCGCGCTCGGTACAGCCGGAGCCCGGCTCAGCAATTGCGAACGTCCAGGGATTCCTCCCACACCAAAGGTGCCAGGACCAAAAGCTCTTGCTGCTCTTCAAGGAGCCAGGCAACCCCATTCACAGCCCCACAAACGATGGCGCTCTCTCTTTCGAGAGACTCCCAAAGTCCAATACTAGCTGCCTGCACCCCTCGGTACGGCCGGAGCCAGGCTCAGCAATTGCGAACGTCCAGGGATTCCTCCCACAACAAAGGGGCCAGGACCAAAAGCTCTTGCTGCTCTTCAAGGAGCCAGGCAACCCCATTCACAGCCCCACAAACGCTGGCGCTCTCTCTTGCGACAGCCTCCCAAAGTCCAACACAAGCTGCCTGCACCCCTCGGTACGGCCGGAGCCAGGCTCAGCAATTGCGAACGTCCAGGGATTCCTCCCACACCAAAGGGGCCAGGACCAAAAGCTCTTGCTGCTCTTCAAGGTGCCAGGCAACCCCATTCACAGCCCCACAAACGCTGGCGCTCTCTCTTGCGAGAGCCTCCCAAAGTCCAATACTAGCTGCCTGCACCCCTCGGTACGGCCGGAGCCAGGCTCAGCAATTGCGAACTTCCAGGGATTCCTCCCACACCAAAGGGGCCAGGACCAAAAGCTCTTGCTGCTCTTCAAGGAGCCAGGCAACCCCATTCACAGCCCCACAAACGATGGCGCTCTCTCTTGCGACAGCCTCCCAAAGTCCAACACTAGAATCCTGTGCCACTCGGTACAGCCGGAGCCCGGCTCAGCAATTGCGAACGTCCGGGGATTCCTCCCACACCAAAGGGGCCAGGACCAAAAGCTCTTGCTGCTCTTCAAGGAGCCAGGCAACCCCATTCACAGCCCCACAAACGATGGCGCTCTCTCTTGCGACAGCCTCCCAAAGTCCAACACTAGCTGCCTGCGCGTCTGGTACAGCCGGAGCCCGGCTCAGCAATTGCGAACGTCCAGGGATTCCTCCCACACCAAAGGTGCCAGGACCAAAAGCTCTTGCTGCTCTTCAAGGAGCCAGGCAACCCCATTCACAGCCCCACAAACGATGGCGCTCTCTCTTGCAACAGCCTCCCAAAGTCCAATACTAGCTGCCTGCACCCCTCGGTACGGCCGGAGCCAGGCTCAGCAATTACGAACGTCCAGGGATTCCTCCCACATCAAAGGTGCCAGGACCAAAAGCTCTTGCTGCTCTTCAAGGAGCCAGGCAACCCCATTCACAGCCCCACAAACGATGGCGCTCTCTCTTGCGACAGCCTCCCAAAGTCCAATACTAGCTGCCTGCACCCCTCGGTACGGCCGGAGCCAGGCTCAGCAATTGCGAACGTCCAGGGATTCCTCCCACACCAAAGGGGCTAGGACCAAAAGCTCTTGCTGCTCTTCAAGGAGCCAGGCAACCCCATTCACAGCCCCACAAACGATGGCGTTCTCTCTTGCAACAGCCTCCCCAAGTCCAATACTAGCTGCCTGCGCGCTCGGTACAGCCGGAGCCCGGCTCAGCAATTGCGAACGTCCAGGGATTCCTCCCACACCAAAGGTGCCAGGACCAAAAGCTCTTGCTGCTCTTCAAGGAGCCAGGCAACCCCATTCACAGCCCCACAAACGATGGTGCTCTCTCTTTCGAGAGACTCCCAAAGTCCAATACTAGCTGCCTGCACCCCTCGGTACGGCCGGAGCCAGGCTCAGCAATTGCGAACGTCCAGGGATTCCTCCCACACCAAAGGGGCCAGGACCAAAAGCTCTTGCTGCTCTTCAAGGAGCCAGGCAACCCCATTCACAGCCCCACAAACGATGGCGCTCTCTCTTGCGACAGCCTCCCAAAGTCCAATACTAGCTGCCTGCACCCCTCGGTACGGCCGGAGCCAGGCTCAGCAATTGCGAACGTCCGGGGATTCCTCCCACACCAAAGGTGCCAGGACCAAAAGCTCTTGCTGCTCTTCAAGGAGCCAGGCAACCCCATTCACAGCCCCACAAACGATGGCGCTCTCTCTTGCGACAGCCTCCCAAAGTCCAACACGAGAAGCCTGTGCCACTCAGTACAGCCGGAGCCCGGCTCAGCAATTGCGAACGTCCAGGGATTCCTCCCACACCAAAGGGGCCAGGACCAAAAGCTCTTCCTGCTCTTCAAGGAGCCAGGCAACCCCATTCACAGCCCAACAAACGATGGTGCTCTCTCTTGCGACAGCCTCCCAAAATCCAATACTAGCTGCCAGCACCCCTCGGTACAGCCGGAGCCCGGCTCAGCAATTGCGAACGTCCAGGGATTCCTCCCACACCAAAGGGGCCAGGACCAAAAGCTCTTGCTGCTCTTCAAGGAGCCAGGCAACCCCATTCACAGCCCCACAAACGATGGCGCTCTCTCTTGCGACAGCCTCCCAAAGTCCAACACTAGCTGCCTGCGCTGCTGAGTACAGTCGGAGCTCGGCTCAGCAATTGCGAACGTCCAGGGATTCCTCCCACACCAAAGGGGCTAGGACCAAAAGCTCTTGTTGCTCTTCAAGGAGCCAGGCAACCCCATTCACAGCCCCACAAACGATGGCGCTCTCTCTTGCGACAGCCTCCCAAAGTCCAACACGAGAAGCCTGTGCCACTCAATACAGCCGGAGCCCGGCTCAGCAATTGCGAACGTCCAGGGATTCCTCCCACACCAAAGGGGCCAGGACCAAAAGCTCTTGCTGCTCTTCAAGGAGCCAGGCAACCCCATTCACAGCCCCACAAACGATGGCGCTCTCTCTTGCGACAGCCTCCCAAAGTCCAATACTAGCTGCCTGCACCCCTCGGTACGGCCGGAGCAGGGCTCAGCAATTGCGAACGTCCAGGGATTCCTCCCACACCAAAGGGGCCAGGACCAAAAGCTCTTGCTGCTCTTCAAGGAGCCAGGCAACCCCATTCACAGCCCCACAAACGATGGCGCTCTCTCTTGCAACAGCCTCCCAAAGTCCAATACTAGCTGTCTGCGCGCTCGGTACAGCCGGAGCCCGGCTCAGCAATTGCGAACGTCCAGGGATTCCTCCCACACCAAAGGTGCCAGGACCAAAAGCTCTTGTTGCTCTTCAAGGAGCCAGGCAACCCCATTCACAGCCCCACAAACGATGGCGCTCTCTCTTGCGACAGCCTCCCAAAGTCCAACACGAGAAGCCTGTGCCACTCAGTACAGCCGGAGCCCGGCTCAGCAATTGCGAACGTCCAGGGATTCCTCCCACACCAAAGGGGCCAGGACCAAAAGCTCTTGCTGCTCTTCAAGGTGCCAGGCAACCCCATTCACAGCCCCACAAACGATGGCGCTCTCTCTTGCGACAGCCTCCCAAAGTCCAATACTAGCTGCCTGCACCCCTCGGTACAGCCGGAGCCAGGGTCAGCAATTGCGAACGTCCAAGGATTCCTCCCACACCAAAGGGGCCAGGACCAAAAGCTCTTGCTGCTCTTCAAGGAGCCAGGCAACCCCATTCACAGCCCCACAAACGATGGTGCTCTCTCTTGCGAGAGCCTCCCAAAGTCCAATACTAGCTGCCTGCACCCCTCGGTACGGCCGGAGCCAGGCTCAGCAATTGCGAACGTCCGGGGATTCCTCCCACACCAAAGGTGCCAGGACCAAAAGCTCTTGCTGCTCTTCAAGGAGCCAGGCAACCCCATTCACAGCCCCACAAACGATGGCGCTCTCTCTTGCGACAGCCTCCCAAAGTCCAACACTAGAAGCCTGTGCCACTCAGTACAGCCGGAGCCCGGCTCAGCAATTGCGAACGTCCAGGGATTCCTCCCACACCAAAGGGGCCAGGACCAAAAGCTCTTGCTGCTCTTCAAGGAGCCAGGCAACCCCATTCACAGCCCCACAAACGATGGCGCTCTCTCTTGCGACAGCCTCCCAAAGTCCAACACTAGCTGCCTGCGCGACTGGTACAGCCGGAGCCCGGTTCAGCAATTGCGAACGTCCAGGGATTCCTCCCACACCAAAAGTGCCAGGACCAAAAGCTCTTGCTGCTCTTGAAGGAGCCAGGCAACCCCATTCACAGCCCCACAAACGATGGTGCTCTCTCTTTCGAGAGACTCCCAAAGTCCAATACTAGCTGCCAGCACCCCTCGCTACGGCCGGAGCGCGGCTCAGCAATTGCGAACATCCAGGGATTCCTCCCACACCAAAGGGGCCAGGACCAAAAGCTCTTGCTGCTCTTCAAGGAGCCAGGCAACCCCATTCACAGCCCCACAAACGCTGGCGCTCTCTCTTGCGACAGCCTCCCAAAGTCCAATACTAGCTGCCTGCACCGCTCGGTACAGCCGGAGCCCGGCTCAGCAATTGCGAACGTCCAGGGATTCCTCCCACACCAAAGGGGCCAGGACCAAAAGCTCTTGCTGCTCTTCAAGGAGCCAGGCAACCCCATTCACAGCCCCACAAACGATGGCGCTCTCTCTTGCGACAGCCTCCCAAAGTCCAATACTAGCTGCCTGCACCCCTCGGTACAGCCGGAGCCCGGCTCAGCAATTGCGAACGTCCAGGGATTCCTCCCACACCAAAGGTGCCAGGACCAAAAGCTCTTGCTGCTCTTCAAGGTGCCCGGCAACCCCATTCACAGCCCCACAAACGATGGCGCTTTCTCTTGCGACAGCCTCCCAAAGTCCAATACTAGCTGCCTGCACCCCTCGGTACAGCCGGAGCCAGGCTCAGCAATTGCAAACGTCCAGGGATTCCTCCCACACCAAAGGGGCCAGGACCAAAAGCTCTTGCTGCTCTTCAAGGAGCCAGGCAACCCCATTCACAGCCCCACAAACGATGGCGCTCTCTCTTGCGACAGCCTCCCAAAGTCCAACACTAGAAGCCTGCACCCCTCGGTACAGCCGGAGCCCGGCTCAGCAATTGCGAACGTCCAGGGATTCCTCCCACACCAAAGGGGCCAGGACCAAAAGCTCTTGCTGCTCTTCAAGGAGCCAGGCAACCCCATTCACAGCCCCACAAACGATGGCGCTCTCTCTTGCGAGAGACTCCCAAAGTCCAATACTAGCTGCCTGCACCACCGAGTACAGCCGGAGCCCGGCTCACCAATTGCGAATGTCCGGGGATTCCTCCCACACCAAAGGGGCCAGGACCAAAAGCTCTTGCTGCTCTTCAAGGAGGCAGGCAACCCCATTCACAGCCCCACAAACGCTGGCGCTCTCTCTTGCGACAGCCTCCCAAAGTCCAACACTAGCTGCCTGCGCGACTGGTACAGCCGGAGCCCGGCTCAGCAATTGCGAACGTCCGGGGATTCCTCCCACACCAAAGGGGCCAGGACCAAAAGCTCTTGCTGCTCTTCAAGGAGCCAGGCAACCCCATTCACAGCCCCACAAACGCTGGTGCTCTCTCTTGCGACAGCCTCCCAAAGTCCAATACTAGCTGCCTGCACCCCTCGGTACGGCCGGAGCCAGGCTCAGCAATTGCGAACGTCCAGGGATTCCTCCCACACCAAAGGGGCTAGGACCAAAAGCTCTTGCTGCTCTTCAAGGAGCCAGGCAACCCCATTCACAGCCCCACAAACGCTGGCGCTCTGTCTTGCGACAGCCTCCCAAAGTCCAATACTAGCTGCCTGCGCCGCTCGGTACAGCCGGAGCCCGGCTCAGCAATTGCGAACGTCCGGGGATTCCTCCCACACCAAAGGGGCCAGGACCAAAAGCTCTTGCTGCTCTTCAAGGAGCCAGGCAACCCCATTCACAGCCCCACAAACGATGGCGCTCTCTCTTTCGAGAGCCTCCCAAAGTCCAATACTAGCTGCCTGCACCCCTCGGTACAGCCGGAGCCAGGCTCAGCAACTGCGAACGTCCAGGGATTCCTCCCACACCAAAGGTGCCAGGACCAAAAGCTCTTGCTGTTCTTCAAGGAGCCAGGCAACCCCATTCACAGCCCCACAAACGCTGGCGCTCTCTCTTGCGACAGCCTCCCAAAGTCCAACACTAGCTGCCTGCGCGACTGGTACAGCCGGAGCCCGGCTCAGCAATTGTGAACGTCCAGGGATTCCTCCCACACCAAAGGTGCCAGGACCAAAAGCTCTTGCTGCTCTTGAAGGAGCCAGGCAACCCCATTCACAGCCCCACAAACGATGGTGCTCTCTCTTGCGACAGCCTCCCAAAGTCCAACACTAGCTGCCTGCGCTGCTGAGTACAGCCGGAGCCCGGCTCAGCAATTGCGAACGTCCAGGGATTCCTCCCACACCAAAGGGGCCAGGACCAAAAGCTCTTGTTGCTCTTCAAGGAGCCAGGCAACCCCATTCACAGCCCCACAAACGCTGGTGCTCTCTCTTGCGACAGCCTCCCAAAGTCCAATACTAGCTGCCTGCGCGCTCGGTACAGCCAGAGCGCGGCTCACCAATTGCGAACGTCCAGGGATTCCTCCCACACCAAAGGTGCCAGGACCAAAAGCTCTTGTTGCTCTTCAAGGAGCCAGGCAACCCCATTCACAGCCCCACAAACGATGGCGCTCTCTCTTGCAACAGCCTCCCAAAGTCCAATACTAGCTGCCTGCGCGCTCGGTACAGCCGGAGCCCGGCTCAGCAATTGCGAACGTCCAGGGATTCCTCCCACACCAAAGGGGCCAGGACCAAAAGCTCTTGCTGCTCTTCAAGGAGCCAGGCAACCCCATTCACAGCCCCACAAACGATGGCGCTCTCTCTTGCGACAGCCTCCCAAAGTCCAACACTAGCTGCCTGCGCGACTGGTAGAGCCGGAGCCCGGTTCAGCAATTGCGAACGTCCGGGGATTCCTCCCACACCAAAGGGGCCAGGACCAAAAGCTCTTGCTGCTCTTGAAGGAGCCAGGCAACCCCATTCACAGCCCCACAAACGATGGTGCTCTCTCTTGCGACAGCCTCCCAAAGTCCAATACTAGCTGCCTGCACCCCTCGGTACAGCCGGAGCCCGGATCAGCAACTGCGAACGTCCAGGGATTCCTCCCACACCAAAGGGGCCAGGACCAAAAGCTCTTGCTGCTCTTCAAGGTGCCAGGCAACCCCATTCACAGCCCCACAAACGATGGCGCTCTCTCTTGCGACAGCCTCCCAAAGTCCAACACTAGCTGCCTGCGCTGCTGAGTACAGCCGGAGCCCGGCTCAGCAATTGCGAACGTCCAGGGATTCCTCCCACACCAAAGGTGCCAGGACCAAAAGCTCTTGCTGCTCTTCAAGGAGCCAGGCAACCCCATTCACAGCCCCACAAACGATGGTGCTCTCTCTTTCGAGAGACTCCCAAAGTCCAATACTAGCTGCCAGCACCCCTCGGTACGGCCGGAGCCAGACTCAGCAATTGCGAACGTCCAGGGATTCCTCCCACACCAAAGGGGCCAGGACCAAAAGCCCTTGCTGCTCTTCAAGGAGCCAGGCAACCCCATTCACAGCCCCATAAACGCTGGCGCTCTCTCTTTCGAGAGCCTCCCAAAGTCCAATACTAGCTGCCTGCACCCCTCGGTACAGCCGGAGCCAGGCTCAGCAACTGCGAACGTCCAGGGATTCCTCCCACACCAAAGGGGCCAGGACCAAAAGCTCTTGCTGCACTTCAAGGAGCCAGGCAACCCCATTCACAGCCCCACAAACGCTGGCGCTCTCTCTTGCGACAGCCTCCCAAAGTCCAACACTAGCTGCCTGCGCGACTGGTACAGCCGGAGCCCGGCTCAGCAATTGCGAACGTCCGGGGATTCCTCCCACACCAAAGGGGCCAGGACCAAAAGCTCTTGCTGCTCTTCAAGGAGCCAGGCAACCCCATTCACAGCCCCACAAACGATGGTGCTCTCTCTTGCGAGAGACTCCCAAAGTCCAACACGAGAAGCCTGTGCCACTCAGTACAGCCGGAGCCCGGCTCAGCAATTGCGAACGTCCAGGGATTCCTCCCACACCAAAGGGGCCAGGACCAAAAGCTCTTGCTGCTCTTGAAGGAGCCAGGCAACCCCATTCACAGCCCCACAAACGATGGCGCTCTCTCTTGCGACAGCCTCCCAAAGTCCAATACTAGCTGCCTGCACCCCTCGATACAGCCGGAGCCAGGCTCAGCAACTGCGAACGTCCAGGGATTCCTCCCACACCAAAGGTGCCAGGACCAAAAGCTCTTGCTGCTCTTCAAGGAGCCAGGCAACCCCATTCACAGCCCCACAAACGATGGCGCTCTCTCTTGCGACAGCCTCCCAAAGTCCAATACTAGCTGTCTGCACCCCTCCGTACGGCCGGAGCCCGGCTCAGCAACTGCGAACGTCCAGGGATTCCTCCCACACCAAAGGGGCCAGGACCAAAAGCTCTTGCTGCTCTTCAAGGAGCCAGGCAACCCCATTCACAGCCCCACAAACGCTGGCGCTCTCTCTTGCGACAGCCTCCCAAAGTCCAACACTAGCTGCCTGCGCGACTGGTACAGCCGGAGCCCGGCTCAGCAATTGCGAACGTCCAGGGATTCCTCCCACACCAAAGGTGCCAGGACCAAAAGCTCTTGTTGCTCTTCAAGGAGCCAGGCAACCCCATTCACAGCCCCACAAACGATGGCGCTCTCTCTTGCAACAGCCTCCCAAAGTCCAATACTAGCTGCCTGCGCGCTCGGTACAGCCGGAGCCCGGCTCAGCAATTGCGAACGTCCAGGGATTCCTCCCACACCAAAGGGGCCAGGACCAAAAGCTCTTGCTGCTCTTCAAGGAGCCAGGCAACCCCATTCACAGCCCCACAAACGATGGCGCTCTCTCTTGCGACAGCCTCCCAAAGTCCAACACTAGCTGCCTGCGCGACTGGTAGAGCCGGAGCCCGGTTCAGCAATTGCGAACGTCCGGGGATTCCTCCCACACCAAAGGGGCCAGGACCAAAAGCTCTTGCTGCTCTTGAAGGAGCCAGGCAACCCCATTCACAGCCCCACAAACGATGGTGCTCTCTCTTGCGACAGCCTCCCAAAGTCCAATACTAGCTGCCTGCACCCCTCGGTACAGCCGGAGCCAGGCTCAGCAACTGCGAACGTCCAGGGATTCCTCCCACACCAAAGGGGCCAGGACCAAAAGCTCTTGCTGCTCTTCAAGGTGCCAGGCAACCCCATTCACAGCCCCACAAACGATGGCGCTCTCTCTTGCGACAGCCTCCCAAAGTCCAACACTAGCTGCCTGCGCTGCTGAGTACAGCCGGAGCCCGGCTCAGCAATTGCGAACGTCCAGGGATTCCTCCCACACCAAAGGGGCCAGGACCAAAAGCTCTTGCTGCTCTTCAAGGAGCCAGGCAACCCCATTCACAGCCCCACAAACGATGGTGCTCTCTCTTTCGAGAGACTCCCAAAGTCCAATACTAGCTGCCAGCACCCCTCGGTACGGCCGGAGCCAGGCTCAGCAATTGCGAACGTCCAGGGATTCCTCCCACACCAAAGGGGCCAGGACCAAAAGCCCTTGCTGCTCTTCAAGGAGCCAGGCAACCCCATTCACAGCCCCACAAACGCTGGCGCTCTCTCTTTCGAGAGCCTCCCAAAGTCCAATACTAGCTGCCTGCACCCCTCGGTACAGCCGGAGCCAGGCTCAGCAACTGCGAACGTCCAGGGATTCCTCCCACACCAAAGGGGCCAGGACCAAAAGCTCTTGCTGCTCTTCAAGGAGGCAGGCAACCCCATTCACAGCCCCACAAACGCTGGCGCTCTCTCTTGCGACAGCCTCCCAAAGTCCAACACTAGCTGCCTGCGCGACTGGTACAGCCGGAGCCCGGCTCAGCAATTGCGAACGTCCAGGGATTCCTCCCACACCAAAGGTGACAGGACCAAAAGCTCTTGCTGCTCTTGAAGGAGCCAGGCAACCCCATTCACAGCCCCACAAACGATGGTGCTCTCTCTTGCGACAGCCTCCCAAAGTCCAACACTAGCTGCCTGCGCTGCTGAGTACAGCCGGAGCCCGGCTCAGCAATTGCGAACGTCCAGGGATTCCTCCCACACCAAAGGGGCCAGGACCAAAAGCTCTTGTTGCTCTTCAAGGAGCCAGGCAACCCCATTCACAGCCCCACAAACGCTGGTGCTCTCTCTTGCGACAGCCTCCCAAAGTCCAATACTAGCTGCCTGCGCGCTCGGTACAGCCAGAGCGCGGCTCACCAATTGCGAACGTCCAGGGATTCCTCCCACACCAAAGGTGCCAGGACCAAAAGCTCTTGTTGCTCTTCAAGGAGCCAGGCAACCCCATTCACAGCCCCACAAACGATGGCGCTCTCTCTTGCAACAGCCTCCCAAAGTCCAATACTAGCTGCCTGCGCGCTCGGTACAGCCGGAGCCCGGCTCAGCAATTGCGAACGTCCAGGGATTCCTCCCACACCAAAGGGGCCAGGACCAAAAGCTCTTGCTGCTCTTCAAGGAGCCAGGCAACCCCATTCACAGCCCCACAAACGATGGCGCTCTCTCTTGCGACAGCCTCCCAAAGTCCAACACTAGCTGCCTGCGCGACTGGTAGAGCCGGAGCCCGGTTCAGCAATTGCGAACGTCCGGGGATTCCTCCCACACCAAAGGGGCCAGGACCAAAAGCTCTTGCTGCTCTTCAAGGAGCCAGGCAACCCCATTCACAGCCCCACAAACGATGGTGCTCTCTCTTGCGACAGCCTCCCAAAGTCCAACACTAGCTGCCTGCGCGACTGGTAGAGCCGGAGCCCGGTTCAGCAATTGCGAACGTCCGGGGATTCCTCCCACACCAAAGGGGCCAGGACCAAAAGCTCTTGCTGCTCTTGAAGGAGCCAGGCAACCCCATTCACAGCCCCACAAACGATGGTGCTCTCTCTTGCGACAGCCTCCCAAAGTCCAATACTAGCTGCCTGCACCCCTCGGTACAGCCGGAGCCCGGATCAGCAACTGCGAACGTCCAGGGATTCCTCCCACACCAAAGGGGCCAGGACCAAAAGCTCTTGCTGCTCTTCAAGGTGCCAGGCAACCCCATTCACAGCCCCACAAACGATGGCGCTCTCTCTTGCGACAGCCTCCCAAAGTCCAACACTAGCTGCCTGCGCTGCTGAGTACAGCCGGAGCCCGGCTCAGCAATTGCGAACGTCCAGGGATTCCTCCCACACCAAAGGGGCCAGGACCAAAAGCTCTTGCTGCTCTTCAAGGAGCCAGGCAACCCCATTCACAGCCCCACAAACGATGGTGCTCTCTCTTTCGAGAGACTCCCAAAGTCCAATACTAGCTGCCAGCACCCCTCGGTACGGCCGGAGCCAGACTCAGCAATTGCGAACGTCCAGGGATTCCTCCCACACCAAAGGGGCCAGGACCAAAAGCCCTTGCTGCTCTTCAAGGAGCCAGGCAACCCCATTCACAGCCCCATAAACGCTGGCGCTCTCTCTTTCGAGAGCCTCCCAAAGTCCAATACTAGCTGCCTGCACCCCTCGGTACAGCCGGAGCCAGGCTCAGCAACTGCGAACGTCCAGGGATTCCTCCCACACCAAAGGTGCCAGGACCAAAAGCTCTTGCTGCACTTCAAGGAGCCAGGCAACCCCATTCACAGCCCCACAAACGCTGGCGCTCTCTCTTGCGACAGCCTCCCAAAGTCCAACACTAGCTGCCTGCGCGACTGGTACAGCCGGAGCCCGGCTCAGCAATTGCGAACGTCCGGGGATTCCTCCCACACCAAAGGGGCCAGGACCAAAAGCTCTTGCTGCTCTTCAAGGAGCCAGGCAACCCCATTCACAGCCCCACAAACGATGGTGCTCTCTCTTGCGAGAGACTCCCAAAGTCCAACACGAGAAGCCTGTGCCACTCAGTACAGCCGGAGCCCGGCTCAGCAATTGCGAACGTCCAGGGATTCCTCCCACACCAAAGGGGCCAGGACCAAAAGCTCTTGCTGCTCTTCAAGGAGCCAGGCAACCCCATTCACAGCCCCACAAACGATGGCGCTCTCTCTTGCGACAGCCTCCCAAAGTCCAATACTAGCTGCCTGCACCCCTCGGTACAGCCGGAGCCAGGCTCAGCAACTGCGAACGTCCAGGGATTCCTCCCACACCAAAGGTACCAGGACCAAAAGCTCTTGCTGCTCTTCAAGGAGCCAGGCAACCCCATTCACAGCCCCACAAACGATGGCGCTCTCTCTTGCGACAGCCTCCCAAAGTCCAATACTAGCTGTCTGCACCCCTCCGTACGGCCGGAGCCCGGCTCAGCAACTGCGAACGTCCAGGGATTCCTCCCACACCAAAGGGGCCAGGACCAAAAGCTCTTGCTGCTCTTCAAGGAGCCAGGCAACCCCATTCACAGCCCCACAAACGCTGGCGCTCTCTCTTGCGACAGCCTCCCAAAGTCCAACACTAGCTGCCTGCGCGACTGGTACAGCCGGAGCCCGGCTCAGCAATTGCGAACGTCCAGGGATTCCTCCCACACCAAAGGTGCCAGGACCAAAAGCTCTTGTTGCTCTTCAAGGAGCCAGGCAACCCCATTCACAGCCCCACAAACGATGGCGCTCTCTCTTGCAACAGCCTCCCAAAGTCCAATACTAGCTGCCTGCGCGCTCGGTACAGCCGGAGCCCGGCTCAGCAATTGCGAACGTCCAGGGATTCCTCCCACACCAAAGGGGCCAGGACCAAAAGCTCTTGCTGCTCTTCAAGGAGCCAGGCAACCCCATTCACAGCCCCACAAACGATGGCGCTCTCTCTTGCGACAGCCTCCCAAAGTCCAACACTAGCTGCCTGCGCGACTGGTAGAGCCGGAGCCCGGTTCAGCAATTGCGAACGTCCGGGGATTCCTCCCACACCAAAGGGGCCAGGACCAAAAGCTCTTGCTGCTCTTCAAGGAGCCAGGCAACCCCATTCACAGCCCCACAAACGATGGTGCTCTCTCTTGCGACAGCCTCCCAAAGTCCAATACTAGCTGCCTGCACCCCTCGGTACAGCCGGAGCCAGGCTCAGCAACTGCGAACGTCCAGGGATTCCTCCCACACCAAAGGGGCCAGGACCAAAAGCTCTTGCTGCTCTTCAAGGTGCCAGGCAACCCCATTCACAGCCCCACAAACGATGGCGCTCTCTCTTGCGACAGCCTCCCAAAGTCCAACACTAGCTGCCTGCGCTGCTGAGTACAGCCGGAGCCCGGCTCAGCAATTGCGAACGTCCAGGGATTCCTCCCACACCAAAGGGGCCAGGACCAAAAGCTCTTGCTGCTCTTCAAGGAGCCAGGCAACCCCATTCACAGCCCCACAAACGATGGTGCTCTCTCTTTCGAGAGACTCCCAAAGTCCAATACTAGCTGCCAGCACCCCTCGGTACGGCCGGAGCCAGGCTCAGCAATTGCGAACGTCCAGGGATTCCTCCCACACCAAAGGGGCCAGGACCAAAAGCCCTTGCTGCTCTTCAAGGAGCCAGGCAACCCCATTCACAGCCCCACAAACGCTGGCGCTCTCTCTTTCGAGAGCCTCCCAAAGTCCAATACTAGCTGCCTGCACCCCTCGGTACAGCCGGAGCCAGGCTCAGCAACTGCGAACGTCCAGGGATTCCTCCCACACCAAAGGGGCCAGGACCAAAAGCTCTTGCTGCTCTTCAAGGAGGCAGGCAACCCCATTCACAGCCCCACAAACGCTGGCGCTCTCTCTTGCGACAGCCTCCCAAAGTCCAACACTAGCTGCCTGCGCGACTGGTACAGCCGGAGCCCGGCTCAGCAATTGCGAACGTCCGGGGATTCCTCCCACACCAAAGGGGCCAGGACCAAAAGCTCTTGCTGCTCTTCAAGGAGCCAGGCAACCCCATTCACAGCCCCACAAACGATGGTGCTCTCTCTTGCGAGAGACTCCCAAAGTCCAACACGAGAAGCCTGTGCCACTCAGTACAGCCGGAGCCCGGCTCAGCAATTGCGAACGTCCAGGGATTCCTCCCACACCAAAGGGGCCAGGACCAAAAGCTCTTGCTGCTCTTCAAGGAGCCAGGCAACCCCATTCACAGCCCCACAAACGATGGCGCTCTCTCTTGCGACAGCCTCCCAAAGTCCAATACTAGCTGCCTGCACCCCTCGATACAGCCGGAGCCCGGCTCAGCAACTGCGAACGTCCAGGGATTCCTCCCACACCAAAGGTGCCAGGACCAAAAGCTCTTGCTGCTCTTCAAGGAGCCAGGCAACCCCATTCACAGCCCCACAAACGATGGCGCTCTCTCTTGCGACAGCCTCCCAAAGTCCAATACTAGCTGTCTGCACCCCTCCGTACGGCCGGAGCCCGGCTCAGCAACTGCGAACGTCCAGGGATTCCTCCCACACCAAAGGGGCCAGGACCAAAAGCTCTTGCTGCTCTTCAAGGAGCCAGGCAACCCCATTCACAGCCCCACAAACGCTGGCGCTCTCTCTTGCGACAGCCTCCCAAAGTCCAACACTAGCTGCCTGCGCGACTGGTACAGCCGGAGCCCGGCTCAGCAATTGCGAACGTCCAGGGATTCCTCCCACACCAAAGGTGCCAGGACCAAAAGCTCTTGCTGCTCTTCAAGGAGCCAGGCAACCCCATTCACAGCCCCACAAACGATGGTGCTCTCTCTTGCGAGAGACTCCCAAAGTCCAATACTATCTGCCAGCACCCCTCGGTACGGCCGGAGCCCGGCTCAGCAATTGCGAACGTCCAGGGATTCCTCCCACACCAAAGGGGCCAGGACCAAAAGCCCTTGTTGCTCTTCAAGGAGCCAGGCAACCCCATTCACAGCCCCACAAACGCTGGCGCTCTCTCTTGCGACAGCCTCCCAAAGTCCAACACTAGCTGCCTGCGCTGCTGAGTACAGCCGGAGCCCGGCTCAGCAATTGCGAACGTCCAGGGATTCCTCCCACACCAAAGGTGCCAGGACCCAAAGCTCTTGTTGCTCTTCAAGGAGCCAGGCAACCCCATTCACAGCCCCACAAACGCTGGTGCTCTCTCTTGCGACAGCCTCCCGAAGTCCAATACTAGCTGCCTGCGCGCTCGGTACAGCCGGAGCCCGGCTCACCAATTGCGAACGTCCAGGGATTCCTCCCACACCAAAGGGGCCAGGACCAAAAGCTCTTGCTGCTCTTCAAGGAGCCAGGCAACCCCATTCACAGCCCCACAAACGATGGCGCTCTCTCTTGCAACAGCCTCCCAAAGTCCAATACTAGCTGCCTGCGCGCTCGGTACAGCCGGAGCCCGGCTCAGCAATTGCGAACGTCCAGGGATTCCTCCCACACCAAAGGGGCCAGGACCAAAAGCTCTTGCTGCTCTTCAAGGAGCCAGGCAACCCCATTCACAGCCCCACAAACGATGGCGCTCTCTCTTGCGACAGCCTCCCAAAGTCCAACACTAGCTGCCTGCGCGACTGGTACAGCCGGAGCCCGGCTCAGCAATTGCGAACGTCCGGGGATTCCTCCCACACCAAAGGTGCCAGGACCAAAAGCTCTTGCTGCTCTTGAAGGAGCCAGGCAACCCCATTCACAGCCCCACAAACGATGGCGCTCTCTCTTGCGACAGCCTCCCAAAGTCCAATACTAGCTGCCTGCACCCCTCGGTACGGCCGGAGCCCGGCTCAGCAATTGCGAACGTCCAGGGATTCCTCCCACACCAAAGGGGCCAGGACCAAAAGCTCTTGCTGCTCTTCAAGGAGCCAGGCAACCCCATTCACAGCCCCACAAACGCTGGCGCTCTCTCTTGCGACAGCCTCCCAAAGTCCAATACTAGCTGCCTGCACCCCTCGGTACAGCCGGAGCCCGGCTCAGCAATTGCGAACGTCCAGGGATTCCTCCCACACCAAAGGGGCCAGGACCAAAAGCTCTTGCTGCTCTTCAAGGAGCCAGGCAACCCCATTCACAGCCCCACAAACGCTGGCGCTCTCTCTTGCGACAGCCTCCCAAAGTCCAACACTAGCTGCCTGCGCGACTGGTACAGCCGGAGCCCGGCTCAGCAATTGCGAACGTCCGGGGATTCCTCCCACACCAAAGGGGCCAGGACCAAAAGCTCTTGCTGCTCTTCAAGGAGCCAGGCAACCCCATTCACAGCCCCACAAACGATGGCGCTCTCTCTTGCGACAGCCTCCCAAAGTCCAATACTAGCTGCCTGCACCCCTCGGTACAGCCGGAGCCAGGCTCAGCAACTGCGAACGTCCAGGGATTCCTCCCACACCAAAGGTGCCAGGACCAAAAGCTCTTGCTGCTCTTCAAGGTGCCAGGCAACCCCATTCACAGCCCCACAAACGATGGCGCTCTCTCTTGCGACAGCCTCCCAAAGTCCAATACTAGCTGCCTGCACCCCTCGGTACAGCCGGAGCCCGACTCAGCAACTGCGAACGTCCAGGGATTCCTCCCACACCAAAGGGGCCAGGACCAAAAGCTCTTGCTGCTCTTCAAGGAGCCAGGCAACCCCATTCACAGCCCCACAAACGATGGCGCTCTCTCTTGCGACAGCCTCCCAAAGTCCAACACTAGCTGCCTGCGCTGCTGAGTACAGTCGGAGCCAGGCTCAGCAATTGCGAACGTCCAGGGATTCCTCCCACACCAAAGGGGCCAGGACCAAAAGCTCTTGCTGCTCTTCAAGGAGCCAGGCAACCCCATTCACAGCCCCACAAACGATGGCGCTCTCTCTTGCAACAGCCTCCCAAAGTCCAATACTAGCTGCCTGCGCGCTCGGTACAGCCGGAGCCCGGCTCAGCAATTGCGAACGTCCAGGGATTCCTCCCACACCAAAGGGGCCAGGACCAAAAGCTCTTGCTGCTCTTCAAGGAGCCAGGCAACCCCATTCACAGCCCCACAAACGATGGCGCTCTCTCTTGCGAGAGCCTCCCAAAGTCCAATACTAGCTGCCTGCACCCCTCGGTACGGCCGGAGCCAGACTCAGCAATTGCGAACGTCCAGGGATTCCTCCCACACCAAAGGGGCCAGGACCAAAAGCTCTTGCTGCTCTTCAAGGAGCCAGGCAACCCCATTCACAGCCCCACAAACGATGGCGCTCTCTCTTTCGACAGCCTCCCAAAGTCCAATACTAGCTGCCTTTGCCACTGACTACAGCCGGAGCCCGGCTCAGCAATTGTGAACGTCCAGGGATTCCTCCCACACCAAAGGGGCCAGGACCAAAAGCTCTTGCTGCTCTTCAAGGAGCCAGGCAACCCCATTCACAGCCCCACAAACGATGGCGCTCTCTCTTGCGACAGCCTCCCAAAGTCCAATACTAGCTGCCAGCACCCCTCGGTACGGCCGGAGCCCGGCTCAGCAATTGCGAACGTCCAGGGATTCCTCCCACACCAAAGGGGCCAGGACCAAAAGCTCTTGCTGCTCTTCAAGGTGCCCGGCAACCCCATTCACAGCCCCACAAACGCTGGCGCTCTCTCTTGCGACAGCCTCCCAAAGTCCAATACTAGCTGCCTGCGCCGCTCGGTACAGCCGGAGCCCGGCTCAGCAATTGCGAACGTCCAGGGATTCCTCCCACACCAAAGGTGCCAGGACCAAAAGCTCTTGCTGCTCTTCAAGGAGCCAGGCAACCCCATTCACAGCCCCACAAACGATGGTGCTCTCTCTTTCGAGAGACTCCCAAAGTCCAATACTAGCTGCCAGCACCCCTCGGTACGGCCGGAGCCAGACTCAGCAATTGCGAACGTCCAGGGATTCCTCCCACACCAAAGGGGCCAGGACCAAAAGCTCTTGTTGCTCTTCAAGGAACCAGGCAACCCCATTCACAGCCCCACAAACGCTGGTGCTCTCTCTTGCGACAGCCTCCCAAAGTCCAATACTAGCTGCCTGCGCGCTCGGTACAGCCGGAGCGCGGCTCACCAATTGCGAACGTCCAGGGATTCCTCCCACACCAAAGGTGCCAGGACCAAAAGCTCTTGTTGCTCTTCAAGGAGCCAGGCAACCCCATTCACAGCCCCACAAACGCTGGCGCTCTCTCTTGCAACAGCCTCCCAAAGTCCAATACTAGCTGCCTGCGCGCTCGGTACAGCCGGAGCCCGGCTCAGCAATTGCGAACGTCCAGGGATTCCTCCCACACCAAAGGGGCCAGGACCAAAAGCTCTTGCTGCTCTTCAAGGAGCCAGGCAACCCCATTCACAGCCCCACAAACGATGGCGCTCTCTCTTGCGACAGCCTCCCAAAGTCCAACACTAGCTGCCTGCGCGACTGGTACAGCCGGAGCCCGGTTCAGCAATTGCGAACGTCCGGGGATTCCTCCCACACCAAAGGTGCCAGGACCAAAAGCTCTTGCTGCTCTTCAAGGAGCCAGGCAACCCCATTCACAGCCCCACAAACGATGGTGCTCTCTCTTGCGACAGCCTCCCAAAGTCCAATACTAGCTGCCTGCACCCCTCGGTACAGCCGGAGCCAGGCTCAGCAACTGCGAACGTCCAGGGATTCCTCCCACACCAAAGGGGCCAGGACCAAAAGCTCTTGCTGCTCTTCAAGGTGCCAGGCAACCCCATTCACAGCCCCACAAACGATGGCGCTCTCTCTTGCGACAGCCTCCCAAAGTCCAACACTAGCTGCCTGCGCTGCTGAGTACAGCCGGAGCCCGGCTCAGCAATTGCGAACGTCCAGGGATTCCTCCCACACCAAAGGGGCCAGGACCAAAAGCTCTTGCTGCTCTTCAAGGAGCCAGGCAACCCCATTCACAGCCCCACAAACGATGGCGCTCTCTCTTGCGACAGCCTCCCAAAGTCCAATACTAGCTGCCAGCACCCCTCGGTACAGCCGGAGCCAGGCTCAGCAACTGCGAACGTCCAGGGATTCCTCCCACACCAAAGGTGCCAGGACCAAAAGCTCTTGCTGCTCTTCAAGGAGCCAGGCAACCCCATTCACAGCCCCACAAACGATGGCGCTCTCTCTTGCGACAGCCTCCCAAAGTCCAACACTAGCTGCCTGCGCGACTGGTACAGCCGGAGCCCGGCTCAGCAATTGCGAACGTCCAGGGATTCCTCCCACACCAAAGGGGCCAGGACCAAAAGCTCTTGCTGCTCTTCAAGGAGCCAGGCAACCCCATTCACAGCCCCACAAACGATGGCGCTCTCTCTTGCGACAGCCTCCCAAAGTCCAATACTAGCTGCCAGCACCCCTCGGTACGGCCGGAGCCCGGCTCAGCAATTGCGAACGTCCAGGGATTCCTCCCACACCAAAGGGGCCAGGACCAAAAGCTCTTGCTGCTCTTCAAGGTGCCCGGCAACCCCATTCACAGCCCCACAAACGCTGGCGCTCTCTCTTGCGACAGCCTCCCAAAGTCCAATACTAGCTGCCTGCGCCGCTCGGTACAGCCGGAGCCCGGCTCAGCAATTGCGAACGTCCAGGGATTCCTCCCACACCAAAGGGGCCAGGACCAAAAGCTCTTGCTGCTCTTCAAGGAGCCAGGCAACCCCATTCACAGCCCCACAAACGATGGTGCTCTCTCTTTCGAGAGACTCCCAAAGTCCAATACTAGCTGCCAGCACCCCTCGGTACGGCCGGAGCCAGACTCAGCAATTGCGAACGTCCAGGGATTCCTCCCACACCAAAGGGGCCAGGACCAAAAGCCCTTGCTGCTCTTCAAGGAGCCAGGCAACCCCATTCACAGCCCCACAAACGCTGGCGCTCTCTCTTGCGACAGCCTCCCAAAGTCCAACACTAGCTGCCTGCGCTGCTGAGTACAGTCGGAGCCCGGCTCAGCAATTGCGAACGTCCAGGGATTCCTCCCACACCAAAGGGGCCAGGACCAAAAGCTCTTGTTGCTCTTCAAGGAGCCAGGCAACCCCATTCACAGCCCCACAAACGCTGGTGCTCTCTCTTGCGACAGCCTCCCAAAGTCCAATACTAGCTGCCTGCGCGCTCGGTACAGCCGGAGCGCGGCTCACCAATTGCGAACGTCCAGGGATTCCTCCCACACCAAAGGTGCCAGGACCAAAAGCTCTTGTTGCTCTTCAAGGAGCCAGGCAACCCCATTCACAGCCCCACAAACGCTGGCGCTCTCTCTTGCAACAGCCTCCCAAAGTCCAATACTAGCTGCCTGCGCGCTCGGTACAGCCGGAGCCCGGCTCAGCAATTGCGAACGTCCAGGGATTCCTCCCACACCAAAGGGGCCAGGACCAAAAGCTCTTGCTGCTCTTCAAGGAGCCAGGCAACCCCATTCACAGCCCCACAAACGATGGTGCTCTCTCTTTCGAGAGACTCCCAAAGTCCAATACTAGCTGCCTGCACCCCTCGGTACGGCCGGAGCCAGGCTCAGCAATTGCGAACGTCCAGGGATTCCTCCCACAACAAAGGGGCCAGGACCAAAAGCTCTTGCTGCTCTTCAAGGAGCCAGGCAACCCCATTCACAGCCCCACAAACGATGGCGCTCTCTCTTGCGACAGCCTCCCAAAGTCCAATACTAGCTGCCTGCACCCCTCGGTACGGCCGGAGCCAGGCTCAGCAATTGCGAACGTCCGGGGATTCCTCCCACACCAAAGGGGCTAGGACCAAAAGCTCTTGCTGCTCTTCAAGGAGCCAGGCAACCCCATTCACAGCCCCACAAACGATGGCGCTCTCTCTTGCGACAGCCTCCCAAAGTCCAACACTAGCTGCCTGCGCTGCTGAGTACAGCCGGAGCCCGGCTCAGCAATTGCGAACGTCCAGGGATTCCTCCCACACCAAAGGGGCCAGGACCAAAAGCTCTTGCTGCTCTTCAAGGAGCCAGGCAACCCCATTCACAGCCCCACAAACGATGGCGCTCTCTCTTGCGACAGCCTCCCAAAGTCCAACACTAGCTGCCTGCGCGACTGGTACAGCCGGAGCCCGGCTCAGCAATTGCGAACGTCCGGGGATTCCTCCCACACCAAAGGTGCCAGGACCAAAAGCTCTTGCTGCTCTTGAAGGAGCCAGGCAACCCCATTCACAGCCCCACAAACGATGGCGCTCTCTCTTGCGACAGCCTCCCAAAGTCCAATACTAGCTGCCTGCACCCCTCGGTACGGCCGGAGCCCGGCTCAGCAATTGCGAACGTCCAGGGATTCCTCCCACACCAAAGGGGCCAGGACCAAAAGCTCTTGCTGCTCTTCAAGGAGCCAGGCAACCCCATTCACAGCCCCACAAACGCTGGCGCTCTCTCTTGCGACAGCCTCCCAAAGTCCAATACTAGCTGCCTGCACCCCTCGGTACAGCCGGAGCCCGGCTCAGCAATTGCGAACGTCCAGGGATTCCTCCCACACCAAAGGGGCCAGGACCAAAAGCTCTTGCTGCTCTTCAAGGAGCCAGGCAACCCCATTCACAGCCCCACAAACGCTGGCGCTCTCTCTTGCGACAGCCTCCCAAAGTCCAACACTAGCTGCCTGCGCGACTGGTACAGCCGGAGCCCGGCTCAGCAATTGCGAACGTCCGGGGATTCCTCCCACACCAAAGGGGCCAGGACCAAAAGCTCTTGCTGCTCTTGAAGGAGCCAGGCAACCCCATTCACAGCCCCACAAACGATGGCGCTCTCTCTTGCGACAGCCTCCCAAAGTCCAATACTAGCTGCCTGCACCCCTCGGTACAGCCGGAGCCAGGCTCAGCAACTGCGAACGTCCAGGGATTCCTCCCACACCAAAGGTGCCAGGACCAAAAGCTCTTGCTGCTCTTCAAGGTGCCAGGCAACCCCATTCACAGCCCCACAAACGATGGCGCTCTCTCTTGCGACAGCCTCCCAAAGTCCAATACTAGCTGCCTGCACCCCTCGGTACAGCCGGAGCCCGGCTCAGCAACTGCGAACGTCCAGGGATTCCTCCCACACCAAAGGGGCCAGGACCAAAAGCTCTTGCTGCTCTTCAAGGAGCCAGGCAACCCCATTCACAGCCCCACAAACGCTGGCGCTCTCTCTTGCGACAGCCTCCCAAAGTCCAACACTAGCTGCCTGCGCTGCTGAGTACAGTCGGAGCCAGGCTCAGCAATTGCGAACGTCCAGGGATTCCTCCCACACCAAAGGGGCCAGGACCAAAAGCTCTTGCTGCTCTTCAAGGAGCCAGGCAACCCCATTCACAGCCCCACAAACGCTGGCGCTCTCTCTTGCAACAGCCTCCCAAAGTCCAATACTAGCTGCCTGCGCGCTCGGTACAGCCGGAGCCCGGCTCAGCAATTGCGAACGTCCAGGGATTCCTCCCACACCAAAGGTGCCAGGACCAAAAGCTCTTGCTGCTCTTCAAGGAGCCAGGCAACCCCATTCACAGCCCCACAAACGATGGCGCTCTCTCTTTCGACAGCCTCCCAAAGTCCAATACTAGCTGCCTTTGCCACTGACTACAGCCGGAGCCCGGCTCAGCAATTGTGAACGTCCAGGGATTCCTCCCACACCAAAGGGGCCAGGACCAAAAGCTCTTGCTGCTCTTCAAGGAGCCAGGCAACCCCATTCACAGCCCCACAAACGATGGCGCTCTCTCTTGCGACAGCCTCCCAAAGTCCAATACTAGCTGCCAGCACCCCTCGGTACGGCCGGAGCCCGGCTCAGCAATTGCGAACGTCCAGGGATTCCTCCCACACCAAAGGGGCCAGGACCAAAAGCTCTTGCTGCTCTTCAAGGTGCCCGGCAACCCCATTCACAGCCCCACAAACGATGGTGCTCTCTCTTGCGACAGCCTCCCAAAGTCCAATACTAGCTGCCTGCGCCGCTCGGTACAGCCGGAGCCCGGCTCAGCAATTGCGAACGTCCAGGGATTCCTCCCACACCAAAGGTGCCAGGACCAAAAGCTCTTGCTGCTCTTCAAGGAGCCAGGCAACCCCATTCACAGCCCCACAAACGATGGTGCTCTCTCTTTCGAGAGACTCCCAAAGTCCAATACTAGCTGCCAGCACCCCTCGGTACGGCCGGAGCCAGACTCAGCAATTGCGAACGTCCAGGGATTCCTCCCACACCAAAGGGGCCAGGACCAAAAGCTCTTGTTGCTCTTCAAGGAGCCAGGCAACCCCATTCACAGCCCCACAAACGCTGGTGCTCTCTCTTGCGACAGCCTCCCAAAGTCCAATACTAGCTGCCTGCGCGCTCGGTACAGCCGGAGCGCGGCTCACCAATTGCGAACGTCCAGGGATTCCTCCCACACCAAAGGTGCCAGGACCAAAAGCTCTTGTTGCTCTTCAAGGAGCCAGGCAACCCCATTCACAGCCCCACAAACGCTGGCGCTCTCTCTTGCAACAGCCTCCCAAAGTCCAATACTAGCTGCCTGCGCGCTCGGTACAGCCGGAGCCCGGCTCAGCAATTGCGAACGTCCAGGGATTCCTCCCACACCAAAGGGGCCAGGACCAAAAGCTCTTGCTGCTCTTCAAGGAGCCAGGCAACCCCATTCACAGCCCCACAAACGATGGCGCTCTCTCTTGCGACAGCCTCCCAAAGTCCAACACTAGCTGCCTGCGCGACTGGTACAGCCGGAGCCCGGTTCAGCAATTGCGAACGTCCGGGGATTCCTCCCACACCAAAGGTGCCAGGACCAAAAGCTCTTGCTGCTCTTCAAGGAGCCAGGCAACCCCATTCACAGCCCCACAAACGATGGTGCTCTCTCTTGCGACAGCCTCCCAAAGTCCAATACTAGCTGCCTGCACCCCTCGGTACAGCCGGAGCCAGGCTCAGCAACTGCGAACGTCCAGGGATTCCTCCCACACCAAAGGGGCCAGGACCAAAAGCTCTTGCTGCTCTTCAAGGTGCCAGGCAACCCCATTCACAGCCCCACAAACGATGGCGCTCTCTCTTGCGACAGCCTCCCAAAGTCCAACACTAGCTGCCTGCGCTGCTGAGTACAGCCGGAGCCCGGCTCAGCAATTGTGAACGTCCAGGGATTCCTCCCACACCAAAGGGGCCAGGACCAAAAGCTCTTGCTGCTCTTCAAGGAGCCAGGCAACCCCATTCACAGCCCCACAAACGATGGCGCTCTCTCTTGCGACAGCCTCCCAAAGTCCAATACTAGCTGCCAGCACCCCTCGGTACAGCCGGAGCCAGGCTCAGCAACTGCGAACGTCCAGGGATTCCTCCCACACCAAAGGTGCCAGGACCAAAAGCTCTTGCTGCTCTTCAAGGAGCCAGGCAACCCCATTCACAGCCCCACAAACGATGGCGCTCTCTCTTGCGACAGCCTCCCAAAGTCCAACACTAGCTGCCTGCGCGACTGGTACAGCCGGAGCCCGGCTCAGCAATTGCGAACGTCCAGGGATTCCTCCCACACCAAAGGGGCCAGGACCAAAAGCTCTTGCTGCTCTTCAAGGAGCCAGGCAACCCCATTCACAGCCCCACAAACGATGGCGCTCTCTCTTGCGACAGCCTCCCAAAGTCCAATACTAGCTGCCAGCACCCCTCGGTACGGCCGGAGCCCGGCTCAGCAATTGCGAACGTCCAGGGATTCCTCCCACACCAAAGGGGCCAGGACCAAAAGCTCTTGCTGCTCTTCAAGGTGCCCGGCAACCCCATTCACAGCCCCACAAACGCTGGCGCTCTCTCTTGCGACAGCCTCCCAAAGTCCAATACTAGCTGCCTGCGCCGCTCGGTACAGCCGGAGCCCGGCTCAGCAATTGCGAACGTCCAGGGATTCCTCCCACACCAAAGGGGCCAGGACCAAAAGCTCTTGCTGCTCTTCAAGGAGCCAGGCAACCCCATTCACAGCCCCACAAACGATGGTGCTCTCTCTTTCGAGAGACTCCCAAAGTCCAATACTAGCTGCCAGCACCCCTCGGTACGGCCGGAGCCAGACTCAGCAATTGCGAACGTCCAGGGATTCCTCCCACACCAAAGGGGCCAGGACCAAAAGCCCTTGCTGCTCTTCAAGGAGCCAGGCAACCCCATTCACAGCCCCACAAACGCTGGCGCTCTCTCTTGCGACAGCCTCCCAAAGTCCAACACTAGCTGCCTGCGCTGCTGAGTACAGTCGGAGCCCGGCTCAGCAATTGCGAACGTCCAGGGATTCCTCCCACACCAAAGGGGCCAGGACCAAAAGCTCTTGTTGCTCTTCAAGGAGCCAGGCAACCCCATTCACAGCCCCACAAACGATGGTGCTCTCTCTTGCGACAGCCTCCCAAAGTCCAATACTAGCTGCCTGCGCGCTCGGTACAGCCGGAGCGCGGCTCACCAATTGCGAACGTCCAGGGATTCCTCCCACACCAAAGGTGCCAGGACCAAAAGCTCTTGTTGCTCTTCAAGGAGCCAGGCAACCCCATTCACAGCCCCACAAACGCTGGCGCTCTCTCTTGCAACAGCCTCCCAAAGTCCAATACTAGCTGCCTGCGCGCTCGGTACAGCCGGAGCCCGGCTCAGCAATTGCGAACGTCCAGGGATTCCTCCCACACCAAAGGGGCCAGGACCAAAAGCTCTTGCTGCTCTTCAAGGAGCCAGGCAACCCCATTCACAGCCCCACAAACGATGGTGCTCTCTCTTTCGAGAGACTCCCAAAGTCCAATACTAGCTGCCTGCACCCCTCGGTACGGCCGGAGCCAGGCTCAGCAATTGCGAACGTCCAGGGATTCCTCCCACAACAAAGGGGCCAGGACCAAAAGCTCTTGCTGCTCTTCAAGGAGCCAGGCAACCCCATTCACAGCCCCACAAACGATGGCGCTCTCTCTTGCGACAGCCTCCCAAAGTCCAATACTAGCTGCCTGCACCGCTCGGTACGGCCGGAGCCAGGCTCAGCAATTGCGAACGTCCGGGGATTCCTCCCACACCAAAGGGGCTAGGACCAAAAGCTCTTGCTGCTCTTCAAGGAGCCAGGCAACCCCATTCACAGCCCCACAAACGATGGCGCTCTCTCTTGCGACAGCCTCCCAAAGTCCAACACTAGCTGCCTGCGCTGCTGAGTACAGCCGGAGCCCGGCTCAGCAATTGCGAACGTCCAGGGATTCCTCCCACACCAAAGGGGCCAGGACCAAAAGCTCTTGCTGCTCTTCAAGGAGCCAGGCAACCCCATTCACAGCCCCACAAACGATGGCGCTCTCTCTTGCGACAGCCTCCCAAAGTCCAACACTAGCTGCCTGCGCGACTGGTACAGCCGGAGCCCGGCTCAGCAATTGCGAACGTCCGGGGATTCCTCCCACACCAAAGGTGCCAGGACCAAAAGCTCTTGCTGCTCTTGAAGGAGCCAGGCAACCCCATTCACAGCCCCACAAACGATGGCGCTCTCTCTTGCGACAGCCTCCCAAAGTCCAATACTAGCTGCCTGCACCCCTCGGTACGGCCGGAGCCCGGCTCAGCAATTGCGAACGTCCAGGGATTCCTCCCACACCAAAGGGGCCAGGACCAAAAGCTCTTGCTGCTCTTCAAGGAGCCAGGCAACCCCATTCACAGCCCCACAAACGATGGCGCTCTCTCTTGCGACAGCCTCCCAAAGTCCAATACTAGCTGCCTGCACCCCTCGGTACAGCCGGAGCCCGGCTCAGCAATTGCGAACGTCCAGGGATTCCTCCCACACCAAAGGGGCCAGGACCAAAAGCTCTTGCTGCTCTTCAAGGAGCCAGGCAACCCCATTCAGAGCCCCACAAACGCTGGCGCTCTCTCTTGCGACAGCCTCCCAAAGTCCAACACTAGCTGCCTGCGCGACTGGTACAGCCGGAGCCCGGCTCAGCAATTGCGAACGTCCGGGGATTCCTCCCACACCAAAGGGGCCAGGACCAAAAGCTCTTGCTGCTCTTGAAGGAGCCAGGCAACCCCATTCACAGCCCCACAAACGATGGCGCTCTCTCTTGCGACAGCCTCCCAAAGTCCAATACTAGCTGCCTGCACCCCTCGGTACAGCCGGAGCCAGGCTCAGCAACTGCGAACGTCCAGGGATTCCTCCCACACCAAAGGTGCCAGGACCAAAAGCTCTTGCTGCTCTTCAAGGTGCCAGGCAACCCCATTCACAGCCCCACAAACGATGGCGCTCTCTCTTGCGACAGCCTCCCAAAGTCCAATACTAGCTGCCTGCACCCCTCGGTACAGCCGGAGCCCGGCTCAGCAACTGCGAACGTCCAGGGATTCCTCCCACACCAAAGGGGCCAGGACCAAAAGCTCTTGCTGCTCTTCAAGGAGCCAGGCAACCCCATTCACAGCCCCACAAACGCTGGCGCTCTCTCTTGCGACAGCCTCCCAAAGTCCAACACTAGCTGCCTGCGCTGCTGAGTACAGTCGGAGCCAGGCTCAGCAATTGCGAACGTCCAGGGATTCCTCCCACACCAAAGGGGCCAGGACCAAAAGCTCTTGCTGCTCTTCAAGGAGCCAGGCAACCCCATTCACAGCCCCACAAACGCTGGCGCTCTCTCTTGCAACAGCCTCCCAAAGTCCAATACTAGCTGCCTGCGCGCTCGGTACAGCCGGAGCCCGGCTCAGCAATTGCGAACGTCCAGGGATTCCTCCCACACCAAAGGGGCCAGGACCAAAAGCTCTTGCTGCTCTTCAAGGAGCCAGGCAACCCCATTCACAGCCCCACAAACGATGGCGCTCTCTCTTGCGACAGCCTCCCAAAGTCCAATACTAGCTGCCTGCACCCCTCGGTACGGCCGGAGCCAGACTCAGCAATTGCGAACGTCCAGGGATTCCTCCCACACCAAAGGGGCCAGGACCAAAAGCTCTTGCTGCTCTTCAAGGAGCCAGGCAACCCCATTCACAGCCCCACAAACGATGGCGCTCTCTCTTGCAACAGCCTCCCAAAGTCCAATACTAGCTGCCTTTGCCACTGACTACAGCCGGAGCCCGGCTCAGCAATTGTGAACGTCCAGGGATTCCTCCCACACCAAAGGGGCCAGGACCAAAAGCTCTTGCTGCTCTTCAAGGAGCCAGGCAACCCCATTCACAGCCCCACAAACGATGGCGCTCTCTCTTGCGACAGCCTCCCAAAGTCCAATACTAGCTGCCAGCACCCCTCGGTACGGCCGGAGCCCGGCTCAGCAATTGCGAACGTCCAGGGATTCCTCCCACACCAAAGGGGCCAGGACCAAAAGCTCTTGCTGCTCTTCAAGGTGCCCGGCAACCCCATTCACAGCCCCACAAACGCTGGCGCTCTCTCTTGCGACAGCCTCCCAAAGTCCAATACTAGCTGCCTGCGCCGCTCGGTACAGCCGGAGCCCGGCTCAGCAATTGCGAACGTCCAGGGATTCCTCCCACACCAAAGGGGCCAGGACCAAAAGCTCTTGCTGCTCTTCAAGGAGCCAGGCAACCCCATTCACAGCCCCACAAACGATGGTGCTCTCTCTTTCGAGAGACTCCCAAAGTCCAATACTAGCTGCCAGCACCCCTCGGTACGGCCGGAGCCAGACTCAGCAATTGCGAACGTCCAGGGATTCCTCCCACACCAAAGGGGCCAGGACCAAAAGCTCTTGTTGCTCTTCAAGGAGCCAGGCAACCCCATTCACAGCCCCACAAACGCTGGTGCTCTCTCTTGCGACAGCCTCCCAAAGTCCAATACTAGCTGCCTGCGCGCTCGGTACAGCCGGAGCGCGGCTCACCAATTGCGAACGTCCAGGGATTCCTCCCACACCAAAGGTGCCAGGACCAAAAGCTCTTGTTGCTCTTCAAGGAGCCAGGCAACCCCATTCACAGCCCCACAAACGATGGCGCTCTCTCTTGCAACAGCCTCCCAAAGTCCAATACTAGCTGCCTGCGCGCTCGGTACAGCCGGAGCCCGGCTCAGCAATTGCGAACGTCCAGGGATTCCTCCCACACCAAAGGGGCCAGGACCAAAAGCTCTTGCTGCTCTTCAAGGAGCCAGGCAACCCCATTCACAGCCCCACAAACGATGGCGCTCTCTCTTGCGACAGCCTCCCAAAGTCCAACACTAGCTGCCTGCGCGACTGGTACAGCCGGAGCCCAGTTCAGCAATTGCGAACGTCCGGGGATTCCTCCCACACCAAAGGTGCCAGGACCAAAAGCTCTTGCTGCTCTTGAAGGAGCCAGGCAACCCCATTCACAGCCCCACAAACGATGGTGCTCTCTCTTGCGACAGCCTCCCAAAGTCCAATACTAGCTGCCTGCACCCCTCGGTACAGCCGGAGCCAGGCTCAGCAACTGCGAACGTCCAGGGATTCCTCCCACACCAAAGGGGCCAGGACCAAAAGCTCTTGCTGCTCTTCAAGGTGCCAGGCAACCCCATTCACAGCCCCACAAACGATGGCGCTCTCTCTTGCGACAGCCTCCCAAAGTCCAACACTAGCTGCCTGCGCTGCTGAGTACAGCCGGAGCCCGGCTCAGCAATTGTGAACGTCCAGGGATTCCTCCCACACCAAAGGGGCCAGGACCAAAAGCTCTTGCTGCTCTTCAAGGAGCCAGGCAACCCCATTCACAGCCCCACAAACGATGGCGCTCTCTCTTGCGACAGCCTCCCAAAGTCCAATACTAGCTGCCAGCACCCCTCGGTACAGCCGGAGCCAGGCTCAGCAACTGCGAACGTCCAGGGATTCCTCCCACACCAAAGGTGCCAGGACCAAAAGCTCTTGCTGCTCTTCAAGGAGCCAGGCAACCCCATTCACAGCCCCACAAACGATGGCGCTCTCTCTTGCGACAGCCTCCCAAAGTCCAACAGTAGCTGCCTGCGCGACTGGTACAGCCGGAGCCCGGCTCAGCAATTGCGAACGTCCAGGGATTCCTCCCACACCAAAGGGGCCAGGACCAAAAGCTCTTGCTGCTCTTCAAGGAGCCAGGCAACCCCATTCACAGCCCCACAAACGATGGCGCTCTCTCTTGCGACAGCCTCCCAAAGTCCAATACTAGCTGCCAGCACCCCTCGGTACGGCCGGAGCCCGGCTCAGCAATTGCGAACGTCCAGGGATTCCTCCCACACCAAAGGGGCCAGGACCAAAAGCTCTTGCTGCTCTTCAAGGAGCCAGGCAACCCCATTCACAGCCCCACAAACGATGGCGCTCTCTCTTGCAACAGCCTCCCAAAGTCCAATACTAGCTGCCTGCACCCCTCGGTACGGCCGGAGCCAGGCTCAGCAATTGCGAACGTCCAGGGATTCCTGCCACCCCAAAGGTGCCAGGACCAAAAGCTCTTGCTGCTCTTCAAGGAGCCAGGCAACCCCATTCACAGCCCCACAAACGCTGGCGCTCTCTCTTGCGACAGCCTCCCAAAGTCCAATACTAGCTGCCTGCGCCGCTCGGTACAGCCGGAGCCCGGCTCAGCAATTGCGAACGTCCAGGGATTCCTCCCACACCAAAGGGGCCAGGACCAAAAGCTCTTGCTGCTCTTCAAGGAGCCAGGCAACCCCATTCACAGCCCCACAAACGATGGTGCTCTCTCTTTCGAGAGACTCCCAAAGTCCAATACTAGCTGCCAGCACCCCTCGGTACGGCCGGAGCCAGACTCAGCAATTGCGAACGTCCAGGGATTCCTCCCACACCAAAGGGGCCAGGACCAAAAGCCCTTGCTGCTCTTCAAGGAGCCAGGCAACCCCATTCACAGCCCCACAAACGCTGGCGCTCTCTCTTGCGACAGCCTCCCAAAGTCCAACACTAGCTGCCTGCGCTGCTGAGTACAGTCGGAGCCCGGCTCAGCAATTGCGAACGTCCAGGGATTCCTCCCACACCAAAGGGGCCAGGACCAAAAGCTCTTGTTGCTCTTCAAGGAGCCAGGCAACCCCATTCACAGCCCCACAAACGCTGGTGCTCTCTCTTGCGACAGCCTCCCAAAGTCCAATACTAGCTGCCTGCGCGCTCGGTACAGCCGGAGCCCGGCTCACCAATTGCGAACGTCCAGGGATTCCTCCCACACCAAAGGTGCCAGGACCAAAAGCTCTTGTTGCTCTTCAAGGAGCCAGGCAACCCCATTCACAGCCCCACAAACGCTGGCGCTCTCTCTTGCAACAGCCTCCCAAAGTCCAATACTAGCTGCCTGCGCGCTCGGTACAGCCGGAGCCCGGCTCAGCAATTGCGAACGTCCAGGGATTCCTCCCACACCAAAGGGGCCAGGACCAAAAGCTCTTGCTGCTCTTCAAGGAGCCACGCAACCCCATTCACAGCCCCACAAACGATGGCGCTCTCTCTTGCGACAGCCTCCCAAAGTCCAATACTAGCTGCCTGCACCCCTCGGTACGGCCGGAGCCAGGCTCAGCAATTGCGAACGTCCAGGGATTCCTCCCACAACAAAGGGGCCAGGACCAAAAGCTCTTGCTGCTCTTCAAGGAGCCAGGCAACCCCATTCACAGCCCCACAAACGATGGCGCTCTCTCTTGCGACAGCCTCCCAAAGTCCAATACTAGCTGCCTGCACCCCTCGGTACGGCCGGAGCCAGGCTCAGCAATTGCGAACGTCCGGGGATTCCTCCCACACCAAAGGGGCTAGGACCAAAAGCTCTTGCTGCTCTTCAAGGAGCCAGGCAACCCCATTCACAGCCCCACAAACGATGGCGCTCTCTCTTGCGACAGCCTCCCAAAGTCCAATACTAGCTGCCTGCACCCCTCGGTACGGCCGGAGCCAGGCTCAGCAATTGCGAACGTCCAGGGATTCCTCCCACAACAAAGGGGCCAGGACCAAAAGCTCTTGCTGCTCTTCAAGGAGCCAGGCAACCCCATTCACAGCCCCACAAACGATGGCGCTCTCTCTTGCGACAGCCTCCCAAAGTCCAATACTAGCTGCCTGCACCCCTCGGTACGGCCGGAGCCAGGCTCAGCAATTGCGAACGTCCGGGGATTCCTCCCACACCAAAGGGGCTAGGACCAAAAGCTCTTGCTGCTCTTCAAGGAGCCAGGCAACCCCATTCACAGCCCCACAAACGATGGCGCTCTCTCTTGCGACAGCCTCCCAAAGTCCAACACTAGCTGCCTGCGCTGCTGAGTACAGCCGGAGCCCGGCTCAGCAATTGCGAACGTCCAGGGATTCCTCCCACACCAAAGGGGCCAGGACCAAAAGCTCTTGCTGCTCTTCAAGGAGCCAGGCAACCCCATTCACAGCCCCACAAACGATGGCGCTCTCTCTTGCGACAGCCTCCCAAAGTCCAATACTAGCTGCCTGCACCCCTCGGTACAGCCGGAGCCAGGCTCAGCAACTGCGAACGTCCAGGGATTCCTCCCACACCAAAGGTGCCAGGACCAAAAGCTCTTGCTGCTCTTGAAGGAGCCAGGCAACCCCATTCACAGCCCCACAAACGATGGCGCTCTCTCTTGCGACAGCCTCCCAAAGTCCAACACTAGCTGCCTGCGCGACTGGTACAGCCGGAGCCCGGCTCAGCAATTGCGAACGTCCGGGGATTCCTCCCACACCAAAGGTGCCAGGACCAAAAGCTCTTGCTGCTCTTGAAGGAGCCAGGCAACCCCATTCACAGCCCCACAAACGATGGTGCTCTCTCTTGCGAGAGACTCCCAAAGTCCAACACGAGAAGCCTGTGCCACTCAGTACAGCCGGAGCCCGGCTCAGCAATTGCGAACGTCCAGGGATTCCTCCCACACCAAAGGGGCCAGGACCAAAAGCTCTTGCTGCTCTTCAAGGAGCCAGGCAACCCCATTCACAGCCCCACAAACGATGGCGCTCTCTCTTGCGACAGCCTCCCAAAGTCCAATACTAGCTGCCTGCACCCCTCGATACAGCCGGAGCCCGGCTCAGCAACTGCGAACGTCCAGGGATTCCTCCCACACCAAAGGTGCCAGGACCAAAAGCTCTTGCTGCTCTTCAAGGAGCCAGGCAACCCCATTCACAGCCCCACAAACGATGGTGCTCTCTCTTGCGAGAGATTCCCAAAGTCCAATACTAGCTGCCTGTGCCACTCAGTACAGCCGGAGCCCGGCTCAGCAATTGCGAACGTCCAGGGATTCCTGCCACCCCAAAGGTGCCAGGACCAAAAGCTCTTGCTGCTCTTCAAGGAGCCAGGCAACCCCATTCACAGCCCCACAAACGCTGGCGCTCTCTCTTGCGACAGCCTCCCAAAGTCCAACACTAGCTGCCTGCGCGACTGGTACAGCCGGAGGCCGGCTCAGCAATTGCGAACGTCCAGGGATTCCTCCCACACCAAAGGTGACAGGACCAAAAGCTCTTGCTGCTCTTCAAGGAGCCAGGCAACCCCATTCACAGCCCCACAAACGATGGTGCTCTCTCTTGCGAGAGACTCCCAAAGTCCAATACTATCTGCCAGCACCCCTCGGTACGGCCGGAGCCCGGCTCAGCAATTGCGAACGACCAGGGATTCCTCCCACACCAAAGGGGCCAGGACCAAAAGCCCTTGTTGCTCTTCAAGGAGCCAGGCAACCCCATTCACAGCCCCACAAACGCTGGCGCTCTCTCTTGCGACAGCCTCCCAAAGTCCAACACTAGCTGCCTGCGCTGCTGAGTACAGCCGGAGCCCGGCTCAGCAATTGCGAATGTCCAGGGATTCCTCCCACACCAAAGGGGCCAGGACCAAAAGCTCTTGTTGCTCTTCAAGGAGCCAGGCAACCCCATTCACAGCCCCACAAACGCTGGTGCTCTCTCTTGCGACAGCCTCCCAAAGTCCAACACGAGAAGCCTGTGCCACTCAGTACAGCCGGAGCCCGGCTCACCAATTGCGAACGTCCAGGGATTCCTCCCACACCAAAGGTGCCAGGACCAAAAGCTCTTGTTGCTCTTCAAGGAGCCAGGCAACCCCATTCACAGCCCCACAAACGCTGGCGCTCTCTCTTGCAACAGCCTCCCAAAGTCCAATACTAGCTGCCTGCGCGCTCGGTACAGCCGGAGCCCGGCTCAGCAATTGCGAACGTCCAGGGATTCCTCCCACACCAAAGGGGCCAGGACCAAAAGCTCTTGCTGCTCTTCAAGGAGCCAGGCAACCCCATTCACAGCCCCACAAACGATGGCGCTCTCTCTTGCGACAGCCTCCCAAAGTCCAATACTAGCTGCCAGCACCCCTCGGTACGGCCGGAGCCCGGCTCAGCAATTGCGAACGTCCAGGGATTCCTCCCACACCAAAGGGGCCAGGACCAAAAGCTCTTGCTGCTCTTCAAGGTGCCCGGCAACCCCATTCACAGCCCCACAAACGCTGGCGCTCTCTCTTGCAACAGCCTCCCAAAGTCCAATACTAGCTGCCTGCGCCGCTCGGTACAGCCGGAGCCCGGCTCAGCAATTGCGAACGTCCAGGGATTCCTCCCACACCAAAGGGGCCAGGACCAAAAGCTCTTGCTGCTCTTCAAGGAGCCAGGCAACCCCATTCACAGCCCCACAAACGATGGTGCTCTCTCTTTCGAGAGACTCCCAAAGTCCAATACTAGCTGCCAGCACCCCTCGGTACGGCCGGAGCCAGACTCAGCAATTGCGAACGTCCGGGGATTCCTCCCACACCAAAGGGGCCAGGACCAAAAGCCCTTGCTGCTCTTCAAGGAGCCAGGCAACCCCATTCACAGCCCCACAAACGCTGGCGCTCTCTCTTGCGACAGCCTCCCAAAGTCCAACACTAGCTGCCTGCGCTGCTGAGTACAGTCGGAGCCCGGCTCAGCAATTGCGAACGTCCAGGGATTCCTCCCACACCAAAGGGGCCAGGACCAAAAGCTCTTGTTGCTCTTCAAGGAGCCAGGCAACCCCATTCACAGCCCCACAAACGCTGGTGCTCTCTCTTGCGACAGCCTCCCAAAGTCCAATACTAGCTGCCTGCGCGCTCGGTACAGCCGGAGCGCGGCTCACCAATTGCGAACGTCCAGGGATTCCTCCCACACCAAAGGTGCCAGGACCAAAAGCTCTTGTTGCTCTTCAAGGAGCCAGGCAACCCCATTCACAGCCCCACAAACGCTGGCGCTCTCTCTTGCAACAGCCTCCCAAAGTCCAATACTAGCTGCCTGCGCGCTCGGTACAGCCGGAGCCCGGCTCAGCAATTGCGAACGTCCAGGGATTCCTCCCACACCAAAGGGGCCAGGACCAAAAGCTCTTGCTGCTCTTCAAGGAGCCAGGCAACCCCATTCACAGCCCCACAAACGATGGTGCTCTCTCTTGCGACAGCCTCCCAAAGTCCAATACTAGCTGCCTGCACCCCTCGGTACGGCCGGAGCCAGGCTCAGCAATTGCGAACGTCCAGGGATTCCTCCCACAACAAAGGGGCCAGGACCAAAAGCTCTTGCTGCTCTTCAAGGAGCCAGGCAACCCCATTCACAGCCCCACAAACGATGGCGCTCTCTCTTGCGACAGCCTCCCAAAGTCCAATACTAGCTGCCTGCACCCCTCGGTACGGCCGGAGCCAGGCTCAGCAATTGCGAACGTCCGGGGATTCCTCCCACACCAAAGGGGCTAGGACCAAAAGCTCTTGCTGCTCTTCAAGGAGCCAGGCAACCCCATTCACAGCCCCACAAACGATGGCGCTCTCTCTTGCGACAGCCTCCCAAAGTCCAACACTAGCTGCCTGCGCTGCTGAGTACAGCCGGAGCCCGGCTCAGCAATTGCGAACGTCCAGGGATTCCTCCCACACCAAAGGGGCCAGGACCAAAAGCTCTTGCTGCTCTTCAAGGAGCCAGGCAACCCCATTCACAGCCCCACAAACGATGGCGCTCTCTCTTGCGACAGCCTCCCAAAGTCCAATACTAGCTGCCAGCACCCCTCGGTACGGCCGGAGCCCGGCTCAGCAATTGCGAACGTCCAGGGATTCCTCCCACACCAAAGGGGCCAGGACCAAAAGCTCTTGCTGCTCTTCAAGTTGCCCGGCAACCCCATTCACAGCCCCACAAACGCTGGCGCTCTCTCTTGCGACAGCCTCCCAAAGTCCAATACTAGCTGCCTGCGCCGCTCGGTACAGCCGGAGCCCGGCTCAGCAATTGCGAACGTCCAGGGATTCCTCCCACACCAAAGGGGCCAGGACCAAAAGCTCTTGCTGCTCTTCAAGGAGCCAGGCAACCCCATTCACAGCCCCACAAACGATGGTGCTCTCTCTTTCGAGAGACTCCCAAAGTCCAATACTAGCTGCCAGCACCCCTCGGTACGGCCGGAGCCAGACTCAGCAATTGCGAACGTCCAGGGATTCCTCCCACACCAAAGGGGCCAGGACCAAAAGCCCTTGCTGCTCTTCAAGGAGCCAGGCAACCCCATTCACAGCCCCACAAACGCTGGCGCTCTCTCTTGCGACAGCCTCCCAAAGTCCAACACTAGCTGCCTGCGCTGCTGAGTACAGTCGGAGCCCGGCTCAGCAATTGCGAACGTCCAGGGATTCCTCCCACACCAAAGGGGCCAGGACCAAAAGCTCTTGTTGCTCTTCAAGGAGCCAGGCAACCCCATTCACAGCCCCACAAACGCTGGTGCTCTCTCTTGCGACAGCCTCCCAAAGTCCAATACTAGCTGCCTGCGCGCTCGGTACAGCCGGAGCCCGGCTCACCAATTGCGAACGTCCAGGGATTCCTCCCACACCAAAGGTGCCAGGACCAAAAGCTCTTGTTGCTCTTCAAGGAGCCAGGCAACCCCATTCACAGCCCCACAAACGCTGGCGCTCTCTCTTGCAACAGCCTCCCAAAGTCCAATACTAGCTGCCTGCGCGCTCGGTACAGCCGGAGCCCGGCTCAGCAATTGCGAACGTCCAGGGATTCCTCCCACACCAAAGGGGCCAGGACCAAAAGCTCTTGCTGCTCTTCAAGGAGCCACGCAACCCCATTCACAGCCCCACAAACGATGGCGCTCTCTCTTGCGACAGCCTCCCAAAGTCCAATACTAGCTGCCTGCACCCCTCGGTACGGCCGGAGCCAGGCTCAGCAATTGCGAACGTCCAGGGATTCCTCCCACAACAAAGGGGCCAGGACCAAAAGCTCTTGCTGCTCTTCAAGGAGCCAGGCAACCCCATTCACAGCCCCACAAACGATGGCGCTCTCTCTTGCGACAGCCTCCCAAAGTCCAATACTAGCTGCCTGCACCCCTCGGTACGGCCGGAGCCAGGCTCAGCAATTGCGAACGTCCGGGGATTCCTCCCACACCAAAGGGGCTAGGACCAAAAGCTCTTGCTGCTCTTCAAGGAGCCAGGCAACCCCATTCACAGCCCCACAAACGATGGCGCTCTCTCTTGCGACAGCCTCCCAAAGTCCAACACTAGCTGCCTGCGCTGCTGAGTACAGCCGGAGCCCGGCTCAGCAATTGCGAACGTCCAGGGATTCCTCCCACACCAAAGGGGCCAGGACCAAAAGCTCTTGCTGCTCTTCAAGGAGCCAGGCAACCCCATTCACAGCCCCACAAACGATGGCGCTCTCTCTTGCGACAGCCTCCCAAAGTCCAATACTAGCTGCCTGCACCCCTCGGTACAGCCGGAGCCAGGCTCAGCAACTGCGAACGTCCAGGGATTCCTCCCACACCAAAGGTGCCAGGACCAAAAGCTCTTGCTGCTCTTGAAGGAGCCAGGCAACCCCATTCACAGCCCCACAAACGATGGCGCTCTCTCTTGCGACAGCCTCCCAAAGTCCAACACTAGCTGCCTGCGCGACTGGTACAGCCGGAGCGCAGGTCAGCAATTGCGAACGTCCGGGGATTCCTCCCACACCAAAGGTGCCAGGACCAAAAGCTCTTGCTGCTCTTGAAGGAGCCAGGCAACCCCATTCACAGCCCCACAAACGATGGTGCTCTCTCTTGCGAGAGACTCCCAAAGTCCAACACGAGAAGCCTGTGCCACTCAGTACAGCCGGAGCCAGGCTCAGCAACTGCGAACGTCCAGGGATTCCTCCCACACCAAAGGGGCCAGGACCAAAAGCTCTTGCTGCTCTTCAAGGAGCCAGGCAACCCCATTCACAGCCCCACAAACGATGGCGCTCTCTCTTGCGACAGCCTCCCAAAGTCCAATACTAGCTGCCTGCACCCCTCGATACAGCCGGAGCCCGGCTCAGCAACTGCGAACGTCCAGGGATTCCTCCCACACCAAAGGTGCCAGGACCAAAAGCTCTTGCTGCTCTTCAAGGAGCCAGGCAACCCCATTCACAGCCCCACAAACGATGGTGCTCTCTCTTGCGAGAGATTCCCAAAGTCCAATACTAGCTGCCTGTGCCACTCAGTACAGCCGGAGCCCGGCTCAGCAATTGCGAACGTCCAGGGATTCCTGCCACCCCAAAGGTGCCAGGACCAAAAGCTCTTGCTGCTCTTCAAGGAGCCAGGCAACCCCATTCACAGCCCCACAAACGCTGGCGCTCTCTCTTGCGACAGCCTCCCAAAGTCCAACACTAGCTGCCTGCGCGACTGGTACAGCCGGAGGCCGGCTCAGCAATTGCGAACGTCCAGGGATTCCTCCCACACCAAAGGTGACAGGACCAAAAGCTCTTGCTGCTCTTCAAGGAGCCAGGCAACCCCATTCACAGCCCCACAAACGATGGTGCTCTCTCTTGCGAGAGACTCCCAAAGTCCAATACTAGCTGCCAGCACCCCTCGGTACGGCCGGAGCCCGGCTCAGCAATTGCGAACGACCAGGGATTCCTCCCACACCAAAGGGGCCAGGACCAAAAGCCCTTGTTGCTCTTCAAGGAGCCAGGCAACCCCATTCACAGCCCCACAAACGCTGGCGCTCTCTCTTGCGACAGCCTCCCAAAGTCCAACACTAGCTGCCTGCGCTGCTGAGTACAGCCGGAGCCCGGCTCAGCAATTGCGAATGTCCAGGGATTCCTCCCACACCAAAGGGGCCAGGACCAAAAGCTCTTGTTGCTCTTCAAGGAGCCAGGCAACCCCATTCACAGCCCCACAAACGCTGGTGCTCTCTCTTGCGACAGCCTCCCAAAGTCCAACACGAGAAGCCTGTGCCACTCAGTACAGCCGGAGCCCGGCTCACCAATTGCGAACGTCCAGGGATTCCTCCCACACCAAAGGTGCCAGGACCAAAAGCTCTTGTTGCTCTTCAAGGAGCCAGGCAACCCCATTCACAGCCCCACAAACGCTGGCGCTCTCTCTTGCAACAGCCTCCCAAAGTCCAATACTAGCTGCCTGCGCGCTCGGTACAGCCGGAGCCCGGCTCAGCAATTGCGAACGTCCAGGGATTCCTCCCACACCAAAGGGGCCAGGACCAAAAGCTCTTGCTGCTCTTCAAGGAGCCAGGCAACCCCATTCACAGCCCCACAAACGATGGCGCTCTCTCTTGCGACAGCCTCCCAAAGTCCAATACTAGCTGCCAGCACCCCTCGGTACGGCCGGAGCCCGGCTCAGCAATTGCGAACGTCCAGGGATTCCTCCCACACCAAAGGGGCCAGGACCAAAAGCTCTTGCTGCTCTTCAAGGTGCCCGGCAACCCCATTCACAGCCCCACAAACGCTGGCGCTCTCTCTTGCGACAGCCTCCCAAAGTCCAATACTAGCTGCCTGCGCCGCTCGGTACAGCCGGAGCCCGGCTCAGCAATTGCGAACGTCCAGGGATTCCTCCCACACCAAAGGGGCCAGGACCAAAAGCTCTTGCTGCTCTTCAAGGAGCCAGGCAACCCCATTCACAGCCCCACAAACGATGGTGCTCTCTCTTTCGAGAGACTCCCAAAGTCCAATACTAGCTGCCAGCACCCCTCGGTACGGCCGGAGCCAGACTCAGCAATTGCGAACGTCCGGGGATTCCTCCCACACCAAAGGGGCCAGGACCAAAAGCCCTTGCTGCTCTTCAAGGAGCCAGGCAACCCCATTCACAGCCCCACAAACGCTGGCGCTCTCTCTTGCGACAGCCTCCCAAAGTCCAACACTAGCTGCCTGCGCTGCTGAGTACAGTCGGAGCCCGGCTCAGCAATTGCGAACGTCCAGGGATTCCTCCCACACCAAAGGGGCCAGGACCAAAAGCTCTTGTTGCTCTTCAAGGAGCCAGGCAACCCCATTCACAGCCCCACAAACGCTGGTGCTCTCTCTTGCGACAGCCTCCCAAAGTCCAATACTAGCTGCCTGCGCGCTCGGTACAGCCGGAGCGCGGCTCACCAATTGCGAACGTCCAGGGATTCCTCCCACACCAAAGGTGCCAGGACCAAAAGCTCTTGTTGCTCTTCAAGGAGCCAGGCAACCCCATTCACAGCCCCACAAACGCTGGCGCTCTCTCTTGCAACAGCCTCCCAAAGTCCAATACTAGCTGCCTGCGCGCTCGGTACAGCCGGAGCCCGGCTCAGCAATTGCGAACGTCCAGGGATTCCTCCCACACCAAAGGGGCCAGGACCAAAAGCTCTTGCTGCTCTTCAAGGAGCCAGGCAACCCCATTCACAGCCCCACAAACGATGGTGCTCTCTCTTTCGAGAGACTCCCAAAGTCCAATACTAGCTGCCTGCACCCCTCGGTACGGCCGGAGCCAGGCTCAGCAATTGCGAACGTCCAGGGATTCCTCCCACAACAAAGGGGCCAGGACCAAAAGCTCTTGCTGCTCTTCAAGGAGCCAGGCAACCCCATTCACAGCCCCACAAACGATGGCGCTCTCTCTTGCGACAGCCTCCCAAAGTCCAATACTAGCTGCCTGCACCCCTCGGTACGGCCGGAGCCAGGCTCAGCAATTGCGAACGTCCGGGGATTCCTCCCACACCAAAGGGGCTAGGACCAAAAGCTCTTGCTGCTCTTGAAGGAGCCAGGCAACCCCATTCACAGCCCCACAAACGATGGCGCTCTCTCTTGCGACAGCCTCCCAAAGTCCAACACTAGCTGCCTGCGCTGCTGAGTACAGCCGGAGCCCGGCTCAGCAATTGCGAACGTCCAGGGATTCCTCCCACACCAAAGGGGCCAGGACCAAAAGCTCTTGCTGCTCTTCAAGGAGCCAGGCAACCCCATTCACAGCCCCACAAACGATGGCGCTCTCTCTTGCGACAGCCTCCCAAAGTCCAATACTAGCTGCCTGCACCCCTCGGTACAGCCGGAGCCAGGCTCAGCAACTGCGAACGTCCAGGGATTCCTCCCACACCAAAGGGGCTAGGACCAAAAGCTCTTGCTGCTCTTGAAGGAGCCAGGCAACCCCATTCACAGCCCCACAAACGATGGCGCTCTCTCTTGCGACAGCCTCCCAAAGTCCAACACTAGCTGCCTGCGCGACTGGTACAGCCGGAGCCCGGCTCAGCAATTGCGAACGTCCGGGGATTCCTCCCACACCAAAGGTGCCAGGACCAAAAGCTCTTGCTGCTCTTGAAGGAGCCAGGCAACCCCATTCACAGCCCCACAAACGATGGTGCTCTCTCTTGCGAGAGACTCCCAAAGTCCAACACGAGAAGCCTGTGCCACTCAGTACAGCCGGAGCCTGGCTCAGCAATTGCGAACGTCCAGGGATTCCTCCCACACCAAAGGGGCCAGGACCAAAAGCTCTTGCTGCTCTTCAAGGAGCCAGGCAACCCCATTCACAGCCCCACAAACGATGGCGCTCTCTCTTGCGACAGCCTCCCAAAGTCCAATACTAGCTGCCTGCACCCCTCGATACAGCCGGAGCCAGGCTCAGCAACTGCGAACGTCCAGGGATTCCTCCCACACCAAAGGTGCCAGGACCAAAAGCTCTTGCTGCTCTTCAAGGAGCCAGGCAACCCCATTCACAGCCCCACAAACGATGGTGCTCTCTCTTGCGAGAGATTCCCAAAGTCCAATACTAGCTGCCTGTGCCACTCAGTACAGCCGGAGCCCGGCTCAGCAATTGCGAACGTCCAGGGATTCCTCCCACACCAAAGGGGCCAGGACCAAAAGCTCTTGCTGCTCTTCAAGGAGCCAGGCAACCCCATTCACAGCCCCACAAACGCTGGCGCTCTCTCTTGCGACAGCCTCCCAAAGTCCAACACTAGCTGCCTGCGCGACTGGTACAGCCGGAGGCCGGCTCAGCAATTGCGAACGTCCAGGGATTCCTCCCACACCAAAGGTGACAGGACCAAAAGCTCTTGCTGCTCTTCAAGGAGCCAGGCAACCCCATTCACAGCCCCACAAACGATGGTGCTCTCTCTTGCGAGAGACTCCCAAAGTCCAATACTATCTGCCAGCACCCCTCGGTACGGCCGGAGCCCGGCTCAGCAATTGCGAACGACCAGGGATTCCTCCCACACCAAAGGGGCCAGGACCAAAAGCCCTTGTTGCTCTTCAAGGAGCCAGGCAACCCCATTCACAGCCCCACAAACGCTGGCGCTCTCTCTTGCGACAGCCTCCCCAAGTCCAACACTAGCTGCCTGCGCTGCTGAGTACAGCCGGAGCCCGGCTCAGCAATTGCGAATGTCCAGGGATTCCTCCCACACCAAAGGGGCCAGGACCAAAAGCTCTTGTTGCTCTTCAAGGAGCCAGGCAACCCCATTCACAGCCCCACAAACGCTGGTGCTCTCTCTTGCGACAGCCTCCCAAAGTCCAACACGAGAAGCCTGTGCCACTCAGTACAGCCGGAGCCCGGCTCACCAATTGCGAACGTCCAGGGATTCCTCCCACACCAAAGGTGCCAGGACCAAAAGCTCTTGTTGCTCTTCAAGGAGCCAGGCAACCCCATTCACAGCCCCACAAACGCTGGCGCTCTCTCTTGCAACAGCCTCCCAAAGTCCAATACTAGCTGCCTGCGCGCTCGGTACAGCCGGAGCCCGGCTCAGCAATTGCGAACGTCCAGGGATTCCTCCCACACCAAAGGGGCCAGGACCAAAAGCTCTTGCTGCTCTTCAAGGAGCCAGGCAACCCCATTCACAGCCCCACAAACGATGGCGCTCTCTCTTGCGACAGCCTCCCAAAGTCCAACACTAGCTGCCTGCGCGACTGGTACAGCCGGAGCCCGGCTCAGCAATTGCGAATGTCCAGGTATTCCTCCCACACCAAAGGTGCCAGGACCAAAAGCTCTTGCTGCTCTTCAAGGAGCCAGGCAACCCCATTCACAGCCCCACAAACGATGGCGCTCTCTCTTGCGACAGCCTCTCAAAGTCCAACACTAGAAGCCTGTGCCACTCAGTACAGCCGGAGCCCGGCTCAGCAATTGCGAACGTCCAGGGATTCCTCCCACACCAAAGGTGCCAGGACCAAAAGCTCTTGCTGCTCTTCAAGGAGCCAGGCAACCCCATTCACAGCCCCACAAACGATGGCGCTCTCTCTTGCGACAGCCTCCCAAAGTCCAATACTAGCTGCCTGCACCCCTCGGTACGGCCGGAGCCCGGCTCAGCAATTGCGAACGTCCAGGGATTCCTCCCACACCAAAGGTGCCAGGACCAAAAGCTCTTGCTGCTCTTCAAGGAGCCAGGCAACCCCATTCACAGCCCCACAAACGCTGGCGCTCTCTCTTGCAACAGCCTCCCAAAGTCCAGTACTAGCTGCCTGCGCGCTCGGTACAGCCGGAGCCCGGCTCAGCAATTGCGAACGTCCAGGGATTCCTCCCACACCAAAGGGGCCAGGACCAAAAGCTCTTGCTGCTCTTCAAGGAGCCAGGCAACCCCATTCACAGCCCCACAAACGATGGCGCTCTCTCTTGCGACAGCCTCCCAAAGTCCAACACTAGCTGCCTGCGCGACTGGTACAGCCGGAGCCCGGCTCAGCAATTGCGAACGTCCGGGGATTCCTCCCACACCAAAGGGGCCAGGACCAAAAGCTCTTGCTGCTCTTCAAGGAGCCAGGCAACCCCATTCACAGCCCCACAAACGATGGCGCTCTCTCTTGCGACAGCCTCCCAAAGTCCAATACTAGCTGCCTGCACCCCTCGGTACAGCCGGAGCCCGGCTCAGCAACTGCGAACGTCCAGGGATTCCTCCCACACCAAAGGTGCCAGGACCAAAAGCTCTTGCTGCTCTTCAAGGAGCCAGGCAACCCCATTCACAGCCCCACAAACGATGGCGCTCTCTCTTGCGACAGCCTCCCAAAGTCCAATACTAGCTGCCTGCACCCCTCGGTACAGCCGGAGCCCGGCTCAGGAACTGCGAACGTCCAGGGATTCCTCCCACACCAAAGGTGCCAGGACCAAAAGCTCTTGCTGCTCTTCAAGGAGCCAGGCAACCCCATTCACAGCCCCACAAACGATGGCGCTCTCTCTTTCGAGAGACTCCCAAAGTCCAACACTAGCTGCCTGCGCTGCTGAGTACAGTCGGAGCCCGGCTCAGCAATTGCGAACGTCCAGGGATTCCTCCCACACCAAAGGGGCCAGGACCAAAAGCTCTTGCTGCTCTTCAAGGAGCCAGGCAACCCCATTCACAGCCCCACAAACGCTGGCGCTCTCTCTTGCGACAGCCTCCCAAAGTCCAATACTATAAGCCTGTGCCACTAAGTACAGCCGGAGCCAGGCTCAGCAATTGCGAACGTCCGGGGATTCCTCCCACACCAAAGGGGCCAGGACCAAAAGCTCTTGCTGCTCTTCAAGGAGCCAGGCAACCCCATTCACAGCCCCACAAACGATGGCGCTCTCTCTTGCGACAGCCTCCCAAAGTCCAATACTAGCTGCCTGCACCCCTCGGTACGGCCGGAGCCAGGCTCACCAATTGCGAACGTCCAGGGATTCCTCCCACACCAAAGGGGCTAGGACCAAAAGCTCTTGCTGCTCTTCAAGGAGCCAGGCAACCCCATTCACAGCCCCACAAACGATGGCGCTCTCTCTTGCGACAGCCTCCCAAAGTCCAATACTAGCTGCCTGCGCGCTCGGTACAGCCGGAGCCCGGCTCAGCAATTGCAAACGTCCAGGGATTCCTCCCACACCAAAGGTGCCAGGACAAAAAGCTCTTGCTGCTCTTCAAGGAGCCAGGCAACCCCATTCACAGCCCCACAAACGATGGCGCTCTCTCTTGCAACAGCCTCCCAAAGTCCAATACTAGCTGCCTGCACCCCTCGGTACGGCCGGAGCCCGGCTCAGCAATTGCGAACGTCCAGGGATTCCTCCCACACCAAAGGGGCCAGGACCAAAAGCTCTTGCTGCTCTTCAAGGAGCCAGGCAACCCCATTCACAGCCCCACAAACGATGGCGCTCTCTCTTTCGAGAGACTCCCAAAGTCCAATATTAGCTGCCTGCGCCGCTCGGTACAGTCGGAGCCAGGCTCAGCAATTGCGAACGTCCAGGGATTCCTCCCACACCAAAGGGGCCAGGACCAAAAGCTCTTGCTGCTCTTCAAGGAGCCAGGCAACCCCATTCACAGCCCCACAAACGATGGCGCTCTCTCTTGCGACAGCCTCCCAAAGTCCAACACTAGCTGCCTGCGCGTCTGGTACAGCCGGAGCCCGGCTCAGCAATTGCGAACGTCCAGGGATTCCTCCCACACCAAAGGTGCCAGGACCAAAAGCTCTTGCTGCTCTTCAAGGAGCCAGGCAACCCCATTCACAGCCCCACAAACGATGGCGCTCTCTCTTCCAACAGCCTCCCAAAGTCCAATACTAGCTGCCAGCACCCCTCGGTACGGCCGGAGCCCGGCTCAGCAATTGCGAATGTCCAGGGATTCCTCCCACACCAAAGGTGCCAGGACCAAAAGCTCTTGCTGCTCTTCAAGGTGCCCGGCAACCCCATTCACAGCCCCACAAACGATGGCGCTCTCTCTTGCGACAGCCTCCCAAAGTCCAATACTAGCTGCCTGCACCCCTCGGTACAGCCGGAGCCAGGCTCAGCAATTGCGAACGTCCAGGGATTCCTCCCACACCAAAGGTGCCAGGACCAAAAGCTCTTGCTGCTCTTCAAGGAGCCAGGCAACCCCATTCACAGCCCCACAAACGCTGGTGCTCTCTCTTGCGACAGCCTCCCAAAGTCCAATACTAGCTGCCAGCACCCCTCGGTACGGCCGGAGCCAGACTCAGCAATTGCGAACGTCCAGGGATTCCTCCCACACCAAAGGTGCCAGGACCAAAAGCCCTTGCTGCTCTTCAAGGAGCCAGGCAACCCCATTCACAGCCCCACAAACGCTGGCGCTCTCTCTTTCGAGAGCCTCCCAAAGTCCAATACTAGCTGCCTGCGCGCTCGGTACAGCCGGAGCCCGGCTCAGCAATTGCGAACGTCCAGGGATTCCTCCCACACCAAAGGGGCCAGGACCAAAAGCTCTTGCTGCTCTTCAAGGAGCCAGGCAACCCCATTCACAGCCCCACAAACGATGGCGCTCTCTCTTGCGACAGCCTCCCAAAGTCCAATACTAGCTGCCTGCACCCCTCGGTACGGCCGGAGCCCGGCTCAGCAATTGCGAACGTCCAGGGATTCCTCCCACACCAAAGGGGCCAGGACCAAAAGCTCTTGTTGCTCTTCAAGGAGCCAGGCAACCCCATTCACAGCCCCACAAACGCTGGTGCTCTCTCTTGCAACAGCCTCCCAAAGTCCAATACTAGCTGCCTGCGCGCTCGGTACAGCCGGAGCGCGGCTCACCAATTGCGAACGTCCAGGGATTCCTCCCACACCAAAGGTGCCAGGACCAAAAGCTCTTGTTGCTCTTCAAGGAGCCAGGCAACCCCATTCACAGCCCCACAAACGCTGGCGCTCTCTCTTGCAACAGCCTCCCAAAGTCCAATACTAGCTGCCTGCGCGCTCGGTACAGCCGGAGCCCGGCTCAGCAATTGCGAACGTCCAGGGATTCCTCCCACACCAAAGGGGCCAGGACCAAAAGCTCTTGCTGCTCTTCAAGGAGCCAGGCAACCCCATTCACAGCCCCACAAACGATGGTGCTCTCTCTTTCGAGAGACTCCCAAAGTCCAATACTAGCTGCCTGCACCCCTCGGTACGGCCGGAGCCAGGCTCAGCAATTGCGAACGTCCAGGGATTCCTCCCACAACAAAGGGGCCAGGACCAAAAGCTCTTGCTGCTCTTCAAGGTGCCCGGCAACCCCATTCACAGCCCCACAAACGCTGGCGCTCTCTCTTGCAACAGCCTCCCAAAGTCCAATACTAGCTGCCTGCGCCGCTCGGTACAGCCGGAGCCCGGCTCAGCAATTGCGAACGTCCAGGGATTCCTCCCACACCAAAGGTGCCAGGACCAAAAGCTCTTGCTGCTCTTCAAGGAGCCAGGCAACCCCATTCACAGCCCCACAAACGATGGTGCTCTCTCTTGCAACAGCCTCCCAAAGTCTAATACTAGCTGCCTGCACCCCTCGGTACGGCCGGAGCCAGGCTCAGCAACTGCGAACGTCCAGGGATTCCTCCCACACCAAAGGGGCCAGGACCAAAAGCCCTTGCTGCTCTTCAAGGAGCCAGGCAACCCCATTCACAGCCCCACAAACGCTGGCGCTCTCTCTTGCGACAGCCTCCCAAAGTCCAACACTAGCTGCCTGCACTGCTGAGTACAGTCGGAGCCCGGCTCAGCAATTGCGAACGTCCAGGGATTCCTCCCACACCAAAGGGGCCAGGACCAAAAGCTCTTGTTGCTCTTCAAGGAGCCAGGCAACCCCATTCACAGCCCCACAAACGCTGGTGCTCTCTCTTGCGACAGCCTCCCAAAGTCCAACACTAGAAGCCTGTGCCACTCAGTACAGCCGGAGCCCGGCTCAGCAATTGCGAACGTCCAGGGATTCCTCCCACACCAAAGGGGCCAGAACCAAAAGCTCTTGTTGCTCTTCAAGGAGCCAGGCAACCCCATTCACAGCCCCACAAACGCTGGCGCTCTCTCTTGCAACAGCCTCCCAAAGTCCAATACTAGCTGCCTGCGCGCTCGGTACAGCCGGAGCCCGGCTCAGCAATTGCGAACGTCCAGGGATTCCTCCCACACCAAAGGGGCCAGGACCAAAAGCTCTTGCTGCTCTTCAAGGAGCCAGGCAACCCCATTCACAGCCCCACAAACGATGGCGCTCTCTCTTGCGACAGCCTCCCAAAGTCCAACACTAGCTGCCTGCGCTGCTGAGTACAGTCGGAGCCCGGCTCAGCAATTGCGAACGTCCAGGGATTCCTCCCACACCAAAGGGGCCAGGACCAAAAGCTCTTGCTGCTCTTCAAGGTGCCCGGCAACCCCATTCACAGCCCCACAAACGCTGGCGCTCTCTCTTGCGACAGCCTCCCAAAGTCCAATACTAGCTGCCTGCACCCCTTGGTACAGCCGGAGCCCGGCTCAGCAACTGCGAACGTCCAGGGATTCCTCCCACACCAAAGGTGCCAGGACCAAAAGCTCTTGCTGCTCTTCAAGGAGCCAGGCAACCCCATTCACAGCCCCACAAACGCTGGCGCTCTCTCTTGCGACAGCCTCCCAAAGTCCAACACTAGAAGCCTGTGCCACTCAGTACAGCCGGAGCCCGGCTCAGCAATTGCGAACGTCCAGGGATTCCTCCCACACCAAAGGGGCCAGGACCAAAAGCTCTTGCTGCTCTTCAAGGAGCCAGGCAACCCCATTCACAGCCCCACAAACGCTGGCGCTCTCTCTTGCGACAGCCTCCCAAAGTCCAATACTAGCTGCCTGCACCCCTCGGTACAGCCGGAGCCAGGCTCACCAATTGCGAACGTCCAGGGATTCCTCCCACACCAAAGGGGCTAGGACCAAAAGCTCTTGCTGCTCTTCAAGGAGCCAGGCAACCCCATTCACAGCCCCACAAACGATGGCGCTCTCTCTTCCAACAGCCTCCCAAAGTCCAATGCTAGCTGCCTGCGCGCTCGGTACAGCCGGAGCCCGGCTCAGCAATTGCAAACGTCCAGGGATTCCTCCCACACCAAAGGTGCCAGGACCAAAAGCTCTTGCTGCTCTTCAAGGAGCCAGGCAACCCCATTCACAGCCCCACAAACGATGGCGCTCTCTCTTGCAACAGCCTCCCAAAGTCCAATACTAGCTGCCTGCACCCCTCGGTACGGCCGGAGCCAGGCTCAGCAATTGCGAACGTCCAGGGATTCCTCCCACACCAAAGGGGCCAGGACCAAAAGCTCTTGCTGCTCTTCAAGGAGCCAGGCAACCCCATTCACAGCCCCACAAACGATGGCGCTCTCTCTTGCGACAGCCTCCCAAAGTCCAACACTAGCTGCCTGCGCGTCTGGTACAGCCGGAGCCCGGCTCAGCAATTGCGAACGTCCAGGGATTCCTCCCACACCAAAGGTGCCAGGACCAAAAGCTCTTGCTGCTCTTCAAGGAGCCAGGCAACCCCATTCACAGCCCCACAAACGATGGCGCTCTCTCTTGCGACAGCCTCCCAAAGTCCAATACTAGCTGCCAGCACCCCTCGGTACGGCCGGAGCCCGGCTCAGCAATTGCGAATGTCCAGGGATTCCTCCCACACCAAAGGGGCCAGGACCAAAAGCTCTTGCTCCTCTTCAAGGTGCCCGGCAACCCCATTCACAGCCCCACAAACGATGGCGCTCTCTCTTGCGACAGCCTCCCAAAGTCCAACACTAGCTGCCTGCGCGTCTGGTACAGCCGGAGCCCGGCTCAGCAATTGCGAACGTCCAGGGATTCCTCCCACACCAAAGGGGCCAGGACCAAAAGCTCTTGCTGCTCTTCAAGGAGCCAGGCAACCCCATTCACAGCCCCACAAACGATGGCGCTCTCTCTTTCGAGAGACTCCCAAAGTCCAATACTAGCTGCCTGCGCCGCTCGGTACAGTCGGAGCCAGGCTCAGCAATTGCGAACGTCCAGGGATTCCTCCCACACCAAAGGGGCCAGGACCAAAAGCTCTTGCTGCTCTTCAAGGAGCCAGGCAACCCCATTCACAGCCCCACAAACGATGGCGCTCTCTCTTGCGACAGCCTCCCAAAGTCCAACACTAGAAGCCTGTGCCACTCAGTACAGCCGGAGCCCGGCTCAGCAATTGCGAACGTCCAGGGATTCCTCCCACACCAAAGGGGCCAGGACCAAAAGCTCTTGCTGCTCTTCAAGGAGCCAGGCAACCCCATTCACAGCCCCACAAACGCTGGCGCTCTCTCTTGCGACAGCCTCCCAAAGTCCAACACTAGCTGCCTGCGCGTCTGGTACAGCCGGAGCCCGGCTCAGCAATTGCGAACGTCCAGGGATTCCTCCCACACCAAAGGGGCCAGGACCAAAAGCTCTTGCTGCTCTTGAAGGAGCCAGGCAACCCCATTCACAGCCCCACAAACGATGGTGCTCTCTCTTGCGAGAGATTCCCAAAGTCCAATACTAGCTGCCTGTGCCACTCAGTACAGCCGGAGCCCGGCTCAGCAACTGCGAACGTCCAGGGATTCCTCCCACACCAAAGGGGCCAGGACCAAAAGCTCTTGCTGCTCTTCAAGGAGCCAGGCAACCCCATTCACAGCCCCACAAACGCTGGCGCTCTCTCTTGCGACAGCCTCCCGAAGTCCAACACTAGAAGCCTGTGCCACTCAGTACAGCCGGAGCCCGGCTCAGCAATTGCGAACGTCCAGGGATTCCTCCCACACCAAAGGGGCCAGGACCAAAAGCTCTTGCTGCTCTTCAAGGAGCCAGGCAACCCCATTCACAGCCCCACAAACGCTGGCGCTCTCTCTTGCAACAGCCTCCCAAAGTCCAATACTAGCTGCCTGCACCCCTCGGTACGGCCGGAGCCAGGCTCAGCAATTGCGAACGTCCAGGGATTCCTCCCACACCAAAGGGGCCAGGACCAAAAGCTCTTGCTGCTCTTCAAGGAGCCAGGCAACCCCATTCACAGCCCCACAAACGCTGGCGCTCTCTCTTCCAACAGCCTCCCAAAGTCCAATACTAGCTGCCTGCGCGCTCGGTACAGCCGGAGCCCGGCTCAGCAATTGCGAACGTCCAGGGATTCCTCCCACACCAAAGGTGCCAGGACCAAAAGCTCTTGCTGCTCTTCAAGGAGCCAGGCAACCCCATTCACAGCCCCACAAACGATGGTGCTCTCTCTTTCGAGAGACTCCCAAAGTCCAATACTAGCTGCCTGCACCCCTCGGTACGGCCGGAGCCAGACTCAGCAATTGCGAACGTCCAGGGATTCCTCCCACACCAAAGGGGCCAGGACCAAAAGCCCTTGCTGCTCTTCAAGGAGCCAGGCAACCCCATTCACAGCCCCACAAACGCTGGCGCTCTCTCTTGCGACAGCCTTCCAAAGTCCAACACTAGCTGCCTGCGCTGCTGAGTACAGTCGGAGCCCGGCTCAGCAATTGCGAACGTCCAGGGATTCCTCCCACACCAAAGGGGCCAGGACCAAAAGCTCTTGCTGCTCTTCAAGGAGCCAGGCAACCCCATTCACAGCCCCACAAACGCTGGTGCTCTCTCTTGCGACAGCCTCCCAAAGTCCAATACTAGCTGCCTGCGCGCTCGGTACAGCCGGAGCCCGGCTCAGCAATTGCGAACGTCCAGGGATTCCTCCCACACCAAAGGGGCCAGGACCAAAAGCTCTTGCTGCTCTTCAAGGAGCCAGGCAACCCCATTCACAGCCCCACAAACGCTGGCGCTCTCTCTTGCGACAGCCTCCCAAAGTCCAACACTAGAAGCCTGTGCCACTCAGTACAGCCGGAGCCCGGCTCAGCAATTGCGAACGTCCAGGGATTCCTCCCACACCAAAGGTGCCAGGACCAAAAGCTCTTGCTGCTCTTCAAGGAGCCAGGCAACCCCATTCACAGCCCCACAAACGATGGTGCTCTCTCTTGCGAGAGATTCCCAAAGTCCAATACTAGCTGCCTGCACCCCTTGGTACAGCCGGAGCCCGGCTCAGCAACTGCGAACGTCCAGGGATTCCTCCCACACCAAAGGTGCCAGGACCAAAAGCTCTTGCTGCTCTTCAAGGAGCCAGGCAACCCCATTCACAGCCCCACAAACGATGGCGCTCTCTCTTGCGACAGCCTCCCAAAGTCCAACACTAGAAGCCTGTGCCACTCAGTACAGCCGGAGCCCGGCTCAGCAATTGCGAACGTCCAGGGATTCCTCCCACACCAAAGGGGCCAGGACCAAAAGCTCTTGCTGCTCTTCAAGGAGCCAGGCAACCCCATTCACAGCCCCACAAACGCTGGCGCTCTCTCTTGCGACAGCCTCCCAAAGTCCAATACTAGCTGCCTGCACCCCTCGGTACAGCCGGAGCCAGGCTCACCAATTGCGAACGTCCAGGGATTCCTCCCACACCAAAGGGGCTAGGACCAAAAGCTCTTGCTGCTCTTCAAGGAGCCAGGCAACCCCATTCACAGCCCCACAAACGATGGCGCTCTCTCTTCCAACAGCCTCCCAAAGTCCAATACTAGCTGCCTGCGCGCTCGGTACAGCCGGAGCCCGGCTCAGCAATTGCAAACGTCCAGGGATTCCTCCCACACCAAAGGTGCCAGGACCAAAAGCTCTTGCTGCTCTTCAAGGAGCCAGGCAACCCCATTCACAGCCCCACAAACGATGGCGCTCTCTCTTGCAACAGCCTCCCAAAGTCCAATACTAGCTGCCTGCACCCCTCGGTACGGCCGGAGCCAGGCTCAGCAATTGCGAACGTCCAGGGATTCCTCCCACACCAAAGGGGCCAGGACCAAAAGCTCTTGCTGCTCTTCAAGGAGCCAGGCAACCCCATTCACAGCCCCACAAACGATGGCGCTCTCTCTTGCGACAGCCTCCCAAAGTCCAACACTAGCTGCCTGCGCGTCTGGTACAGCCGGAGCCCGGCTCAGCAATTGCGAACGTCCAGGGATTCCTCCCACACCAAAGGTGCCAGGACCAAAAGCTCTTGCTGCTCTTCAAGGAGCCAGGCAACCCCATTCACAGCCCCACAAACGATGGCGCTCTCTCTTGCGACAGCCTCCCAAAGTCCAATACTAGCTGCCAGCACCCCTCGGTACGGCCGGAGCCCGGCTCAGCAATTGCGAATGTCCAGGGATTCCTCCCACACCAAAGGGGCCAGGACCAAAAGCTCTTGCTCCTCTTCAAGGTGCCCGGCAACCCCATTCACAGCCCCACAAACGATGGCGCTCTCTCTTGCGACAGCCTCCCAAAGTCCAACACTAGCTGCCTGCGCGTCTGGTACAGCCGGAGCCCGGCTCAGCAATTGCGAACGTCCAGGGATTCCTCCCACACCAAAGGGGCCAGGACCAAAAGCTCTTGCTGCTCTTCAAGGAGCCAGGCAACCCCATTCACAGCCCCACAAACGATGGCGCTCTCTCTTTCGAGAGACTCCCAAAGTCCAATACTAGCTGCCTGCGCCGCTCGGTACAGTCGGAGCCAGGCTCAGCAATTGCGAACGTCCAGGGATTCCTCCCACACCAAAGGGGCCAGGACCAAAAGCTCTTGCTGCTCTTCAAGGAGCCAGGCAACCCCATTCACAGCCCCACAAACGATGGCGCTCTCTCTTGCGACAGCCTCCCAAAGTCCAACACTAGAAGCCTGTGCCACTCAGTACAGCCGGAGCCCGGCTCAGCAATTGCGAACGTCCAGGGATTCCTCCCACACCAAAGGGGCCAGGACCAAAAGCTCTTGCTGCTCTTCAAGGAGCCAGGCAACCCCATTCACAGCCCCACAAACGCTGGCGCTCTCTCTTGCGACAGCCTCCCAAAGTCCAACACTAGCTGCCTGCGCGTCTGGTACAGCCGGAGCCCGGCTCAGCAATTGCGAACGTCCAGGGATTCCTCCCACACCAAAGGGGCCAGGACCAAAAGCTCTTGCTGCTCTTGAAGGAGCCAGGCAACCCCATTCACAGCCCCACAAACGATGGTGCTCTCTCTTGCGAGAGATTCCCAAAGTCCAATACTAGCTGCCTGTGCCACTCAGTACAGCCGGAGCCCGGCTCAGCAACTGCGAACGTCCAGGGATTCCTCCCACACCAAAGGGGCCAGGACCAAAAGCTCTTGCTGCTCTTCAAGGAGCCAGGCAACCCCATTCACAGCCCCACAAACGCTGGCGCTCTCTCTTGCGACAGCCTCCCGAAGTCCAACACTAGAAGCCTGTGCCACTCAGTACAGCCGGAGCCCGGCTCAGCAATTGCGAACGTCCAGGGATTCCTCCCACACCAAAGGGGCCAGGACCAAAAGCTCTTGCTGCTCTTCAAGGAGCCAGGCAACCCCATTCACAGCCCCACAAACGCTGGCGCTCTCTCTTGCAACAGCCTCCCAAAGTCCAATACTAGCTGCCTGCACCCCTCGGTACGGCCGGAGCCAGGCTCAGCAATTGCGAACGTCCAGGGATTCCTCCCACACCAAAGGGGCCAGGACCAAAAGCTCTTGCTGCTCTTCAAGGAGCCAGGCAACCCCATTCACAGCCCCACAAACGCTGGCGCTCTCTCTTCCAACAGCCTCCCAAAGTCCAATACTAGCTGCCTGCGCGCTCGGTACAGCCGGAGCCCGGCTCAGCAATTGCGAACGTCCAGGGATTCCTCCCACACCAAAGGTGCCAGGACCAAAAGCTCTTGCTGCTCTTCAAGGAGCCAGGCAACCCCATTCACAGCCCCACAAACGATGGTGCTCTCTCTTTCGAGAGACTCCCAAAGTCCAATACTAGCTGCCTGCACCCCTCGGTACGGCCGGAGCCAGACTCAGCAATTGCGAACGTCCAGGGATTCCTCCCACACCAAAGGGGCCAGGACCAAAAGCCCTTGCTGCTCTTCAAGGAGCCAGGCAACCCCATTCACAGCCCCACAAACGCTGGCGCTCTCTCTTGCGACAGCCTTCCAAAGTCCAACACTAGCTGCCTGCGCGCTCGGTACAGCCGGAGCCCGGCTCAGCAATTGCGAACGTCCAGGGATTCCTCCCACACCAAAGGGGCCAGGACCAAAAGCTCTTGCTGCTCTTCAAGGAGCCAGGCAACCCCATTCACAGCCCCACAAACGCTGGCGCTCTCTCTTGCGACAGCCTCCCAAAGTCCAACACTAGAAGCCTGTGCCACTCAGTACAGCCGGAGCCCGGCTCAGCAATTGCGAACGTCCAGGGATTCCTCCCACACCAAAGGTGCCAGGACCAAAAGCTCTTGCTGCTCTTCAAGGAGCCAGGCAACCCCATTCACAGCCCCACAAACGATGGTGCTCTCTCTTGCGAGAGATTCCCAAAGTCCAATACTAGCTGCCTGTGCCACTCAGTACAGCCGGAGCCCGGCTCAGCAATTGCGAACGTCCAGGGATTCCTCCCACACCAAAGGTGCCAGGACCAAAAGCTCTTGCTGCTCTTCAAGGAGCCAGGCAACCCCATTCACAGCCCCACAAACGATGGCGCTCTCTCTTGCGACAGCCTCCCAAAGTCCAATACTAGCTGCCTGCACCGCTCGGTACAGCCGGAGCCCGGCTCAGCAATTGCGAACGTCCAGGGATTCCTCCCACACCAAAGGGGCCAGGACCAAAAGCTCTTGCTGCTCTTCAAGGAGCCAGGCAACCCCATTCACAGCCCCACAAACGATGGCGCTCTCTCTTGCGACAGCCTCCCAAAGTCCAACACTAGCTGCCTGCGCGTCTGGTACAGCCGGAGCCCGGCTCAGCAATTGCGAACGTCCAGGGATTCCTCCCACACCAAAGGGGCCAGGACCAAAAGCTCTTGCTGCTCTTCAAGGAGCCAGGCAACCCCATTCACAGCCCCACAAACGATGGCGCTCTCTCTTGCGACAGCCTCCCAAAGTCCAATACTACCTGCCTGCACCCCTCGGTACGGCCGGAGCCCGGCTCAGCAATTGCGAATGTCCAGGGATTCCTCCCACACCAAAGGTGCCAGGACCAAAAGCTCTTGCTGCTCTTCAAGGTGCCCGGCAACCCCATTCACAGCCCCACAAACGATGGCGCTCTCTCTTGCGACAGCCTCCCAAAGTCCAACACTAGCTGCCTGCGCCGCTCGGTACAGCCGGAGCCCGGCTCAGCAATTGCGAACGTCCAGGGATTCCTCCCACACCAAAGGGGCCAGGACCAAAAGCTCTTGCTGCTCTTCAAGGAGCCAGGCAACCCCATTCACAGCCCCACAAACGATGGTGCTCTCTCTTTCGAGAGACTCCCAAAGTCCAATACTAGCTGCCAGCACCCCTCGGTACGGCCGGAGCCAGACTCAGCAATTGCGAACGTCCAGGGATTCCTCCCACACCAAAGGGGCCAGGACCAAAAGCCCTTGCTGCTCTTCAAGGAGCCAGGCAACCCCATTCACAGCCCCACAAACGCTGGCGCTCTCTCTTTCGAGAGCCTCCCAAAGTCCAATACTAGCTGCCTGCGCGCTCGGTACAGCCGGAGCCCGGCTCAGCAATTGCGAACGTCCAGGGATTCCTCCCACACCAAAGGGGCCAGGACCAAAAGCTCTTGCTGCTCTTCAAGGAGCCAGGCAACCCCATTCACAGCCCCACAAACGATGGCGCTCTCTCTTGCGACAGCCTCCCAAAGTCCAATACTAGCTGCCTGCACCCCTCGGTACAGCCGGAGCCAGGCTCAGCAACTGCGAACGTCCAGGGATTCCTCCCACACCAAAGGGGCCAGGACCAAAAGCGCTTGTTGCTCTTCAAGGTGCCAGGCAACCCCATTCACAGCCCCACAAACGATGGCGCTCTCTCTTGCGACAGCCTCCCAAAGTCCAATGCTAGCTGCCTGCACCCCTCGGTACAGCCGGAGCCAGGCTCAGCAACTGCGAACGTCCAGGGATTCCTCCCACACCAAAGGGGCCAGGACCAAAAGCTCTTGCTGCTCTTCAAGGAGCCAGGCAACCCCATTCACAGCCCCACAAACGATGGCGCTCTCTCTTGCGAGAGACTCCCAAAGTCCAATACTAGCTGCCAGCACCCCTCGGTACGGCCGGAGCCCGGTTCAGCAATTGCGAACGTCCAGGGATTCCTCCCACACCAAAGGTGCCAGGACCAAAAGCTCTTGCTGCTCTTCAAGGAGCCAGGCATCCCCATTCACAGCCCCACAAACGCTGGCGCTCTCTCTTGCAACAGCCTCCCAAAGTCCAATACTAGCTGCCTGCACCCCTCGGTACGGCCGGAGCCAGACTCAGCAATTGCGAACGTCCAGGGATTCCTCCCACACCAAAGGTGCCAGGACCAAAAGCCCTTGCTGCTCTTCAAGGTGCCCGGCAACCCCATTCACAGCCCCACAAACGCTGGCGCTCTGTCTTGCGACAGCCTCCCAAAGTCCAACACTAGCTGCCTGCACTGCTGAGTACAGTCGGAGCCCGGCTCAGCAATTGCGAATGTCCAGGGATTCCTCCCACACCAAAGGGGCCAGGACCAAAAGCTCTTGCTGCTCTTCAAGGTGCCCGGCAACCCCATTCACAGCCCCACAAACGATGGCGCTCTCTCTTGCGACAGCCTCCCAAAGTCCAATACTAGCTGCCTGCACCCCTCGGTACAGCCGGAGCCAGGCTCAGCAACTGCGAACGTCCAGGGATTCCTCCCACACCAAAGGGGCCAGGACCAAAAGCTCTTGCTGCTCTTCAAGGAGCCAGGCAACCCCATTCACAGCCCCACAAACGCTGGCGCTCTCTCTTGCAACAGCCTCCCAAAGTCCAATACTAGCTGCCTGCGCGCTCGGTACAGCCGGAGCCCGGCTCAGCAATTGCGAACGTCCAGGGATTCCTCCCACACCAAAGGGGCCAGGACCAAAAGCTCTTGCTGCTCTTCAAGGAGCCAGGCAACCCCATTCACAGCCCCACAAACGATGGCGCTCTCTCTTGCGACAGCCTCCCAAAGTCCAATACTAGCTGCCTGCACCCCTCGGTACGGCCGGAGCCAGACTCAGCAATTGCGAACGTCCAGGGATTCCTCCCACACCAAAGGGGCCAGGACCAAAAGCTCTTGCTGCTCTTCAAGGAGCCAGGCAACCCCATTCACAGCCCCACAAACGATGGCGCTCTCTCTTGCGACAGCCTCCCAAAGTCCAACACTAGCTGCCTGCGCGTCTGGTACAGCCGGAGCCCGGTTCAGCAATTGCGAACGTCCAGGGATTCCTCCCACACCAAAGGGGCCAGGACCAAAAGCTCTTGCTGCTCTTCAAGGAGCCAGGCAACCCCATTCACAGCCCCACAAACGATGGCGCTCTCTCTTTCGAGAGACTCCCAAAGTCCAATACTAGCTGCCAGCACCCCTCGGTACGGCCGGAGCCCGGTTCAGCAACTGCGAACGTCCAGGGATTCCTCCCACACCAAAGGTGCCAGGACCAAAAGCTCTTGCTGCTCTTCAAGGAGCCAGGCAACCCCATTCACAGCCCCACAAACGATGGTGCTCTCTCTTTCGAGAGACTCCCAAAGTCCAATACTAGCTGCCTGCACCCCTCGGTACGGCCGGAGCCAGACTCAGCAATTGCGAACGTCCAGGGATTCCTCCCACACCAAAGGGGCCAGGACCAAAAGCCCTTGCTGCTCTTCAAGGAGCCAGGCAACCCCATTCACAGCCCCACAAACGATGGCGCTCTCTCTTGCGACAGCCTCCCAAAGTCCAACACTAGCTGCCTGCACTGCTGAGTACAGTCGGAGCCCGGCTCAGCAATTGCGAACGTCCAGGGATTTCTCCCACACCAAAGGGGCCAGGACCAAAAGCTCTTGTTGCTCTTCAAGGAGCCAGGCAACCCCATTCACAGCCCCACAAACGATGGCGCTCTCTCTTGCGACAGCCTCCCAAAGTCCAATACTAGCTGCCTGCGCGCTCGGTACAGCCGGAGCCCGGCTCAGCAATTGCGAACGTCCAGGGATTCCTCCCACACCAAAGGGGCCAGGACCAAAAGCTCTTGTTGCTCTTCAAGGAGCCAGGCAACCCCATTCACAGCCCCACAAACGATGGTGCTCTCTCTTGCGAGAGATTCCCAAAGTCCACTACTAGCTGCCTGTGCCACTCAGTACAGCCGGAGCCCGGCTCAGCAATTGCGAACGTCCAGGGATTCCTCCCACACCAAAGGTGCCAGGACCAAAAGCTCTTGCTGCTCTTCAAGGAGCCAGGCAACCCCATTCACAGCCCCACAAACGATGGCGCTCTCTCTTGCGACAGCCTCCCAAAGTCCAACACTAGAAGCCTGTGCCACTCAGTACAGCCGGAGCCCGGCTCAGCAATTGCGAACGTCCAGGGATTCCTCCCACACCAAAGGGGCCAGGACCAAAAGCTCTTGCTGCTCTTCAAGGAGCCAGGCAACCCCATTCACAGCCCCACAAACGCTGGCGCTCTCTCTTGCGACAGCCTCCCAAAGTCCAATACTAGCTGCCTGCACCCCTCGGTACGGCCGGAGCCAGGCTCACCAATTGCGAACGTCCAGGGATTCCTCCCACACCAAAGGGGCTAGGACCAAAAGCTCTTGCTGCTCTTCAAGGAGCCAGGCAACCCCATTCACAGCCCCACAAACGATGGCGCTCTCTCTTCCAACAGCCTCCCAAAGTCCAATACTAGCTGCCTGCGCGCTCGGTACAGCCGGAGCCCGGCTCAGCAATTGCAAACGTCCAGGGATTCCTCCCACACCAAAGGGGCCAGGACCAAAAGCTCTTGCTGCTCTTCAAGGAGCCAGGCAACCCCATTCACAGCCCCACAAACGATGGCGCTCTCTCTTGCAACAGCCTCCCAAAGTCCAATACTAGCTGCCTGCACCCCTCGGTACGGCCGGAGCCAGGCTCAGCAATTGCGAACGTCCAGGGATTCCTCCCACACCAAAGGGGCCAGGACCAAAAGCTCTTGCTGCTCTTCAAGGAGCCAGGCAACCCCATTCACAGCCCCACAAACGATGGCGCTCTCTCTTGCGAGAGACTCCCAAAGTCCAATACTAGCTGCCAGCACCCCTCGGTACGGCCGGAGCCAGACTCAGCAATTGCGAACGTCCAGGGATTCCTCCCACACCAAAGGTGCCAGGACCAAAAGCCCTTGCTGCTCTTCAAGGAGCCAGGCAACCCCATTCACAGCCCCACAAACGATGGCGCTCTCTCTTGCGACAGCCTCCCAAAGTCCAACACTAGCTGCCTGCGCTGCTGAGTACAGTCGGAGCCCGGCTCAGCAATTGCGAACGTCCAGGGATTCCTCCCACACCAAAGGGGCCAGGACCAAAAGCTCTTGCTGCTCTTCAAGGAGCCAGGCAACCCCATTCACAGCCCCACAAACGCTGGTGCTCTCTCTTGCAACAGCCTCCCAAAGTCCAATACTAGCTGCCTGCGCGCTCGGTACAGCCGGAGCCCGGCTCAGCAATTGCGAACGTCCAGGGATTCCTCCCACACCAAAGGGGCCAGGACCAAAAGCTCTTGCTGCTCTTCAAGGAGCCAGGCAACCCCATTCACAGCCCCACAAACGATGGCGCTCTCTCTTTCGACAGCCTCCCAAAGTCCAACACTAGCTGCCTGCGCCGCTCGGTACAGCCGGAGCCCGGTTCAGCAATTGCGAACGTCCGGGGATTCCTCCCACACCAAAGGTGCCAGGACCAAAAGCTCTTGCTGCTCTTCAAGGAGCCAGGCAACCCCATTCACAGCCCCACAAACGATGGCGCTCTGTCTTGCGACAGCCTCCCAAAGTCCAATACTAGCTGCCTGCGCGCTCGGTACAGCCGGAGCCCGGCTCAGCAATTGCGAACGTCCAGGGATTCCTCCCACACCAAAGGGGCCAGGACCAAAAGCTCTTGCTGCTCTTCAAGGAGCCAGGCAACCCCATTCACAGCCCCACAAACGATGGTGCTCTCTCTTTCGAGAGACTCCCAAAGTCCAATACTAGCTGCCTGCACCCCTCGGTACGGCCGGAGCCAGGCTCAGCAATTGCGAACGTCCAGGGATTCCTCCCACACCAAAGGGGCCAGGACCAAAAGCTCTTGCTGCTCTTCAAGGTGCCCGGCAACCCCATTCACAGCCCCACAAACGATGGCGCTCTCTCTTGCGACAGCCTCCCAAAGTCCAACACTAGAAGCCTGTGCCACTCAGTACAGCCGGAGCCCGGCTCAGCAATTGCGAACGTCCAGGGATTCCTCCCACACCAAAGGTGCCAGGACCAAAAGCTCATGCTGCTCTTCAAGGAGCCAGGCAACCCCATTCACAGCCCCACAAACGATGGTGCTCTCTCTTGCGAGAGACTCCCAAAGTCCAACACGATAAGCCTGTGCCAATCAGTACAGCCGGAGCCCGGCTCAGCAATTGCGAACGTCCAGGGATTCCTCCCACACCAAAGGGGCCAGGACCAAAAGCTCTTGCTGCTCTTCAAGGAGCCAGGCAACCCCATTCACAGCCCCACAAACGATGGCACTCTCTCTTGCGACAGCCTCTCAAAGTCTAACACTAGAATCCTGTGCCACTCGGTACAGCCGGAGCCCGGCTCAGGAACTGCGAACGTCCGGGGATTCCTCCCACACCAAAGGTGCCAGGACCAAAAGCTCTTGCTGCTCTTCAAGGAGCCAGGCAACCCCATTCACAGCCCCACAAACGATGGCGCTCTCTCTTGCGACAGCCTCCCAAAGTCCAATACTAGCTGCCTGCGCCGCTCGGTACAGCCGGAGCCCGGCTCAGCAATTGCGAACGTCCAGGGATTCCTCCCACACCAAAGGGGCCAGGACCAAAAGCTCTTGCTGCTCTTCAAGGAGCCAGGCAACCCCATTCACAGCCCCACAAACGATGGCGCTCTCTCTTTCGAGAGACTCCCAAAGCCCAATACTAGCTGCCTGCACCCCTCGGTACAGCCGGAGCCCGGTTCAGCAATTGCAAACGTCCAGGGATTCCTCCCACACCAAAGGTGACAGGACCAAAAGCTCTTGCTGCTCTTCAAGGAGCCAGGCAACCCCATTCACAGCCCCACAAACGATGGCGCTCTCTCTTGCGACAGCCTCCCAAAGTCCAATACTAGCTGCCTGCACCCCTCGGTACGGCCGGAGCCAGGCTCAGCAACTGCGAACGTCCAGGGATTCCTCCCACACCAAAGGTGCCAGGACCAAAAGCTCTTGCTGCTCTTCAAGGAGCCAGGCAACCCCATTCACAGCCCCACAAACGATGGCGCTCTCTCTTGCGACAGCCTCCCAAAGTCCAATACTAGCTGTCTGCACCCCTCCGTACGGCCGGAGCCCGGCTCAGCAACTGCGAACGTCCAGGGATTCCTCCCACACCAAAGGGGCCAGGACCAAAAGCTCTTGCTGCTCTTCAAGGAGCCAGGCAACCCCATTCACAGCCCCACAAACGATGGCGCTCTCTCTTGCGACAGCCTCCCAAAGTCCAATACTAGCTGCCTGCGCGCTCGGTACAGCCGGAGCCCGGCTCAGCAATTGCGAACGTCCAGGGATTCCTCCCACACCAAAGGGGCCAGGACCAAAAGCTCTTGCTGCTCTTCAAGGAGCCAGGCAACCCCATTCACAGCCCCACAAACGATGGCGCTCTCTCTTGCGACAGCCTCCCAAAGTCCAACACTAGCTGCCTGCGCCGCTCGGTACAGCCGGAGCCCGGTTCAGCAATTGCGAACGTCCGGGGATTCCTCCCACACCAAAGGTGCCAGGACCAAAAGCTCTTGCTGCTCTTCAAGGAGCCAGGCAACCCCATTCACAGCCCCACAAACGATGGCGCTCTCTCTTGCGACAGCCTCCCAAAGTCCAACACTAGCTGCCTGCACCCCTCGGTACAGCCGGAGCCCGGCTCAGCAATTGCGAACATCCAGGGATTCCTCCCACACCAAAGGGGCCAGGACCAAAAGCTCTTGCTGCTCTTCAAGGAGCCAGGCAACCCCATTCACAGCCCCACAAACGATGGCGCTCTCTCTTGCGACAGCCTCCCAAAGTCCAACACTAGAATCCTGTGCCACTCGGTACAGCCGGAGCCCGGCTCAGGAACTGCGAACGTCCGGGGATTCCTCCCACACCAAAGGTGCCAGGACCAAAAGCTCTTGCTGCTCTTCAAGGAGCCAGGCAACCCCATTCACAGCCCCACAAACGCTGGCGCTCTCTCTTGCGACAGCCTCCCAAAGTCCAATACTAGCTGCCTGCGCCGCTCGGTACAGCCGGAGCCCGGCTCAGCAATTGCGAACGTCCAGGGATTCCTCCCACACCAAAGGGGCCAGGACCAAAAGCTCTTGCTGCTCTTCAAGGAGCCAGGCAACCCCATTCACAGCCCCACAAACGATGGCGCTCTCTCTTTCGAGAGACTCCCAAAGCCCAATACTAGCTGCCTGCACCCCTCGGTACAGCCGGAGCCCGGTTCAGCAATTGCAAACGTCCAGGGATTCCTCCCACACCAAAGGTGACAGGACCAAAAGCTCTTGCTGCTCTTCAAGGAGCCAGGCAACCCCATTCACAGCCCCACAAACGATGGCGCTCTCTCTTGCGACAGCCTCCCAAAGTCCAATACTAGCTGCCTGCACCCCTCGGTACGGCCGGAGCCAGGCTCAGCAACTGCGAACGTCCAGGGATTCCTCCCACACCAAAGGTGCCAGGACCAAAAGCTCTTGCTGCTCTTCAAGGAGCCAGGCAACCCCATTCACAGCCCCACAAACGATGGCGCTCTCTCTTGCGACAGCCTCCCAAAGTCCAATACTAGCTGTCTGCACCCCTCCGTACGGCCGGAGCCCGGCTCAGCAACTGCGAACGTCCAGGGATTCCTCCCACACCAAAGGGGCCAGGACCAAAAGCTCTTGCTGCTCTTGAAGGAGCCAGGCAACCCCATTCACAGCCCCACAAACGCTGGCGCTCTCTCTTGCGACAGCCTCCCAAAGTCCAATACTAGCTGCCTGCGTGCTCGGTACAGCCGGAGCCCGGCTCAGCAATTGCGAACGTCCAGGGATTCCTCCCACACCAAAGGGGCCAGGACCAAAAGCTCTTGCTGCTCTTCAAGGAGCCAGGCAACCCCATTCACAGCCCCACAAACGATGGCGCTCTCTCTTGCGACAGCCTCCCAAAGTCCAACACTAGCTGCCTGCGCCGCTCGGTACAGCCGGAGCCCGGTTCAGCAATTGCGAACGTCCGGGGATTCCTCCCACACCAAAGGGGCCAGGACCAAAAGCTCTTGCTGCTCTTCAAGGAGCCAGGCAACCCCATTCACAGCCCCACAAACGATGGCGCTCTCTCTTGCGACAGCCTCCCAAAGTCCAACACTAGCTGCCTGCACCCCTCGGTACAGCCGGAGCCCGGCTCAGCAATTGCGAACATCCAGGGATTCCTCCCACACCAAAGGGGCCAGGACCAAAAGCTCTTGCTGCTCTTCAAGGAGCCAGGCAACCCCATTCACAGCCCCACAAACGATGGCGCTCTCTCTTGCGACAGCCTCCCAAAGTCCAATACTAGCTGCCTGCACCCCTCGGTACAGCCGGAGCCAGGCTCAGCAACTGCGAACGTCCAGGGATTCCTCCCACACCAAAGGGGCCAGGACCAAAAGCTCTTGCTGCTCTTCAAGGAGCCAGGCAACCCCATTCACAGCCCCACAAACGCTGGCGCTCTCTCTTGCGACAGCCTCCCAAAGTCCAATGCTATCTGCCTGCACCGCTCGGTACAGCCGGAGCCCGGCTCAGCAATTGCGAACGTCCAGGGATTCCTCCCACACCAAAGGGGCCAGGACCAAAAGCTCTTGCTGCTCTTCAAGGAGCCAGGCAACCCCATTCACAGCCCCACAAACGATGGCGCTCTCTCTTGCGACAGCCTCCCAAAGTCCAACACTAGCTGCCTGCACCCCTCGGTACGGCCGGAGCCAGGCTCAGCAATGGCGAACGTCCAGGGATTCCTCCCACACCAAAGGGGCTAGGACCAAAAGCTCTTGCTGCTCTTCAAGGAGCCAGGCAACCCCATTCACAGCCCCACAAACGCTGGCGCTCTGTCTTGCGACAGCCTCCCAAAGTCCAATACTAGCTGCCTGCGCTGCTGAGTACAGTCGGAGCCCGGCTCAGCAATTGCGAACGTCCAGGGATTCCTCCCACACCAAAGGTGCCAGGACCAAAAGCTCTTGCTGCTCTTCAAGGAGCCAGGCAACCCCATTCACAGCCCCACAAACGATGGCGCTCTCTCTTGCGACAGCCTCCCAAAGTCCAACACTAGCTGCCTGCACCGCTCGGTACAGCCGGAGCCCGGCTCAGCAATTGCGAACGTCCAGGGATTCCTCCCACACCAAAGGGGCCAGGACCAAAAGCTCTTGCTGCTCTTGAAGGAGCCAGGCAACCCCATTCACAGCCCCACAAACGATGGCGCTCTCTCTTGCGACAGCCTCCCAAAGTCCAACACTAGAAGCCTGTGCCACTCAGTACAGCCGGAGCCCGGCTCAGCAATTGCGAACGTCCAGGGATTCCTCCCACACCAAAGGTGCCAGGACCAAAAGCTCATGCTGCTCTTCAAGGAGCCAGGCAACCCCATTCACAGCCCCACAAACGATGGTGCTCTCTCTTGCGACAGCCTCCCAAAGTCCAACACGATAAGCCTGTGCCACTCAGTACAGCCGGAGCCCGGCTCAGCAATTGCGAACGTCCAGGGATTCCTCCCACACCAAAGGGGCCAGGACCAAAAGCTCTTGCTGCTCTTCAAGGAGCCAGGCAACCCCATTCACAGCCCCACAAACGCTGGCGCTCTCTCTTGCGACAGCCTCCCAAAGTCCAATACTAGCTGCCTGCACCCCTCGGTACAGCCGGAGCCAGGCTCAGGAACTGCGAACGTCCGGGGATTCCTCCCACACCAAAGGTGCCAGGACCAAAAGCTCTTGCTGCTCTTCAAGGAGCCAGGCAACCCCATTCACAGCCCCACAAACGATGGCGCTCTCTCTTTCGAGAGACTCCCAAAGTCCAACACTAGCTGCCTGCACCCCTCGGTACAGCCGGAGCCCGGCTCAGCAACTGCGAACGTCCAGGGATTCCTCCCACACCAAAGGTGCCAGGACCAACAGCTCTTGCTGCTCTTCAAGGTGCCAGGCAACCCCATTCACAGCCCCACAAACGATGGCGCTCTCTCTTGCGACAGCCTCCCAAAGTCCAATACTAGCTGCCTGCACCCCTCGGTACGGCCGGAGCCCGGTTCAGCAATTGCGAACGTCCAGGGATTCCTCCCACACCAAAGGGGCCAGGACCAAAAGCTCTTGCTGCTCTTCAAGGAGCCAGGCAACCCCATTCACAGCCCCACAAACGATGGTGCTCTCTCTTGCGACAGCCTCCCAAAGTCCAACACTAGAAGCCTGTGCCACTCAGTACAGCCGGAGCCAGGCTCAGCAATTGCGAATGTCCAGGGATTCCTCCCACACCAAAGGGGCCAGGACCAAAAGCTCTTGCTGCTCTTCAAGGAGCCAGGCAACCCCATTCACAGCCCCACAAACGATGGCGCTCTCTCTTGCGACAGCCTCCCCAAGTCCAACACTAGCTGCCTGCGCTGCTGAGTACAGTCGGAGCCCGGCTCAGCAATTGCGAACGTCCAGGGATTCCTCCCACACCAAAGGGGCCAGGACCAAAAGCTCTTGCTGCTCTTCAAGGAGCCAGGCAACCCCATTCACAGCCCCACAAACGATGGCGCTCTCTCTTGCGACAGCCTCCCAAAGTCCAACACTAGAAGCCTGTGCCACTCAGTACAGCCGGAGCCCGGCTCAGCAATTGCGAACGTCCAGGGATTCCTCCCACACCAAAGGGGCCAGGACCAAAAGCTCTTGCTGCTCTTCAAGGTGCCCAGCAACCCCATTCACAGCCCCACAAACGACGGCGCTCTCTCTTGCGACAGCCTCCCAAAGTCCAATACTAGCTGCCTGCGCCGCTCGGTACAGCCGGAGCCCGGCTCAGCAATTGCGAACGTCCAGGGATTCCTCCCACACCAAAGGGGCCAGGACCAAAAGCTCTTGTTGCTCTTCAAGGAGCCAGGCAACCCCATTCACAGCCCCACAAACGCTGGTGCTCTCTCTTGCGACAGCCTCCCAAAGTCCAATACTAGCTGCCTGCGCGCTCGGTACAGCCGGAGCCCGGCTCAGCAATTGCGAACGTCCAGGGATTCCTCCCACACCAAAGGTGCCAGGACCAAAAGCGCTTGTTGCTCTTCAAGGAGCCAGGCAACCCCATTCACAGCCCCACAAACGATGGCGCTCTCTCTTGCGACAGCCTCCCAAAGTCCAACACTAGCTGCCTGCACCCCTCGGTACAGCCGGAGCCCGGCTCAGCAATTGCGAACATCCAGGGATTCCTCCCACACCAAAGGTGCCAGGACCAAAAGCTCTTGCTGCTCTTCAAGGAGCCAGGCAACCCCATTCACAGCCCCACAAACGATGGCGCTCTCTCTTGCGACAGCCTCCCAAAGTCCAATACTAGCTGCCTGCACCCCTCGGTACAGCCGGAGCCCGGCTCAGCAACTGCGAACGTCCAGGGATTCCTCCCACACCAAAGGGGCCAGGACCAAAAGCTCTTGCTGCTCTTCAAGGTGCCAGGCAACCCCATTCACAGCCCCACAAACGATGGCGCTCTCTCTTGCGACAGCCTCCCAAAGTCCAATGCTAGAAGCCTGCACCGCTCGGTACAGCCGGAGCCCGGCTCAGCAATTGCGAACGTCCGGGGATTCCTCCCACACCAAAGGGGCCAGGACCAAAAGCTCTTGCTGCTCTTCAAGGAGCCAGGCAACCCCATTCACAGCCCCACAAACGCTGGCGCTCTCTCTTGCGACAGCCTCCCAAAGTCCAACACTAGCTGCCTGCGCTGCTGAGTACAGTCGGAGCCCGGCTCAGCAATTGCGAACGTCCAGGGATTCCTCCCACACCAAAGGGGCCAGGACCAAAAGCTCTTGCTGCTCTTGAAGGAGCCAGGCAACCCCATTCACAGCCCCACAAACGATGGCGCTCTCTCTTGCGACAGCCTCCCAAAGTCCAATACTAGCTGCCTGCACCCCTCGGTACGGCCGGAGCCCGGCTCAGCAATTGCGAACGTCCAGGGATTCCTCCCACACCAAAGGTGCCAGGACCAAAAGCTCTTGCTGCTCTTCAAGGAGCCAGGCAACCCCATTCACAGCCCCACAAACGATGGCGCTCTCTCTTTCGAGAGACTCCCAAAGTCCAATACTAGCTGCCTGCACCCCTCGGTACAGCCGGAGCCCGGTTCAGCAATTGCGAACGTCCAGGGATTCCTCCCACACCAAAGGTGACAGGACCAAAAGCTCTTGCTGCTCTTCAAGGAGCCAGGCAACCCCATTCACAGCCCCACAAACGATGGCGCTCTCTCTTGCGACAGCCTCCCAAAGTCCAATACTAGCTGCCAGCACCCCTCGGTACGGCCGGAGCCAGGCTCAGCAATTGCGAACGTCCAGGGATTCCTCCCACACCAAAGGGGCCAGGACCAAAAGCCCTTGCTGCTCTTCAAGGAGCCAGGCAACCCCATTCACAGCCCCACAAACGATGGCGCTCTCTCTTGCGACAGCCTCCCCAAGTCCAACACTAGCTGCCTGCGCTGCTGAGTACAGTCGGAGCCCGGCTCAGCAATTGCGAACGTCCAGGGATTCCTCCCACACCAAAGGGGCCAGGACCAAAAGCTCTTGCTGCTCTTCAAGGAGCCAGGCAACCCCATTCACAGCCCCACAAACGATGGCGCTCTCTCTTGCGACAGCCTCCCAAAGTCCAACACTAGAAGCCTGTGCCACTCAGTACAGCCGGAGCCCGGCTCAGCAATTGCGAACGTCCAGGGATTCCTCCCACACCAAAGGTGCCAGGACCAAAAGCTCATGCTGCTCTTCAAGGAGCCAGGCAACCCCATTCACAGCCCCACAAACGATGGTGCTCTCTCTTGCGAGAGACTCCCAAAGTCCAACACGATAAGCCTGTGGCACTCAGTACAGCCGGAGCCCGGCTCAGCAATTGCGAACGTCCAGGGATTCCTCCCACACCAAAGGGGCCAGGACCAAAAGCTCTTGCTGCTCTTCAAGGAGCCAGGCAACCCCATTCACAGCCCCACAAACGATGGCACTCTCTCTTGCGACAGCCTCCCAAAGTCCAATACTAGCTGCCTGCGCCGCTCGGTACAGCCGGAGCCCGGCTCAGCAATTGCAAACGTCCAGGGATTCCTCCCACACCAAAGGGGCCAGGACCAAAAGCTCTTGCTGCTCTTCAAGGAGCCAGGCAACCCCATTCACAGCCCCACAAACGATGGCGCTCTCTCTTGCGACAGCCTCCCAAAGTCCAATACTAGCTGCCTGCACCCCTCGGTACGGCCGGAGCCCGGTTCAGCAATTGCGAACGTCCAGGGATTCCTCCCACACCAAAGGTGCCAGGACCAAAAGCTCTTGCTGCTCTTCAAGGAGCCAGGCAACCCCATTCACAGCCCCACAAACGATGGCGCTCTCTCTTGCGACAGCCTCCCAAAGTCCAATACTAGCTGCCAGCACCCCTCGGTACGGCCGGAGCCAGACTCAGCAATTGCGAACGTCCAGGGATTCCTCCCACACCAAAGGTGCCAGGACCAAAAGCCCTTGCTGCTCTTCAAGGAGCCAGGCAACCCCATTCACAGCCCCACAAACGATGGCGCTCTCTCTTGCGACAGCCTCCCCAAGTCCAACACTAGCTGCCTGCGCTGCTGAGTACAGTCGGAGCCCGGCTCAGCAACTGCGAACGTCCAGGGATTCCTCCCACACCAAAGGGGCCAGGACCAAAAGCTCTTGTTGCTCTTCAAGGAGCCAGGCAACCCCATTCACAGCCCCACAAACGCTGGTGCTCTCTCTTGCGACAGCCTCCCAAAGTCCAATACTAGCTGCCTGCGCGCTCGGTACAGCCGGAGCCCGGCTCAGCAATTGCGAACGTCCAGGGATTCCTCCCACACCAAAGGTGCCAGGACCAAAAGCGCTTGTTGCTCTTCAAGGAGCCAGGCAACCCCATTCACAGCCCCACAAACGATGGCGCTCTCTCTTGCGACAGCCTCCCAAAGTCCAATACTAGCTGCCTGCGCGCTCGGTACAGCCGGAGCCCGGCTCAGCAATTGCGAACGTCCAGGGATTCCTCCCACACCAAAGGGGCCAGGACCAAAAGCGCTTGTTGCTCTTCAAGGTGCCAGGCAACCCCATTCACAGCCCCACAAACGATGGCGCTCTCTCTTGTGACAGCCTCCCAAAGTCCAACACTAGCTGCCTGCGCCGCTCGGTACAGCCGGAGCCCGGTTCAGCAATTGCGAACGTCCAGGGATTCCTCCCACACCAAAGGTGCCAGGACCAAAAGCTCTTGCTGCTCTTCAAGGAGCCAGGCAACCCCATTCACAGCCCCACAAACGATGGCGCTCTCTCTTGCGACAGCCTCCCAAAGTCCAACACTAGCTGCCTGCACCCCTCGGTACAGCCGGAGCCCGGCTCAGCAATTGCGAACATCCAGGGATTCCTCCCACACCAAAGGGGCCAGGACCAAAAGCTCTTGCTGCTCTTCAAGGAGCCAGGCAACCCCATTCACAGCCCCACAAACGCTGGCGCTCTCTCTTGCGACAGCCTCCCAAAGTCCAATACTAGCTGCCTGCACCCCTCGGTACAGCCGGAGCCAGGCTCAGCAACTGCGAACGTCCAGGGATTCCTCCCACACCAAAGGGGCCAGGACCAAAAGCTCTTGCTGCTCTTCAAGGAGCCAGGCAACCCCATTCACAGCCCCACAAACGCTGGCGCTCTCTCTTGCGACAGCCTCCCAAAGTCCAATGCTAGCTGCCTGCACCGCTCGGTACAGCCGGAGCCCGGCTCAGCAATTGCGAACGTCCAGGGATTCCTCCCACACCAAAGGGGCCAGGACCAAAAGCTCTTGCTGCTCTTCAAGGAGCCAGGCAACCCCATTCACAGCCCCACAAACGATGGCGCTCTCTCTTGCGACAGCCTCCCAAAGTCCAACACTAGCTGCCTGCACCCCTCGGTACGGCCGGAGCCAGGCTCAGCAATGGCGAACGTCCAGGGATTCCTCCCACACCAAAGGGGCCAGGACCAAAAGCTCTTGCTGCTCTTCAAGGAGCCAGGCAACCCCATTCACAGCCCCACAAACGATGGCGCTCTCTCTTGCAACAGCCTCCCAAAGTTCAATACTAGCTGCCTGCGCCGCTCGGTACAGCCGGAGCCCGGCTCAGCAATTGCGAACGTCCAGGGATTCCTCCCACACCAAAGGTGCCAGGACCAAAAGCTCTTGCTGCTCTTCAAGGAGCCAGGCAACCCCATTCACAGCCCCACAAACGATGGCGCTCTCTCTTGCGACAGCCTCCCAAAGTCCAATACTAGCTGCCTGCACCCCTCGGTACAGCCGGAGCCAGGCTCAGGAACTGCGAACGTCCGGGGATTCCTCCCACACCAAAGGTGCCAGGACCAAAAGCTCTTGCTGCTCTTCAAGGAGCCAGGCAACCCCATTCACAGCCCCACAAACGATGGCGCTCTCTCTTGCGACAGCCTCCCAAAGTCCAATACTAGCTGCCTGCGCCGCTCGGTACAGCCGGAGCCCGGCTCAGCAATTGCGAACGTCCAGGGATTCCTCCCACACCAAAGGTGCCAGGACCAAAAGCTCTTGCTGCTCTTCAAGGAGCCAGGCAACCCCATTCACAGCCCCACAAACGATGGCGCTCTCTCTTTCGAGAGACTCCCAAAGCCCAATACTAGCTGCCTGCACCCCTCGGTACAGCCGGAGCCCGGCTCAGCAATTGCGAACGTCCAGGGATTCCTCCCACACCAAAGGTGACAGGACCAAAAGCTCTTGCTGCTCTTCAAGGTGCCCGGCAACCCCATTCACAGCCCCACAAACGATGGCGCTCTCTCTTGCGACAGCCTCCCAAAGTCCAACACTAGAAGCCTGTGCCACTCAGTACAGCCGGAGCCCGGCTCAGCAATTGCGAACGTCCAGGGATTCCTCCCACACCAAAGGTGCCAGGACCAAAAGCTCATGCTGCTCTTCAAGGAGCCAGGCAACCCCATTCACAGCCCCACAAACGATGGTGCTCTCTCTTGCGAGAGACTCCCAAAGTCCAACACGATAAGCCTGTGGCACTCAGTACAGCCGGAGCCCGGCTCAGCAATTGCGAACGTCCAGGGATTCCTCCCACACCAAAGGGGCCAGGACCAAAAGCTCTTGCTGCTCTTCAAGGAGCCAGGCAACCCCATTCACAGCCCCACAAACGATGGTGCTCTCTCTTTCGAGAGACTCCCAAAGTCCAATACTAGCTGCCTGCGCCGCTCGGTACAGCCGGAGCCCGGCTCAGCAATTGCGAACGTCCAGGGATTCCTCCCACACCAAAGGGGCCAGGACCAAAAGCTCTTGCTGCTCTTCAAGGAGCCAGGCAACCCCATTCACAGCCCCACAAACGCTGGCGCTCTCTCTTTCGAGAGACTCCCAAAGTCCAATACTAGCTGCCTGCACCCCTCGGTACAGCCGGAGCCCGGTTCAGCAATTGCGAACGTCCAGGGATTCCTCCCACACCAAAGGTGACAGGACCAAAAGCTCTTGCTGCTCTTCAAGGAGCCAGGCAACCCCATTCACAGCCCCACAAACGATGGCGCTCTCTCTTGCGACAGCCTCCCAAAGTCCAATACTAGCTGCCAGCACCCCTCGGTACGGCCGGAGCCAGACTCAGCAATTGCGAACGTCCAGGGATTCCTCCCACACCAAAGGTGCCAGGACCAAAAGCCCTTGCTGCTCTTCAAGGAGCCAGGCAACCCCATTCACAGCCCCACAAACGATGGCGCTCTCTCTTGCGACAGCCTCCCCAAGTCCAACACTAGCTGCCTGCGCTGCTGAGTACAGTCGGAGCCCGGCTCAGCAATTGCGAACGTCCAGGGATTCCTCCCACACCAAAGGGGCCAGGACCAAAAGCTCTTGTTGCTCTTCAAGGAGCCAGGCAACCCCATTCACAGCCCCACAAACGATGGCGCTCTCTCTTGCGACAGCCTCCCAAAGTCCAATACTAGCTGCCTGCGCGCTCGGTACAGCCGGAGCCCGGCTCAGCAATTGCGAACGTCCAGGGATTCCTCCCACACCAAAGGGGCCAGGACCAAAAGCGCTTGTTGCTCTTCAAGGTGCCAGGCAACCCCATTCACAGCCCCACAAACGATGGCGCTCTCTCTTGTGACAGCCTCCCAAAGTCCAACACTAGCTGCCTGCGCCGCTCGGTACAGCCGGAGCCCGGTTCAGCAATTGCGAATGTCCAGGGATTCCTCCCACACCAAAGGTGCCAGGACCAAAAGCTCTTGCTGCTCTTCAAGGAGCCAGGCAACCCCATTCACAGCCCCACAAACGATGGCGCTCTCTCTTGCGACAGCCTCCCAAAGTCCAACACTAGCTGCCTGCACCCCTCGGTACAGCCGGAGCCCGGCTCAGCAATTGCGAACATCCAGGGATTCCTCCCACACCAAAGGGGCCAGGACCAAAAGCTCTTGCTGCTCTTCAAGGAGCCAGGCAACCCCATTCACAGCCCCACAAACGCTGGCGCTCTCTCTTGCGACAGCCTCCCAAAGTCCAATACTAGCTGCCTGCACCCCTCGGTACAGCCGGAGCCCGGCTCAGCAACTGCGAACGTCCAGGGATTCCTCCCACACCAAAGGGGCCAGGACCAAAAGCTCTTGCTGCTCTTCAAGGAGCCAGGCAACCCCATTCACAGCCCCACAAACGCTGGCGCTCTCTCTTGCGACAGCCTCCCAAAGTCCAATGCTAGCTGCCTGCACCGCTCGGTACAGCCGGAGCCCGGCTCAGCAATTGCGAACGTCCAGGGATTCCTGCCACACCAAAGGGGCCAGGACCAAAAGCTCTTGCTGCTCTTCAAGGAGCCAGGCAACCCCATTCACAGCCCCACAAACGATGGCGCTCTCTCTTGCGACAGCCTCCCAAAGTCCAACACTAGAATCCTGCACCCCTCGGTACAGCCGGAGCCAGGCTCAGCAATGGCGAACGTCCAGGGATTCCTCCCACACCAAAGGGGCTAGGACCAAAAGCTCTTGCTGCTCTTCAAGGTGCCAGGCAACCCCATTCACAGCCCCACAAACGATGGCGCTCTCTCTTGCGACAGCCTCCCAAAGTTCAATACTAGCTGCCTGCGCCGCTCGGTACAGCCGGAGCCCGGCTCAGCAATTGCGAACGTCCAGGGATTCCTCCCACACCAAAGGTGCCAGGACCAAAAGCTCTTGCTGCTCTTCAAGGAGCCAGGCAACCCCATTCACAGCCCCACAAACGATGGCGCTCTCTCTTGCGACAGCCTCCCAAAGTCCAATACTAGCTGCCTGCACCCCTCGGTACAGCCGGAGCCAGGCTCAGGAACTGCGAACGTCCGGGGATTCCTCCCACACCAAAGGTGCCAGGACCAAAAGCTCTTGCTGCTCTTCAAGGAGCCAGGCAACCCCATTCACAGCCCCACAAACGATGGCGCTCTCTCTTGCGACAGCCTCCCAAAGTCCAATACTAGCTGCCTGCGCCGCTCGGTACAGCCGGAGCCCGGCTCAGCAATTGCGAACGTCCAGGGATTCCTCCCACACCAAAGGTGCCAGGACCAAAAGCTCTTGCTGCTCTTCAAGGAGCCAGGCAACCCCATTCACAGCCCCACAAACGATGGCGCTCTCTCTTTCGAGAGACTCCCAAAGTCCAATACTAGCTGCCTGCACCCCTCGGTACAGCCGGAGCCCGGTTCAGCAATTGCGAACGTCCAGGGATTCCTCCCACACCAAAGGTGACAGGACCAAAAGCTCTTGCTGCTCTTCAAGGAGCCAGGCAACCCCATTCACAGCCCCACAAACGATGGCGCTCTCTCTTGCGACAGCCTCCCAAAGTCCAATACTAGCTGCCAGCACCCCTCGGTACGGCCGGAGCCAGACTCAGCAATTGCGAACGTCCAGGGATTCCTCCCACACCAAAGGTGCCAGGACCAAAAGCCCTTGCTGCTCTTCAAGGAGCCAGGCAACCCCATTCACAGCCCCACAAACGATGGCGCTCTCTCTTGCGACAGCCTCCCCAAGTCCAACACTAGCTGCCTGCGCTGCTGAGTACAGTCGGAGCCCGGCTCAGCAATTGCGAACGTCCAGGGATTCCTCCCACACCAAAGGGGCCAGGACCAAAAGCTCTTGTTGCTCTTCAAGGAGCCAGGCAACCCCATTCACAGCCCCACAAACGATGGCGCTCTCTCTTGCGACAGCCTCCCAAAGTCCAATACTAGCTGCCTGCGCGCTCGGTACAGCCGGAGCCCGGCTCAGCAATTGCGAACGTCCAGGGATTCCTCCCACACCAAAGGGGCCAGGACCAAAAGCGCTTGTTGCTCTTCAAGGTGCCAGGCAACCCCATTCACAGCCCCACAAACGATGGCGCTCTCTCTTGTGACAGCCTCCCAAAGTCCAACACTAGCTGCCTGCGCCGCTCGGTACAGCCGGAGCCCGGTTCAGCAATTGCGAATGTCCAGGGATTCCTCCCACACCAAAGGTGCCAGGACCAAAAGCTCTTGCTGCTCTTCAAGGAGCCAGGCAACCCCATTCACAGCCCCACAAACGATGGCGCTCTCTCTTGCGACAGCCTCCCAAAGTCCAACACTAGCTGCCTGCACCCCTCGGTACAGCCGGAGCCCGGCTCAGCAATTGCGAACATCCAGGGATTCCTCCCACACCAAAGGGGCCAGGACCAAAAGCTCTTGCTGCTCTTCAAGGAGCCAGGCAACCCCATTCACAGCCCCACAAACGCTGGCGCTCTCTCTTGCGACAGCCTCCCAAAGTCCAATACTAGCTGCCTGCACCCCTCGGTACAGCCGGAGCCCGGCTCAGCAACTGCGAACGTCCAGGGATTCCTCCCACACCAAAGGGGCCAGGACCAAAAGCTCTTGCTGCTCTTCAAGGAGCCAGGCAACCCCATTCACAGCCCCACAAACGCTGGCGCTCTCTCTTGCGACAGCCTCCCAAAGTCCAATGCTAGCTGCCTGCACCGCTCGGTACAGCCGGAGCCCGGCTCAGCAATTGCGAACGTCCAGGGATTCCTGCCACACCAAAGGGGCCAGGACCAAAAGCTCTTGCTGCTCTTCAAGGAGCCAGGCAACCCCATTCACAGCCCCACAAACGATGGCGCTCTCTCTTGCGACAGCCTCCCAAAGTCCAACACTAGAATCCTGCACCCCTCGGTACAGCCGGAGCCAGGCTCAGCAATGGCGAACGTCCAGGGATTCCTCCCACACCAAAGGGGCTAGGACCAAAAGCTCTTGCTGCTCTTCAAGGTGCCAGGCAACCCCATTCACAGCCCCACAAACGATGGCGCTCTCTCTTGCGACAGCCTCCCAAAGTTCAATACTAGCTGCCTGCGCCGCTCGGTACAGCCGGAGCCCGGCTCAGCAATTGCGAACGTCCAGGGATTCCTCCCACACCAAAGGTGCCAGGACCAAAAGCTCTTGCTGCTCTTCAAGGAGCCAGGCAACCCCATTCACAGCCCCACAAACGATGGTGCTCTCTCTTTCGAGAGACTCCCAAAGCCCAATACTAGCTGCCTGCACCCCTCGGTACAGCCGGAGCCCGGCTCAGCAACTGCGAACGTCCAGGGATTCCTCCCACAACAAAGGGGCCAGGACCAACAGCTCTTGCTGCTCTTCAAGGTGCCAGGCAACCCCATTCACAGCCCCACAAACGATGGCGCTCTCTCTTGCGACAGCCTCCCAAAGTCCAATACTAGCTGCCTGCACCCCTCGGTACGGCCGGAGCCCGGCTCAGCAATTGCGAACGTCCAGGGATTCCTCCCACACCAAAGGTGCCAGGACCAAAAGCTCTTGCTGCTCTTCAAGGAGCCAGGCAACCCCATTCACAGCCCCACAAACGATGGTGCTCTCTCTTGCGACAGCCTCCCAAAGTCCAACACTAACTGCCTGCGCTGCTGAGTACAGCCGGAGCCCGGCTCAGCAATAGCGAACGTCCGGGGATTCCTCCCACACCAAAGGGGCCAGGACCAAAAGCTCTTGCTGCTCTTCAAGGAGCCAGGCAACCCCATTCACAGCCCCACAAACGATGGTGCTCTCTCTTTCGAGAGACTCCCAAAGTCCAATACTAGCTGCCTGCACCCCTCGGTACAGCCGGAGCCCGGCTCAGCAACTGCGAACGTCCAGGGATTCCTCCCACACCAAAGGTGCCAGGACCAACAGCTCTTGCTGCTCTTCAAGGTGCCAGGCAACCCCATTCACAGCCCCACAAACGATGGCGCTCTCTCTTGCGACAGCCTCCCAAAGTCCAATACTAGCTGCCAGCACCCCTCGGTACGGCCGGAGCCAGACTCAGCAATTGCGAACGTCCAGGGATTCCTCCCACACCAAAGGTGCCAGGACCAAAAGCTCTTGCTGCTCTTCAAGGTGCCCGGCAACCCCATTCACAGCCCCACAAACGATGGCGCTCTCTCTTGCGACAGCCTCCCCAAGTCCAATACTAGCTGCCTGCGCCGCTCGGTACAGCCGGAGCCCGGCTCAGCAATTGCGAACGTCCAGGGATTCCTCCCACACCAAAGGGGCCAGGACCAAAAGCTCTTGCTGCTCTTCAAGGAGCCAGGCAACCCCATTCACAGCCCCACAAACGATGGTGCTCTCTCTTGCAACAGCCTCCCAAAGTCCAATACTAGCTGCCTGCACCCCTCGGTACAGCCGGAGCCCGGCTCAGCAATTGCGAACGTCCAGGGATTCCTCCCACACCAAAGGGGCCAGGACCAAAAGCTCTTGCTGCTCTTCAAGGAGCCAGGCAACCCCATTCACAGCCCCACAAACGATGGCGCTCTCTCTTGCGACAGCCTCCCAAAGTCCAATACTAGCTGCCTGCACCCCTCGGTACAGCCGGAGCCCGGCTCAGCAATTGCGAACGTCCAGGGATTCCTCCCACACCAAAGGGGCCAGGACCAAAAGCTCTTGCTGCTCTTCAAGGAGCCAGGCAACCCCATTCACAGCCCCACAAACGATGGCGCTCTCTCTTGCGACAGCCTCCCAAAGTCCAACACTAGCTGCCTGCGCGACTGGTACAGCCGGAGCCCGGTTCAGCAATTGCGAACGTCCAGGGATTCCTCCCACACCAAAGGGGCCAGAACCAAAAGCTCTTGTTGCTCTTCAAGGAGCCAGGCAACCCCATTCACAGCCCCACAAACGATGGTGCTCTCTCTTTCGAGAGACTCCCAAAGTCCAATACTAGCTGCCTGCACCCCTCGGTACGGCCGGAGCCCGGCTCAGCAATTGCGAACGTCCAGGGATTCCTCCCACACCAAAGGTGCCAGGACCACAAGCTCTTGCTGCTCTTCAAGGAGCCAGGCAACCCCATTCACAGCCCCACAAACGCTGGCCCTCTCTCTTGCGACAGCCTCCCAAAGTCCAATACTAGCTGCCTGCGCCCCTCGGTACGGCCGGAGCCCGGCTCAGCAATTGTGAACGTCCGGGGATTCCTGCCACACCAAAGGTGCCAGGACCAAAAGCTCTTGCTGCTCTTCAAGGAGCCAGGCAACCCCATTCACAGCCCCACAAACGCTGGCGCTCTCTCTTGCGACAGCCTCCCAAAGTCCAATACTAGCTGCCTGCACCCCTCGGTACAGCCGGAGCCAGGCTCAGGAACTGCGAACGTCCGGGGATTCCTCCCACACCAAAGGTGCCAGGACCAAAAGCTCTTGCTGCTCTTCAAGGAGCCAGGCAACCCCATTCACAGCCCCACAAACGATGGCGCTCTCTCTTGCGACAGCCTCCCAAAGTCCAATACTAGCTGCCTGCGCCGCTCGGTACAGCCGGAGCCCGGCTCAGCAATTGCGAACGTCCAGGGATTCCTCCCACACCAAAGGTGCCAGGACCAAAAGCTCTTGCTGCTCTTCAAGGAGCCAGGCAACCCCATTCACAGCCCCACAAACGATGGTGCTCTCTCTTTCGAGAGACTCCCAAAGCCCAATACTAGCTGCCTGCACCCCTCGGTACAGCCGGAGCCCGGCTCAGCAACTGCGAACGTCCAGGGATTCCTCCCACACCAAAGGGGCCAGGACCAACAGCTCTTGCTGCTCTTCAAGGTGCCAGGCAACCCCATTCACAGCCCCACAAACGATGGCGCTCTCTCTTGCGACAGCCTCCCAAAGTCCAATACTAGCTGCCTGCACCCCTCGGTACGGCCGGAGCCCGGCTCAGCAATTGCGAACGTCCAGGGATTCCTCCCACACCAAAGGGGCCAGGACCAAAAGCTCTTGCTGCTCTTCAAGGAGCCAGGCAACCCCATTCACAGCCCCACAAACGATGGCGCTCTCTCTTGCGACAGCCTCCCAAAGTCCAACACTAACTGCCTGCGCTGCTGAGTACAGTCGGAGCCCGGCTCAGCAATTGCGAACGTCCGGGGATTCCTCCCACACCAAAGGGGCCAGGACCAAAAGCTCTTGCTGCTCTTCAAGGAGCCAGGCAACCCCATTCACAGCCCCACAAACGATGGCGCTCTCTCTTGCGACAGCCTCCCAAAGTCCAACACTAGAAGCCTGTGCCACTCAGTACAGCCGGAGCCCGGCTCAGCAATTGCGAACGTCCAGGGATTCCTCCCACACCAAAGGGGCCAGGACCAAAAGCTCTTGCTGCTCTTCAAGGAGCCAGGCAACCCCATTCACAGCCCCACAAACGATGGCGCTCTCTCTTGCGACAGCCTCCCAAAGTCCAATACTAGCTGCCTGCACCCCTCGGTACAGCCGGAGCCCGGCTCAGCAATTGCGAACGTCCAGGGATTCCTCCCACACCAAAGGGGCCAGGACCAAAAGCTCTTGCTGCTCTTCAAGGAGCCAGGCAACCCCATTCACAGCCCCACAAACGATGGCGCTCTCTCTTGCGACAGCCTCCCAAAGTCCAACACTAGCTGCCTGCGCGACTGGTACAGCCGGAGCCCGGTTCAGCAATTGCGAACGTCCAGGGATTCCTCCCACACCAAAGGGGCCAGAACCAAAAGCTCTTGTTGCTCTTCAAGGAGCCAGGCAACCCCATTCACAGCCCCACAAACGATGGTGCTCTCTCTTTCGAGAGACTCCCAAAGCCCAATACTAGCTGCCTGCACCCCTCGGTACGGCCGGAGCCCGGCTCAGCAATTGCGAACGTCCAGGGATTCCTCCCACACCAAAGGTGCCAGGACCACAAGCTCTTGCTGCTCTTCAAGGAGCCAGGCAACCCCATTCACAGCCCCACAAACGCTGGCGCTCTCTCTTGCGACAGCCTCCCAAAGTCCAATACTAGCTGCCTGCACCCCTCGGTACGGCCGGAGCCAGGCTCAGCAATTGCGAACGTCCAGGGATTCCTCCCACACCAAAGGGGCCAGGACCAAAAGCTCTTGCTGCTCTTCAAGGAGCCAGGCAACCCCATTCACAGCCCCACAAACGCTGGCGCTCTCTCTTGCAACAGCCTCCCAAAGTCCAACACTAGCTGCCTGCGCGACTGGTACAGCCGGAGCCCGGCTCAGCAATTGCGAACGTCCGGGGATTCCTCCCATACCAAAGGTGCCAGGACCAAAAGCTCTTGCTGCTCTTGAAGGAGCCAGGCAACCCCATTCACAGCCCCACAAACGCTGGCGCTCTCTCTTGCGACAGCCTCCCAAAGTCCAACACTAGAAGCCTGTGCCACTCAGTACAGCCGGAGCCCGGCTCAGCAATTGCGAACGTCCAGGGATTCCTCCCACACCAAAGGGGCCAGGACCAAAAGCTCTTGCTGCTCTTCAAGGAGCCAGGCAACCCCATTCACAGCCCCACAAACGATGGCGCTCTCTCTTGCGACAGCCTCCCAAAGTCCAATACTAGCTGCCTGCACCCCTCGGTACAGCCGGAGCCAGGCTCAGCAATTGCGAACGTCCAGGGATTCCTTCCACACCAAAGGTGCCAGGACCAAAAGCTCTTGTTGCTCTTCAAGGAGCCAGGCAACCCCATTCACAGCCCCACAAACGATGGCGCTCTCTCTTGCGACAGCCTCCCAAAGTCCAACAGTAGCTGCCTGCGCTGCTGAGTACAGTTGGAGCCCAGCTCAGCAATTGCGAACGTCCAGGGATTCCTCCCACACCAAAGGGGCCAGGACCAAAAGCTCTTGCTGCTCTTCAAGGAGCCAGGCAACCCCATTCACAGCCCCACAAACGATGGCGCTCTCTCTTGCGACAGCCTCCCAAAGTCCAATACTAGCTGCCTGCACCCCTCGGTACAGCCGGAGCCCGGCTCAGCAATTGCGAACGTCCAGGGATTCCTCCCACACCAAAGGGGCCAGGACCAAAAGCTCTTGCTGCTCTTCAAGGAGCCAGGCAACCCCATTCACAGCCCCACAAACGATGGCGCTCTCTCTTGCGACAGCCTCCCAAAGTCCAACACTAGCTGCCTGCGCGACTGGTACAGCCGGAGCCCGGTTCAGCAATTGCGAACGTCCAGGGATTCCTCCCACACCAAAGGGGCCAGAACCAAAAGCTCTTGTTGCTCTTCAAGGAGCCAGGCAACCCCATTCACAGCCCCACAAACGATGGTGCTCTCTCTTTCGAGAGACTCCCAAAGTCCAATACTAGCTGCCTGCACCCCTCGGTACGGCCGGAGCCCGGCTCAGCAATTGCGAACGTCCAGGGATTCCTCCCACACCAAAGGTGCCAGGACCACAAGCTCTTGCTGCTCTTCAAGGAGCCAGGCAACCCCATTCACAGGCCCACAAACGCTGGCCCTCTCTCTTGCGACAGCCTCCCAAAGTCCAATACTACCTGCCTGCGCCCCTCGGTACGGCCGGAGCCCGGCTCAGCAATTGTGAACGTCCGGGGATTCCTGCCACACCAAAGGTGCCAGGACCAAAAGCTCTTGCTGCTCTTCAAGGAGCCAGGCAACCCCATTCACAGCCCCACAAACGCTGGCGCTCTCTCTTGCGACAGCCTCCCAAAGTCCAACACTAGCTGCCTGCGCGACTGGTACAGCCGGAGCCCGGCTCAGCAATTGCGAACGTCCGGGGATTCCTCCCATACCAAAGGTGCCAGGACCAAAAGCTCTTGCTGCTCTTGAAGGAGCCAGGCAACCCCATTCACAGCCCCACAAACGATGGCGCTCTCTCTTGCGACAGCCTCCCAAAGTCCAACACTAGAAGCCTGTGCCACTCAGTACAGCCGGAGCCCGGCTCAGCAATTGCGAACGTCCAGGGATTCCTCCCACACCAAAGGGGCCAGGACCAAAAGCTCTTGCTGCTCTTCAAGGAGCCAGGCAACCCCATTCACAGCCCCACAAACGATGGCGCTCTCTCTTGCGACAGCCTCCCAAAGTCCAATACTAGCTGCCTGCACCCCTCGGTACAGCCGGAGCCAGGCTCAGCAATTGCGAACGTCCAGGGATTCCTTCCACACCAAAGGTGCCAGGACCAAAAGCTCTTGTTGCTCTTCAAGGAGCCAGGCAACCCCATTCACAGCCCCACAAACGATGGCGCTCTCTCTTGCGACAGCCTCCCAAAGTCCAACAGTAGCTGCCTGCGCTGCTGAGTACAGTTGGAGCCCAGCTCAGCAATTGCGAACGTCCAGGGATTCCTCCCACACCAAAGGGGCCAGGACCAAAAGCTCTTGCTGCTCTTCAAGGAGCCAGGCAACCCCATTCACAGCCCCACAAACGCTGGCGCTCTCTCTTGCGACAGCCTCCCAAAGTCCAACACTAGCTGCCTGCGCGTCTGGTACAGCCGGAGCCCGGCTCAGCAATTGCGAACGTCCAGGGATTCCTCCCACACCAAAGGGGCCAGGACCAAAAGCTCTTGCTGCTCTTCAAGGAGCCAGGCAACCCCATTCACAGCCCCACAAACGATGGCGCTCTCTCTTGCGACAGCCTCCCAAAGTCCAACACTAGCTGCCAGCACCCCTCGGTACGGCCGGAGCCAGGCTCAGCAATTGCGAACGTCCAGGGATTCCTCCCACACCAAAGGGGCCAGGACCAAAAGCTCTTGCTGCTCTTCAAGGAGCCAGGCAACCCCATTCACAGCCCCACAAACGCTGGCCCTCTCTCTTGCGACAGCCTCCCAAAGTCCAATACTACCTGCCTGCGCCCCTCGGTACGGCCGGAGCCCGGCTCAGCAATTGTGAACGTCCGGGGTTTCCTGCCACACCAAAGGTGCCAGGACCAAAAGCTCTTGCTGCTCTTCAAGGAGCCAGGCAACCCCATTCACAGCCCCACAAACACTGGCGCTCTCTCTTGCGACAGCCTCCCAAAGTCCAATACTAGCTGCCTGCACCCCTCGGTACGGCCGGAGCCCGGCTCAGCAATTGCGAACGTCCAGGGATTCCTCCCACACCAAAGGGGCCAGGACCAAAAGCTCTTGCTGCTCTTCAAGGAGCCAGGCAACCCCATTCACAGCCCCACAAACGCTGGCGCTCTCTCTTGCAACAGCCTCCCAAAGTCCAACACTAGCTGCCTGCGCGACTGGTACAGCCGGAGCCCGGCTCAGCAATTGCGAACGTCCGGGGATTCCTCCCATACCAAAGGTGCCAGGACCAAAAGCTCTTGCTGCTCTTGAAGGAGCCAGGCAACCCCATTCACAGCCCCACAAACGCTGGCGCTCTCTCTTGCGACAGCCTCCCAAAGTCCAAAACGAGAAGCCTGTGCCACTCAGTACAGCCGGAGCCCGGCTCAGCAATTGCGAACGTCCAGGGATTCCTCCCACACCAAAGGGGCCAGGACCAAAAGCTCTTGCTGCTCTTCAAGGAGCCAGGCAACCCCATTCACAGCCCCACAAACGATGGCGCTCTCTCTTGCGACAGCCTCCCAAAGTCCAATACTAGCTGCCTGCACCCCTCGGTACAGCCGGAGCCAGGCTCAGCAACTGCGAACGTCCAGGGATTCCTCCCACACCAAAGGTACCAGGACCAAAAGCTCTTGCTGCTCTTCAAGGAGCCAGGCAACCCCATTCACAGCCCCACAAACGATGGCGCTCTCTCTTGCGACAGCCTCCCAAAGTCCAATACTAGCTGCCTGCGCCGCTCGGTACAGCCGGAGCCCGGCTCAGCAATTGCGAACGTCCAGGGATTCCTCCCACACCAAAGGGGCCAGGACCAAAAGCTCTTGCTGCTCTTCAAGGAGCCAGGCAACCCCATTCACAGCCCCACAAACGATGGCGCTCTCTCTTTCGAGAGCCTCCCAAAGTCCAATACTAGCTGCCTGCACCCCTCGGTACAGCCGGAGCCCGGCTCAGCAACTGCGAACGTCCAGGGATTCCTCCCACACCAAAGGTGCCAGGACCAACAGCTCTTGCTGCTCTTCAAGGTGCCAGGCAACCCCATTCACAGCCCCACAAACGATGGCGCTCTCTCTTGCGACAGCCTCCCAAAGTCCAATACTAGAAGCCTGTGCCACTCAGTACAGCCGGAGCCCGGCTCAGCAATTGCGAACGTCCAGGGATTCCTCCCACACCAAAGGGGCCAGGACCAAAAGCTCTTGTTGCTCTTCAAGGAGCCAGGCAACCCCATTCACAGCCCCACAAACGATGGCGCTCTCTCTTGCGACAGCCTCCCAAAGTCCAACAGTAGCTGCCTGCGCTGCTGAGTACAGTCGGAGCCCAGCTCAGCAATTGCGAACGTCCAGGGATTCCTCCCACACCAAAGGGGCCAGGACCAAAAGCTCTTGCTGCTCTTCAAGGAGCCAGGCAACCCCATTCACAGCCCCACAAACGCTGGCGCTCTCTCTTGCGACAGCCTCCCAAAGTCCAACAGTAGCTGCCTGCGCGTCTGGTACAGCCGGAGCCCGGCTCAGCAATTGCGAACGTCCAGGGATTCCTCCCACACCAAAGGGGCCAGGACCAAAAGCTCTTGCTGCTCTTCAAGGAGCCAGGCAACCCCATTCACAGCCCCACAAACGCTGGCGCTCTCTCTTGCGACAGCCTCCCAAAGTCCAATACTAGCTGCCTGCGCCGCTCGGTACAGTCGGAGCCCAGCTCAGCAATTGCGAACGTCCAGGGATTCCTCCCACACCAAAGGGGCCAGGACCAAAAGCTCTTGCTGCTCTTCAAGGAGCCAGGCAACCCCATTCACAGCCCCACAAACGCTGGCGCTCTCTCTTGCGACAGCCTCCCAAAGTCCAATACTAGCTGCCTGCGCCGCTCGGTACAGCCGGAGCCCGGCTCAGCAATTGCGAACATCCAGGGATTCCTCCCACACCAAAGGGGCCAGGACCAAAAGCTCTTGCTGCTCTTCAAGGAGCCAGGCAACCCCATTCACAGCCCCACAAACGATGGTGCTCTCTCTTTCGAGAGACTCCCAAAGTCCAATACTAGCTGCCTGCGCGACTGGTACAGCCGGAGCCCGGCTCAGCAACTGCGAACGTCCAGGGATTCCTCCCACACCAAAGGTGCCAGGACCAAAAGCTCTTGCTGCTCTTCAAGGTGCCAGGCAACCCCATTCACAGCCCCACAAACGATGGCGCTCTCTCTTGCGACAGCCTCCCAAAGTCCAATACTAGCTGCCTGCACCCCTCGGTACAGCCGGAACCAGGCTCAGCAATTGCGAACGTCCAGGGATTCCTCCCACACCAAAGGGGCCAGGACCAAAAGCTCTTGCTGCTCTTCAAGGAGCCAGGCAACCCCATTCACAGCCCCACAAACGATGGCGCTCTCTCTTGCGACAGCCTCCCAAAGTCCAATACTAGCTGCCTGCACCCCTCGGTACAGCCGGAGCCCGGCTCAGCAACTGCGAACGTCCAGGGATTCCTCCCACACCAAAGGTGCCAGGACCAAAAGCTCTTGCTGCTCTTCAAGGTGCCAGGCAACCCCATTCACAGCCCCACAAACGATGGTGCTCTCTCTTGCAACAGCCTCCCAAAGTCCAATACTAGCTGCCTGCGCGCTCGGTACAGCCGGAGCCCGGCTCAGCAATTGCGAACGTCCAGGGATTCCTCCCACACCAAAGGGGCCAGGACCAAAAGCTCTTGCTGCTCTTGAAGGAGCCAGGCAACCCCATTCACAGCCCCACAAACGATGGTGCTCTCTCTTGCGAGAGACTCCCCAAGTCCAACACGAGAAGCCTGTGCCACTCAGTACAGCCGGAGCCCGGCTCAGCAATTGCGAACGTCCAGGGATTCCTCCCACACCAAAGGTGCCAGGACCAAAAGCTCTTGCTGCTCTTCAAGGAGCCAGGCAACCCCATTCACAGCCCCACAAACGATGGCGCTCTCTCTTGCGACAGCCTCTCAAAGTCCAACACTAGAAGCCTGTGCCACTCAGTACAGCCGGAGCCCGGCTCAGCAATTGCGAACGTCCAGGGATTCCTCCCACACCAAAGGTGCCAGGACCAAAAGCTCTTGCTGCTCTTCAAGGAGCCAGGCAACCCCATTCACAGCCCCACAAACGATGGCGCTCTCTCTTGCGACAGCCTCCCAAAGTCCAACACTAGCTGCCTGCGCTGCTGAGTACAGTCGGAGCCCAGCTCAGCAATTGCGAACGTCCAGGGATTCCTCCCACACCAAAGGGGCCAGGACCAAAAGCTCTTGCTGCTCTTCAAGGAGCCAGGCAACCCCATTCACAGCCCCACAAACGATGGCGCTCTCTCTTGCGACAGCCTCCCAAAGTCCAACACTAGCTGCCTGCGCGTCTGGTACAGCCGGAGCCCGGCTCAGCAATTGCGAACGTCCAGGGATTCCTCCCACACCAAAGGGGCCAGGACCAAAAGCTCTTGCTGCTCTTGAAGGAGCCAGGCAACCCCATTCACAGCCCCACAAACGATGGCGCTCTCTCTTTCGAGAGACACCCAAAGTCCAATACTAGCTGCCTGCGCCGCTCGGTACAGTCGGAGCCAGGCTCAGCAATTGCGAACGTCCAGGGATTCCTCCCACACCAAAGGGGCCAGGACCAAAAACTCTTGCTGCTCTTCAAGGTGCCCGGCAACCCCATTCACAGCCCCACAAACGATGGCGCTCTCTCTTGCGACAGCCTCCCAAAGTCCAACACTAGAAGCCTGTGCCACTTGGCACAGCCGGAGCCCGGCTCAGGAACTGCGAACGTCCAGGGATTCCTCCCACACCAAAGGGGCCAGGACCAAAAGCTCTTGCTGCTCTTGAAGGAGCCAGGCAACCCCATTCACAGCCCCACAAACGATGGTGCTCTCTCTTGCGAGAGCCTCCCAAAGTCCAATACTAGCTGCCTGCACCCCTCGGTACAGCCGGAGCCAGGCTCAACAATTGCGAACGTCCAGGGATTCCTCCCACACCAAAGGGGCCAGGACCAAAAGCTCTTGTTGCTCTTCAAGGAGCCAGGCAACCCCATTCACAGCCCCACAAACGATGGCGCTCTCTCTTGCGACAGCCTCCCAAAGTCCAATACTAGCTGCCTGTGCCACTCAGTACAGTCGGAGCCCGGCTCAGCAACTGCGAACGTCCAGGGATTCCTCCCACACCAAAGGGGCCAGGACCAAAAGCTCTTGCTGCTCTTCAAGGAGCCAGGCAACCCCATTCACAGCCCCACAAACGATGGCGCTCTCTCTTGCGACAGCCTCCCAAAGTCCAACACTAGCTGCCTGCGTCGCTCGGTACAGCCGGAGCGCAGGTCAGCAGTTACGAACATCCGGGGATTCCTCCCACACCAAAGGGGCCAGGACCAAAAGCTCTTGCTGCTCTTGAAGGAGCCAGGCAACCCCATTCACAGCCCCACAAACGCTGGCGCTCTCTCTTGCGACAGCCTCCCAAAGTCCAACACTAGCTGCCTGCGCGTCTGGTACAGCCGGAGCCCGGCTCAGCAATTGCGAACGTCCAGGGATTCCTCCCACACCAAAGGGGCCAGGACCAAAAGCTCTTGCTGCTCTTGAAGGAGCCAGGCAACCCCATTCACAGCCCCACAAACGATGGCGCTCTCTCTTTCGAGAGACTCCCAAAGTCCAATACTAGCTGCCTGCGCCGCTCGGTACAGTCGGAGCCAGGCTCAGCAATTGCGAACGTCCAGGGATTCCTCCCACACCAAAGGGGCCAGGACCAAAAGCTCTTGCTGCTCTTCAAGGTGCCAGGCAACCCCATTCACAGCCCCACAAACGATGGCGCTCTCTCTTGCGACAGCCTCCCAAAGTCCAATACTAGCTGCCTGCGCCGCTCGGTACAGCCGGAGCCCGGCTCAGCAATTGCGAACGTCCAGGGATTCCTCCCACACCAAAGGGGCCAGGACCAAAAGCTCTTGCTGCTCTTCAAGGAGCCAGGCAACCCCATTCACAGCCCCACAAACGATGGTGCTCTCTCTTTCGAGAGCCTCCCAAAGTCCAATACTAGCTGCCTGCACCCCTCGGTACGGCCGGAGACAGGCTCAGCAATTGCGAACGTCCAGGGATTCCTCCCACACCAAAGGGGCCAGGACCAAAAGCTCTTGCTGCTCTTCAAGGAGCCAGGCAACCCCATTCACAGCCCCACAAACGATGGCGCTCTCTCTTGCGACAGCCTCCCAAAGTCCAACACTAGAAGCCTGCACCCCTCGGTACAGCCGGAGCCAGGCTCAGCAACTGCGAACGTCCAGGGATTCCTCCCACACCAAAGGTGCCAGGACCAAAAGCTCTTGCTGCTCTTCAAGGAGCCAGGCAACCCCATTCACAGCCCCACAAACGATGGCGCTCTCTCTTGCGACAGCCTCCCAAAGTCCAATACTAGCTGCCTGCACCCCTCGGTACGGCCGGAGCCAGGCTCAGCAACTGCGAACGTCCAGGGATTCCTCCCACACCAAAGGTGCCAGGACCAAAAGCTCTTGCTGCTCTTCAAGGAGCCAGGCAACCCCATTCACAGCCCCACAAACGATGGCGCTCTCTCTTTCGAGAGACTCCCAAAGTCCAATACTAGCTGCCAGCACCCCTCGGTACGGCCGGAGCCAGGCTCAGCAATTGCGAACGTCCAGGGATTCCTCCCACACCAAAGGGGCCAGGACCAAAAGCTCTTGTTGCTTTTCAAGGAGCCAGGCAACCCCATTCACAGCCCCACAAACGCTGGCGCTCTCTCTTGCGACAGCCTCCCAAAGTCCAACACTAGCTGCCTGCGCTGCTGAGTACAGTCGGAGCCAGGCTCAGCAATTGCGAACGTCCAGGGATTCCTCCCACACCAAAGGGGCCAGGACCAAAAGCTCTTGTTGCTCTTCAAGGAGCCAGGCAACCCCATTCACAGCCCCACAAACGCTGGTGCTCTCTCTTGCGACAGCCTCCCAAAGTCCAACACTAGCTGCCTGCGCTGCTGAGTACAGTCGGAGCCCGGTTCAGCAATTGCGAACGTCCAGGGATTCCTCCCACACCAAAGGGGCCAGGACCAAAAGCTCTTGTTGCTCTTCAAGGAGCCAGGCAACCCCATTCACAGCCCCACAAACGATGGCGCTCTCTCTTGCGACAGCCTCCCAAAGTCCAATACTAGCTGCCTGCGCGCTCGGTACAGCCGGAGCCCGGCTCAGCAATTGCGAACGTCCAGGGATTCCTCCCACACCAAAGGGGCCAGGACCAAAAGCTCTTGCTGCTCTTCAAGGAGCCAGGCAACCCCATTCACAGCCCCACAAACGATGGCGCTCTCTCTTGCGACAGCCTCCCAAAGACCAACACTAGCTGCCTGCGCTGCTGAGTACAGTCGGAGCCCGGCTCAGCAATTGCGAACGTCCAGGGATTCCTCCCACACCAAAGGGGCCAGGACCAAAAGCTCTTGCTGCTCTTCAAGGAGCCAGGCAACCCCATTCACAGCCCCACAAACGATGGCGCTCTCTCTTTCGAGAGCCTCCCAAAGTCCAATACTAGCTGCCTGCACCCCTCGGTACAGCCGGAGCCCGGCTCAGCAACTGCGAACGTCCAGGGATTCCTCCCACACCAAAGGGGCCAGGACCAAAAGCTCTTGCTGCTCTTCAAGGAGCCAGGCAACCCCATTCACAGCCTCACAAACGATGGCGCTCTCTCTTGCAACAGCCTCCCAAAGTTCAATACTAGCTGCCTGCGCCGCTCGGTACAGCCGGAGCCCGGCTCAGCAATTGCGAACGTCCAGGGATTCCTCCCACACCAAAGGTGCCAGGACCAAAAGCTCTTGCTGCTCTTCAAGGAGCCAGGCAACCCCATTCACAGCCCCACAAACGATGGCGCTCTCTCTTGCGACAGCCTCCCAAAGTCCAATACTAGCTGCCTGCGCTGCTGAGTACAGCCGGAGCCCGGTTCAGCAATTGCGAACGTCCAGGGATTCCTCCCACACCAAAGGGGCCAGGACCAAAAGCTCTTGCTGCTCTTCAAGGAGCCAGGCAACCCCATTCACAGCCCCACAAACGATGGTGCTCTCTCTTTCGAGAGACTCCCAAAGTCCAATACTAGCTGCCTGCACCCCTCGGTACGGCCGGAGCCCGGCTCAGCAATTGCGAACGTCCAGGGATTCCTCCCACACCAAAGGGGCCAGGACCAAAAGCTCTTGCTGCTCTTCAAGGAGCCAGGCAACCCCATTCACAGCCCCACAAACGATGGTGCTCTCTCTTTCGAGAGACTCCCAAAGTCCAATACTAGCTGCCTGCGCGACTGGTACAGCCGGAGCCCGGCTCAGCAACTGCGAACGTCCAGGGATTCCTCCCACACCAAAGGGGCCAGGACCAAAAGCTCTTGCTGCTCTTCAAGGTGCCAGGCAACCCCATTCACAGCCCCACAAACGATGGCGCTCTCTCTTGCGACAGCCTCCCAAAGTCCAATACTAGCTGCCTGCACCCCTCGGTACAGCCGGAACCAGGCTCAGCAATTGCGAACGTCCAGGGATTCCTCCCACACCAAAGGGGCCAGGACCAAAAGCTCTTGCTGCTCTTCAAGGAGCCAGGCAACCCCACTCACAGCCCCACAAACGATGGTGCTCTCTCTTTCGAGAGACTCCCAAAGTCCAATACTAGCTGCCTGCACCCCTCGGTACGGCCGGAGCCCGGCTCAGCAATTGCGAACGTCCAGGGATTCCTCCCACACCAAAGGGGCCAGGACCAAAAGCTCTTGCTGCTCTTCAAGGAGCCAGGCAACCCCATTCACAGCCCCACAAACGATGGCGCTCTCTCTTGCGACAGCCTCTCAAAGTCCAACACTAGAAGCCTGTGCCACTCAGTACAGCCGGAGCCCGGCTCAGCAATTGCGAACGTCCAGGGATTCCTCCCACACCAAAGGTGCCAGGACCAAAAGCTCTTGCTGCTCTTCAAGGAGCCAGGCAACCCCATTCACAGCCCCACAAACGATGGCGCTCTCTCTTGCGACAGCCTCCCAAAGTCCAACACTAGCTGCCTGCGCTGCTGAGTACAGTCGGAGCCCAGCTCAGCAATTGCGAACGTCCAGGGATTCCTCCCACACCAAAGGGGCCAGGACCAAAAGCTCTTGCTGCTCTTCAAGGAGCCAGGCAACCCCATTCACAGCCCCACAAACGATGGCGCTCTCTCTTGCGACAGCCTCCCAAAGTCCAACACTAGCTGCCTGCGCGTCTGGTACAGCCGGAGCCCGGCTCAGCAATTGCGAACGTCCAGGGATTCCTCCCACACCAAAGGGGCCAGGACCAAAAGCTCTTGCTGCTCTTGAAGGAGCCAGGCAACCCCATTCACAGCCCCACAAACGATGGCGCTCTCTCTTGCGACAGCCTCCCAAAGTCCAACACTAGCTGCCTGCGCCGCTCGGTACAGTCGGAGCCAGGCTCAGCAATTGCGAACGTCCAGGGATTCCTCCCACACCAAAGGGGCCAGGACCAAAAACTCTTGCTGCTCTTCAAGGTGCCCGGCAACCCCATTCACAGCCCCACAAACGATGGCGCTCTCTCTTGCGACAGCCTCCCAAAGTCCAACACTAGAAGCCTGTGCCACTTGGCACAGCCGGAGCCCGGCTCAGGAACTGCGAACGTCCAGGGATTCCTCCCACACCAAAGGGGCCAGGACCAAAAGCTCTTGCTGCTCTTGAAGGAGCCAGGCAACCCCCATCACAGCCCCACAAACGATGGTGCTCTCTCTTGCGAGAGCCTCCCAAAGTCCAATACTAGCTGCCTGCACCCCTCGGTACAGCCGGAGCCAGGCTCAGCAATTGCGAACGTCCAGGGATTCCTCCCACACCAAAGGGGCCAGGACCAAAAGCTCTTGTTGCTCTTCAAGGAGCCAGGCAACCCCATTCACAGCCCCACAAACGATGGCGCTCTCTCTTGCGACAGCCTCCCAAAGTCCAATACTAGCTGCCTGTGCCACTCAGTACAGCCGAAGCCCGGCTCAGCAACTGCGAACGTCCAGGGATTCCTCCCACACCAAAGGGGCCAGGACCAAAAGCTCTTGCTGCTCTTCAAGGAGCCAGGCAACCCCATTCACAGCCCCACAAACGATGGCGCTCTCTCTTGCGACAGCCTCCCAAAGTCCAACACTAGCTGCCTGCGCTGCTGAGTACAGCCGGAGCCCGGCTCAGCAATTGCGAACGTCCAGGGATTCCTCCCACACCAAAGGGGCCAGGACCAAAAGCTCTTGCTGCTCTTCAAGGAGCCAGGCAACCCCATTCACAGCCCCACAAACGCTGGCGCTCTCTCTTGCGACAGCCTCCCAAAGTCCAACACTAGCTGCCTGCGCGTCTGGTACAGCCGGAGCCCGGCTCAGCAATTGCGAACGTCCAGGGATTCCTCCCACACCAAAGGTGCCAGGACCAAAAGCTCTTGCTGCTCTTCAAGGAGCCAGGCAACCCCATTCACAGCCCCACAAACGATGGCGCTCTCTCTTTCGACAGCCTCCCAAAGTCCAATACTAGCTGCCAGCACCCCTCGGTACGGCCGGAGCCAGGCTCAGCAATTGCGAACGTCCAGGGATTCCTCCCACACCAAAGGGGCCAGGACCAAAAGCTCTTGCTGCTCTTCAAGGTGCCAGGCAACCCCATTCACAGCCCCACAAACGATGGCGCTCTCTCTTGCAACAGCCTCCCAAAGTCCAATACTAGCTGCCTGCGCCGCTCGGTACAGTCGGAGCCCAGCTCAGCAATTGCGAACGTCCAGGGATTCCTCCCACACCAAAGGGGCCAGGACCAAAAGCTCTTGCTGCTCTTCAAGGAGCCAGGCAACCCCATTCACAGCCCCACAAACGATGGCGCTCTCTCTTGCGACAGCCTCCCAAAGTCCAATACTAGCTGCCTGCGCCGCTCGGTACAGCCGGAGCCCGGCTCAGCAATTGCGAACGTCCAGGGATTCCTCCCACACCAAAGGTGCCAGGACCAAAAGCTCTTGCTGCTCTTCAAGGAGCCAGGCAACCCCATTCACAGCCCCACAAACGATGGTGCTCTCTCTTTCGAGAGACTCCCAAAGTCCAATACTAGCTGCCTGCACCCCTCGGTACAGCTGGAGCCCGGCTCAGCAACTGCGAACGTCCAGGGATTCCTCCCACACCGAAGGTGCCAGGACCAACAGCTCTTGCTGCTCTTCAAGGTTCCAGGCAACCCCATTCACAGCCCCACAAACGATGGCGCTCTCTCTTGCGACAGCCTCCCAAAGTCCAACACTAGAAGCCTGTGCCACTCAGTACAGCCGGAGCCCGGCTCAGCAATTGCGAATGTCCAGGTATTCCTCCCACACCAAAGGTGCCAGGACCAAAAGCTCTTGCTGCTCTTCAAGGAGCCAGGCAACCCCATTCAGAGCCCCACAAACGCTGGCGCTCTCTCTTGCGACAGCCTCTCAAAGTCCAACACGAGAAGTCTGTGCCACTCAGTACAGCCGGAGCCCGGCTCAGCAATTGCGAACGTCCAGGGATTCCTTCCACACCAAAGGTGCCAGGACCAAAAGCTCTTGCTGCTCTTCAAGGAGCCAGGCAACCCCATTCACAGCCCCACAAACGATGGCGCTCTCTCTTGCGACAGCCTCCCAAAGTCCAACACTAGCTGCCTGCGCTGCTGAGTACAGTCGGAGCCCAGCTCAGCAATTGCGAACGTCCAGGGATTCCTCCCACACCAAAGGGGCCAGGACCAAAAGCTCTTGCTGCTCTTCAAGGAGCCAGGCAACCCCATTCACAGCCCCACAAACGCTGGCGCTCTCTCTTGCGACAGCCTCCCAAAGTCCAACACTAGCTGCCTGCGCGTCTGGTACAGCCGGAGCCCGGCTCAGCAATTGCGAACGTCCAGGGATTCCTCCCACACCAAAGGGGCCAGGACCAAAAGCTCTTGCTGCTCTTGAAGGAGCCAGGCAACCCCATTCACAGCCCCACAAACGATGGCGCTCTCTCTTTCGAGAGACTCCCAAAGTCCAATACTAGCTGCCTGCGCCGCTCGGTACAGTCGGAGCCAGGCTCAGCAATTGCGAACGTCCAGGGATTCCTCCCACACCAAAGGGGCCAGGACCAAAAGCTCTTGCTGCTCTTCAAGGTGCCAGGCAACCCCATTCACAGCCCCACAAACGATGGCGCTCTCTCTTGCGACAGCCTCCCAAAGTCCAATACTAGCTGCCTGCGCCGCTCGGTACAGCCGGAGCCCGGCTCAGCAATTGCGAACGTCCAGGGATTCCTCCCACACCAAAGGGGCCAGGACCAAAAGCTCTTGTTGCTCTTCAAGGAGCCAGGCAACCCCATTCACAGCCCCACAAACGATGGTGCTCTCTCTTTCGAGAGCCTCCCAAAGTCCAATACTAGCTGCCTGCACCCCTCGGTACGGCCGGAGACAGGCTCAGCAATTGCGAACGTCCAGGGATTCCTCCCACACCAAAGGTGCCAGGACCAAAAGCTCTTGCTGCTCTTCAAGGAGCCAGGCAACCCCATTCACAGCCCCACAAACGATGGCGCTCTCTCTTGCGACAGCCTCCCAAAGTCCAACACTAGAAGCCTGCACCCCTCGGTACAGCCGGAGCCAGGCTCAGCAACTGCGAACGTCCAGGGATTCCTCCCACACCAAAGGTGCCAGGACCAAAAGCTCTTGCTGCTCTTCAAGGAGCCAGGCAACCCCATTCACAGCCCCACAAACGATGGCGCTCTCTCTTGCGACAGCCTCCCAAAGTCCAACACTAGCTGCCTGCGCGATACTGGTACAGCCGGAGCCCGGTTGAGCAATTGCGAACGTCCAGGGATTCCTCCCACACCAAAGGGGCCAGGACCAAAAGCTCTTGCTGCTCTTCAAGGAGCCAGGCAACCCCATTCACAGCCCCACAAACGATGGCGCTCTCTCTTGCGACAGCCTCCCAAAGTCCAATACTAGCTGCCAGCACCCCTCGGTACGGCCGGAGCCAGGCTCAGCAATTGCGAACGTCCAGGGATTCCTCCCACACCAAAGGGGCCAGGACCAAAAGCTCTTGTTGCTTTTCAAGGAGCCAGGCAACCCCATTCACAGCCCCACAAACGCTGGCGCTCTCTCTTGCGACAGCCTCCCAAAGTCCAACACTAGCTGCCTGCGCTGCTGAGTACAGTCGGAGCCCGGCTCAGCAATTGCGAACGTCCAGGGATTCCTCCCACACCAAAGGGGCCAGGACCAAAAGCTCTTGCTGCTCTTCAAGGAGCCAGGCAACCCCATTCACAGCCCCACAAACGATGGCGCTCTCTCTTGCGACAGCCTCCCAAAGTCCAACACTAGCTGCCTGCGCTGCTGAGTACAGTCGGAGCCCGGTTCAGCAATTGCGAACGTCCAGGGATTCCTCCCACACCAAAGGTGCCAGGACCAAAAGCTCTTGTTGCTCTTCAAGGAGCCAGGCAACCCCATTCACAGCCCCACAAACGATGGCGCTCTCTCTTGCGACAGCCTCCCAAAGTCCAATACTAGCTGCCTGCGCGCTCGGTACAGCCGGAGCCCGGCTCAGCAATTGCGAACGTCCAGGGATTCCTCCCACACCAAAGGGGCCAGGACCAAAAGCTCTTGCTGCTCTTCAAGGAGCCAGGCAACCCCATTCACAGCCCCACAAACGATGGCGCTCTCTCTTGCGACAGCCTCCCAAAGACCAACACTAGCTGCCTGCGCTGCTGAGTACAGTCGGAGCCCGGCTCAGCAATTGCGAACGTCCGGGGATTCCTCCCACACCAAAGGGGCCAGGACCAAAAGCTCTTGCTGCTCTTCAAGGAGCCAGGCAACCCCATTCACAGCCCCACAAACGCTGGCGCTCTCTCTTGCGACAGCCTCCCAAAGTCCAACACGAGAAGCCTGTGCCACTCAGTACAGCCGGAGCCCGGCTCAGCAATTGCGAACGTCCAGGGATTCCTCCCACACCAAAGGTGCCAGGACCAAAAGCTCTTGCTGCTCTTCAAGGAGCCAGGCAACCCCATTCACAGCCCCACAAACGATGGCGCTCTCTCTTGCGACAGCCTCCCAAAGTCCAACACTAGCTGCCTGCGCTGCTGAGTACAGTCGGAGCCCGGCTCAGCAATTGCGAACGTCCAGGGATTCCTCCCACACCAAAGGGGCCAGGACCAAAAGCTCTTGCTGCTCTTCAAGGAGCCAGGCAACCCCATTCACAGCCCCACAAACGATGGCGCTCTCTCTTTCGAGAGCCTCCCAAAGTCCAATACTAGCTGCCTGCACCCCTCGGTACAGCCGGAGCCCGGCTCAGCAACTGCGAACGTCCAGGGATTCCTGCCACACCAAAGGGGCCAGGACCAAAAGCTCTTGCTGCTCTTCAAGGAGCCAGGCAACCCCATTCACAGCCCCACAAACGATGGCGCTCTCTCTTGCAACAGCCTCCCAAAGTTCAATACTAGCTGCCTGCGCCGCTCGGTACAGCCGGAGCCCGGCTCAGCAATTGCGAACGTCCAGGGATTCCTCCCACACCAAAGGTGCCAGGACCAAAAGCTCTTGCTGCTCTTCAAGGAGCCAGGCAACCCCATTCACAGCCCCACAAACGATGGCGCTCTCTCTTGCGACAGCCTCCCAAAGTCCAATACTAGCTGCCTGCGCTGCTGAGTACAGCCGGAGCCCGGTTGAGCAATTGCGAACGTCCAGGGATTCCTCCCACACCAAAGGGGCCAGGACCAAAAGCTCTTGCTGCTCTTCAAGGAGCCAGGCAACCCCATTCACAGCCCCACAAACGATGGTGCTCTCTCTTTCGAGAGACTCCCAAAGTCCAATACTAGCTGCCTGCACTCCTCGGTACGGCCGGAGCCCGGCTCAGCAATTGCGAACGTCCAGGGATTCCTCCCACACCAAAGGGGCCAGGACCAAAAGCTCTTGCTGCTCTTCAAGGAGCCAGGCAACCCCATTCACAGCCCCACAAACGATGGCGCTCTCTCTTGCGACAGCCTCCCAAAGTCCAACACGAGAAGCCTGTGCCACTCAGTACAGCCGGAGCCCGGCTCAGCAATTGCGAACGTCCAGGGATTCCTCCCACACCAAAGGGGCCAGGACCAAAAGCTCTTGCTGCTCTTCAAGGAGCCAGGCAACCCCATTCACAGCCCCACAAACGATGGCGCTCTCTCTTGCGACAGCCTCCCAAAGTCCAACACTAGCTGCCTGCGCTGCTGAGTACAGTCGGAGCCCGGCTCAGCAATTGCGAACGTCCAGGGATTCCTCCCACACCAAAGGTGCAAGAACCAAAAGCTCTTGCTGCTCTTCAAGGAGCCAGGCAACCCCATTCACAGCCCCACAAACGATGGCGCTCTCTCTTGCGACAGGCTCCCAAAGTCCAATACTAGCTGCCAGCACCCCTCGGTACGGCCGGAGCCCGGCTCAGCAATTGCGAACGTCCAGGGATTCCTCCCACACCAAAGGTGCCAGGACCAAAAGCTCTTGCTGCTCTTCAAGGAGCCAGGCAACCCCATTCACAGCCCCACAAACGATGGCGCTCTCTCTTGCGACAGCCTCCCAAAGTCCAATACTAGCTGCCAGCACCCCTCGGTACGGCCGGAGCCAGGCTCAGCAATTGCGAACGTCCAGGGATTCCTCCCACACCAAAGGGGCCAGGACCAAAAGCTCTTGCTGCTCTTCAAGGAGCCAGGCAACCCCATTCACAGCCCCACAAACGATGGCGCTCTCTCTTGCGACAGCCTCCCAAAGTCCAACACTAGCTGCCTGCGCGCTCGGTACAGCCGGAGCCCGGCTCAGCAATTGCGAACGTCCAGGGATTCCTCCCACACCAAAGGGGCCAGGACCAAAAGCTCTTGCTGCTCTTCAAGGAGCCAGGCAACCCCATTCACAGCCCCACAAACGATGGCGCTCTCTCTTTCGAGAGCCTCCCAAAGTCCAATACTAGCTGCCTGCACCCCTCGGTACAGCCGGAGCCCGGCTCAGCAACTGCGAACGTCCAGGGATTCCTCCCACACCAAAGGGGCCAGGACCAAAAGCTCTTGCTGCTCTTCAAGGTGCCAGGCAACCCCATTCACAGCCTCACAAACGATGGCGCTCTCTCTTGCAACAGCCTCCCAAAGTTCAATACTAGCTGCCTGCGCCGCTCGGTACAGCCGGAGCCCGGCTCAGCAATTGCGAACGTCCAGGGATTCCTCCCACACCAAAGGTGCCAGGACCAAAAGCTCTTGCTGCTCTTCAAGGAGCCAGGCAACCCCATTCACAGCCCCACAAACGATGGCGCTCTCTCTTGCGACAGCCTCCCAAAGTCCAATACTAGCTGCCTGCGCTGCTGAGTACAGCCGGAGCCCGGCTCAGCAATTGCGAACGTCCAGGGATTCCTCCCACACCAAAGGGGCCAGGACCAAAAGCTCTTGCTGCTCTTCAAGGAGCCAGGCAACCCCATTCACAGCCCCACAAACGATGGTGCTCTCTCTTTCGAGAGACTCCCAAAGTCCAATACTAGCTGCCTGCACCCCTCGGTACGGCCGGAGACAGGCTCAGCAATTGCGAACGTCCAGGGATTCCTCCCACACCAAAGGTGCCAGGACCAAAAGCTCTTGCTGCTCTTCAAGGAGCCAGGCAACCCCATTCACAGCCCCACAAACGATGGCGCTCTCTCTTGCGACAGCCTCCCAAAGTCCAATACTAGCTGCCTGCGCGCTCGGTACAGCCGGAGCCCGGCTCAGCAATTGCGAACGTCCAGGGATTCCTCCCACACCAAAGGTGCCAGGACCAAAAGCTCTTGCTGCTCTTCAAGGAGCCAGGCAACCCCATTCACAGCCCCACAAACGCTGGCGCTCTCTCTTGCGACAGCCTCCCAAAGTCCAACACTAGCTGCCTGCGCTGCTGAGTACAGCTGGAGCCCGGATCAGCAATTGCGAACGTCCAGGGATTCCTCCCACACCAAAGGTGCCAGGACCAAAAGCTCTTGTTGCTCTTCAAGGAGCCAGGCAACCCCATTCACAGCCCCACAAACGATGGCGCTCTCTCTTGCGACAGCCTCCCAAAGTCCAATACTAGCTGCCTGCGCGCTCGGTACAGCCGGAGCCCGGCTCAGCAATTGCGAACGTCCAGGGATTCCTCCCACACCAAAGGTGCCAGGACCAAAAGCTCTTGCTGCTCTTCAAGGAGCCAGGCAACCCCATTCACAGCCCCACAAACGCTGGCGCTCTCTCTTGCGACAGCCTCCCAAAGTCCAACACTAGCTACCTGCGCGTCTGGTACAGCCGGAGCCCGGCTCAGCAATTGCGAACGTCCGGGGATTCCTCCCATACCAAAGGTGCCAGGACCAAAAGCTCTTGCTGCTCTTGAAGGAGCCAGGCAACCCCATTCACAGCCCCACAAACGATGGCGCTCTCTCTTGCGACAGCCTCCCAAAGTCCAACACGAGAAGCCTGTGCCACTCAGTACAGCCGGAGCCCGGCTCAGCAATTGCGAACGTCCAGGGATTCCTCCCACACCAAAGGGGCCAGGACCAAAAGCTCTTGCTGCTCTTCAAGGAGCCAGGCAACCCCATTCACAGCCCCACAAACGATGGCGCTCTCTCTTGCGACAGCCTCCCAAAGTCCAATACTAGCTGCCTGCACCCCTCGGTACAGCCGGAGCCAGGCTCAGCAACTGCGAACGTCCAGGGATTCCTCCCACACCAAAGGTGCCAGGACCAAAAGCTCTTGCTGCTCTTCAAGGAGCCAGGCAACCCCATTCACAGCCCCACAAACGATGGCGCTCTCTCTTGCGACAGCCTCCCAAAGTCCAATACTAGCTGCCTGCGCCGCTCGGTACAGCCGGAGCCCGGCTCAGCAATTGCGAACGTCCAGGGATTCCTCCCACACCAAAGGTGCCAGGACCAAAAGCTCTTGCTGCTCTTCAAGGAGCCAGGCAACCCCATTCACAGCCCCACAAACGATGGCGCTCTCTCTTGCGACAGCCTCCCAAAGTCCAATACTAGCTGCCTGCACCCCTCGGTACAGCCGGAGCCCGGCTCAGCAATTGCGAACGTCCAGGGATTCCTCCCACACCAAAGGTGCCAGGACCAACAGCTCTTGCTGCTCTTCAAGGAGCCAGGCAACCCCATTGACAGCCCCACAAACGATGGCGCTCTCTCTTGCGACAGCCTCCCAAAGTCCAACACTAGCTGCCTGCGCTGCTGAGTACAGTCGGAGCCCGGCTCAGCAATTGCGAACGTCCAGGGATTCCTCCCACACCAAAGGTGCCAGGACCAAAAGCTCTTGCTGCTCTTCAAGGAGCCAGGCAACCCCATTCACAGCCCCACAAACGCTGGCGCTCTCTCTTGCGACAGCCTCCCAAAGTCCAACACTAGCTGCCTGCGCTGCTGAGTACAGTCGGAGCCCGGCTCAGCAATTGCGAACGTCCAGGGATTCCTCCCACACCAAAGGTGCCAGGACCAAAAGCTCTTGTTGCTCTTCAAGGAGCCAGGCAACCCCATTCACAGCCCCACAAACGCTGGCGCTCTCTCTTGCGACAGCCTCCCAAAGTCCAATACTAGCTGCCTGCGCGCTCGGTACAGCCGGAGCCCGGCTCAGCAATTGCGAACGTCCAGGGATTCCTCCCACACCAAAGGGGCCAGGACCAAAAGCTCTTGCTGCTCTTCAAGGAGCCAGGCAACCCCATTCACAGCCCCACAAACGATGGCGCTCTCTCTTGCGACAGCCTCCCAAAGACCAACACTAGCTGCCTGCGCTGCTGAGTACAGTCGGAGCCCGGCTCAGCAATTGCGAACGTCCGGGGATTCCTCCCACACCAAAGGGGCCAGGACCAAAAGCTCTTGCTGCTCTTCAAGGAGCCAGGCAACCCCATTCACAGCCCCACAAACGATGGCGCTCTCTCTTGCGACAGCCTCCCAAAGTCCAACACGAGAAGCCTGTGCCACTCAGTACAGCCGGAGCCCGGCTCAGCAATTGCGAACGTCCAGGGATTCCTCCCACACCAAAGGGGCCAGGACCAAAAGCTCTTGCTGCTCTTCAAGGAGCCAGGCAACCCCATTCACAGCCCCACAAACGCTGGTGCTCTCTCTTGCGACAGCCTCCCAAAGTCCAACACTAGCTGCCTGCGCTGCTGAGTACAGTCGGAGCCCGGCTCAGCAATTGCGAACGTCCAGGGATTCCTCCCACACCAAAGGTGCCAGGACCAAAAGCTCTTGCTGCTCTTCAAGGAGCCAGGCAACCCCATTCACAGCCCCACAAACGATGGCGCTCTCTCTTGCGACAGCCTCCCAAAGTCCAATACTAGCTGCCAGCACCCCTCGGTACGGCCGGAGCCCGGCTCAGCAATTGCGAACGTCCAGGGATTCCTCCCACACCAAAGGGGCCAGGACCAAAAGCTCTTGCTGCTCTTCAAGGTGCCAGGCAACCCCATTCACAGCCCCACAAACGATGGCGCTCTCTCTTGCGACAGCCTCCGAAAGTCCAATACTAGCTGCCAGCACCCCTCGGTACGGCCGGAGCGAGGCTCAGCAATTGCGAACGTCCAGGGATTCCTCCCACACCAAAGGGGCCAGGACCAAAAGCTCTTGCTGCTCTTCAAGGAGCCAGGCAACCCCATTCACAGCCCCACAAACGATGGCGCTCTCTCTTGCGACAGCCTCCCAAAGTCCAACACTAGCTGCCTGCGCGCTCGGTACAGCCGGAGCCCGGCTCAGCAATTGCGAACGTCCAGGGATTCCTCCCACACCAAAGGGGCCAGGACCAAAAGCTCTTGCTGCTCTTGAAGGAGCCAGGCAACCCCATTCACAGCCCCACAAACGATGGCGCTCTCTCTTGCGACAGCCTCCCAAAGTCCAATACTAGCTGCCTGCGCTGCTGAGTACAGTCGGAGCCCGGTTCAGCAATTGCGAACGTCCAGGGATTCCTCCCACACCAAAGGGGCCAGGACCAAAAGCTCTTGCTGCTCTTCAAGGAGCCAGGCAACCCCATTCACAGCCCCACAAACGATGGTGCTCTCTCTTTCGAGAGACTCCCAAAGTCCAATACTAGCTGCCAGCACCCCTCGGTACGGCCGGAGACAGGCTCAGCAATTGCGAACGTCCAGGGATTCCTCCCACACCAAAGGGGCCAGGACCAAAAGCTCTTGCTGCTCTTCAAGGAGCCAGGCAACCCCATTCACAGCCCCACAAACGCTGGCGCTCTCTCTTGCGACAGCCTCCCAAAGTCCAACACTAGCTGCCTGCGCGCTCGGTACAGCCGAAGCCCGGCTCAGCAATTGCGAACGTCCAGGGATTCCTCCCACACCAAAGGTGCCAGGACCAAAAGCTCTTGTTGCTCTTCAAGGAGCCAGGCAACCCCATTCACAGCCCCACAAACGATGGCGCTCTCTCTTGCGACAGCCTCCCAAAGTCCAATACTAGCTGCCTGCGCGCTCGGTACAGCCGGAGCCCGGCTCAGCAATTGCGAACGTCCAGGGATTCCTCCCACACCAAAGGGGCCAGGACCAACAGCTCTTGCTGCTCTTCAAGGAGCCAGGCAACCCCATTCACAGCCCCACAAACGCTGGCGCTCTCTCTTGCGACAGCCTCCCAAAGTCCAACACGAGAAGCCTGTGCCACTCAGTACGGCCGGAGCCCGGCTCAGCAATTGCGAACGTCCAGGGATTCCTCCCACACCAAAGGGGCCAGGACCAAAAGCTCTTGCTGCTCTTCAAGGAGCCAGGCAACCCCATTCACAGCCCCACAAACGATGGCGCTCTCTCTTGCGACAGCCTCCCAAAGTCCAATACTAGCTGCCTGCACCCCTCGGTACAGCCGGAGCCAGGCTCAGCAACTGCGAACGTCCAGGGATTCCTCCCACACCAAAGGGGCCAGGACCAAAAGCTCTTGCTGCTCTTCAAGGAGCCAGGCAACCCCATTCACAGCCCCACAAACGATGGCGCTCTCTCTTGCGACAGCCTCCCAAAGTCCAATACTAGCTGCCTGCGCCGCTCGGTACAGCCGGAGCCCGGCTCAGCAATTGCGAACGTCCAGGGATTCCTCCCACACCAAAGGTGCCAGGACCAAAAGCTCTTGCTGCTCTTCAAGGAGCCAGGCAACCCCATTCACAGCCCCACAAACGATGGCGCTCTCTCTTTCGAGAGACTCCCAAAGTCCAATACTAGCTGCCTGCACCCCTCGGTACAGCCGGAGCCCGGCTCAGCAACTGCGAACGTCCAGGGATTCCTCCCACACCAAAGGTGCCAGGACCAACAGCTCTTGCTGCTCTTCAAGGAGCCAGGCAACCCCATTCACAGCCCCACAAACGATGGCGCTCTCTCTTGCGACAGCCTCCCAAAGTCCAATACTAGCTGCCTGCGCTGCTGAGTACAGCCGGAGCCCGGTTCAGCAATTGCGAACGTCCAGGGATTCCTCCCACACCAAAGGGGCCAGGACCAAAAGCTCTTGCTGCTCTTCAAGGAGCCAGGCAACCCCATTCACAGCCCCACAAACGATGGCGCTCTCTCTTTCGAGAGACTCCCAAAGTCCAATACTAGCTGCCTGCACCCCTCGGTACGGCCGGAGACAGGCTCAGCAATTGCGAACGTCCAGGGATTCCTCCCACACCAAAGGGGCCAGGACCAAAAGCTCTTGCTGCTCTTCAAGGAGCCAGGCAACCCCATTCACAGCCCCACAAACGATGGCGCTCTCTCTTGCGACAGCCTCCCAAAGTCCAATACTAGCTGCCTGCACCCCTCGGTACAGCCGGAGCCAGGCTCAGCAACTGCGAACGTCCAGGGATTCCTCCCACACCAAAGGTGCCAGGACCAAAAGCTCTTGCTGCTCTTCAAGGAGCCAGGCAACCCCATTCACAGCCCCACAAACGATGGCGCTCTCTCTTGCGACAGCCTCCCAAAGTCCAATACTAGCTGCCTGCGCCGCTCGGTACAGCCGGAGCCCGGCTCAGCAATTGCGAACGTCCAGGGATTCCTCCCACACCAAAGGTGCCAGGACCAAAAGCTCTTGCTGCTCTTCAAGGAGCCAGGCAACCCCATTCACAGCCCCACAAACGATGGCGCTCTCTCTTGCGACAGCCTCCCAAAGTCCAATACTAGCTGCCTGCACCCCTCGGTACAGCCGGAGCCCGGCTCAGCAATTGCGAACGTCCAGGGATTCCTCCCACACCAAAGGTGCCAGGACCAACAGCTCTTGCTGCTCTTCAAGGAGCCAGGCAACCCCATTCACAGCCCCACAAACGATGGCGCTCTCTCTTGCGACAGCCTCCCAAAGTCCAATACTAGCTGCCTGCGCTGCTGAGTACAGTCGGAGCCCGGCTCAGCAATTGCGAACGTCCAGGGATTCCTCCCACACCAAAGGTGCCAGGACCAAAAGCTCTTGTTGCTCTTCAAGGAGCCAGGCAACCCCATTCACAGCCCCACAAACGCTGGTGCTCTCTCTTGCGACAGCCTCCCAAAGTCCAACACTAGCTGCCTGCGCTGCTGAGTACAGTCGGAGCCCGGCTCAGCAATTGCGAACGTCCAGGGATTCCTCCCACACCAAAGGTGCCAGGACCAAAAGCTCTTGTTGCTCTTCAAGGAGCCAGGCAACCCCATTCACAGCCCCACAAACGCTGGCGCTCTCTCTTGCGACAGCCTCCCAAAGTCCAATACTAGCTGCCTGCGCGCTCGGTACAGCCGGAGCCCGGCTCAGCAATTGCGAACGTCCAGGGATTCCTCCCACACCAAAGGGGCCAGGACCAAAAGCTCTTGCTGCTCTTCAAGGAGCCAGGCAACCCCATTCACAGCCCCACAAACGATGGCGCTCTCTCTTGCGACAGCCTCCCAAAGACCAACACTAGCTGCCTGCGCTGCTGAGTACAGTCGGAGCCCGGCTCAGCAATTGCGAACGTCCGGGGATTCCTCCCACACCAAAGGGGCCAGGACCAAAAGCTCTTGCTGCTCTTCAAGGAGCCAGGCAACCCCATTCACAGCCCCACAAACGATGGCGCTCTCTCTTGCGACAGCCTCCCAAAGTCCAACACGAGAAGCCTGTGCCACTCAGTACAGCCGGAGCCCGGCTCAGCAATTGCGAACGTCCAGGGATTCCTCCCACACCAAAGGGGCCAGGACCAAAAGCTCTTGCTGCTCTTCAAGGAGCCAGGCAACCCCATTCACAGCCCCACAAACGCTGGTGCTCTCTCTTGCGACAGCCTCCCAAAGTCCAACACTAGCTGCCTGCGCTGCTGAGTACAGTCGGAGCCCGGCTCAGCAATTGCGAACGTCCAGGGATTCCTCCCACACCAAAGGTGCCAGGACCAAAAGCTCTTGCTGCTCTTCAAGGAGCCAGGCAACCCCATTCACAGCCCCACAAACGATGGCGCTCTCTCTTGCGACAGCCTCCCAAAGTCCAATACTAGCTGCCAGCACCCCTCGGTACGGCCGGAGCCCGGCTCAGCAATTGCGAACGTCCAGGGATTCCTCCCACACCAAAGGGGCCAGGACCAAAAGCTCTTGCTGCTCTTCAAGGTGCCAGGCAACCCCATTCACAGCCCCACAAACGATGGCGCTCTCTCTTGCGACAGCCTCCGAAAGTCCAATACTAGCTGCCAGCACCCCTCGGTACGGCCGGAGCGAGGCTCAGCAATTGCGAACGTCCAGGGATTCCTCCCACACCAAAGGGGCCAGGACCAAAAGCTCTTGCTGCTCTTCAAGGAGCCAGGCAACCCCATTCACAGCCCCACAAACGATGGCGCTCTCTCTTGCGACAGCCTCCCAAAGTCCAACACTAGCTGCCTGCGCGCTCGGTACAGCCGGAGCCCGGCTCAGCAATTGCGAACGTCCAGGGATTCCTCCCACACCAAAGGGGCCAGGACCAAAAGCTCTTGCTGCTCTTGAAGGAGCCAGGCAACCCCATTCACAGCCCCACAAACGATGGCGCTCTCTCTTGCGACAGCCTCCCAAAGTCCAATACTAGCTGCCTGCGCTGCTGAGTACAGTCGGAGCCCGGTTCAGCAATTGCGAACGTCCAGGGATTCCTCCCACACCAAAGGGGCCAGGACCAAAAGCTCTTGCTGCTCTTCAAGGAGCCAGGCAACCCCATTCACAGCCCCACAAACGATGGTGCTCTCTCTTTCGAGAGACTCCCAAAGTCCAATACTAGCTGCCAGCACCCCTCGGTACGGCCGGAGACAGGCTCAGCAATTGCGAACGTCCAGGGATTCCTCCCACACCAAAGGGGCCAGGACCAAAAGCTCTTGCTGCTCTTCAAGGAGCCAGGCAACCCCATTCACAGCCCCACAAACGCTGGCGCTCTCTCTTGCGACAGCCTCCCAAAGTCCAACACTAGCTGCCTGCGCGCTCGGTACAGCCGAAGCCCGGCTCAGCAATTGCGAACGTCCAGGGATTCCTCCCACACCAAAGGTGCCAGGACCAAAAGCTCTTGTTGCTCTTCAAGGAGCCAGGCAACCCCATTCACAGCCCCACAAACGATGGCGCTCTCTCTTGCGACAGCCTCCCAAAGTCCAATACTAGCTGCCTGCGCGCTCGGTACAGCCGGAGCCCGGCTCAGCAATTGCGAACGTCCAGGGATTCCTCCCACACCAAAGGGGCCAGGACCAACAGCTCTTGCTGCTCTTCAAGGAGCCAGGCAACCCCATTCACAGCCCCACAAACGCTGGCGCTCTCTCTTGCGACAGCCTCCCAAAGTCCAACACGAGAAGCCTGTGCCACTCAGTACGGCCGGAGCCCGGCTCAGCAATTGCGAACGTCCAGGGATTCCTCCCACACCAAAGGGGCCAGGACCAAAAGCTCTTGCTGCTCTTCAAGGAGCCAGGCAACCCCATTCACAGCCCCACAAACGATGGCGCTCTCTCTTGCGACAGCCTCCCAAAGTCCAATACTAGCTGCCTGCACCCCTCGGTACAGCCGGAGCCAGGCTCAGCAACTGCGAACGTCCAGGGATTCCTCCCACACCAAAGGGGCCAGGACCAAAAGCTCTTGCTGCTCTTCAAGGAGCCAGGCAACCCCATTCACAGCCCCACAAACGATGGCGCTCTCTCTTGCGACAGCCTCCCAAAGTCCAATACTAGCTGCCTGCGCCGCTCGGTACAGCCGGAGCCCGGCTCAGCAATTGCGAACGTCCAGGGATTCCTCCCACACCAAAGGTGCCAGGACCAAAAGCTCTTGCTGCTCTTCAAGGAGCCAGGCAACCCCATTCACAGCCCCACAAACGATGGCGCTCTCTCTTTCGAGAGACTCCCAAAGTCCAATACTAGCTGCCTGCACCCCTCGGTACAGCCGGAGCCCGGCTCAGCAACTGCGAACGTCCAGGGATTCCTCCCACACCAAAGGTGCCAGGACCAACAGCTCTTGCTGCTCTTCAAGGAGCCAGGCAACCCCATTCACAGCCCCACAAACGATGGCGCTCTCTCTTGCGACAGCCTCCCAAAGTCCAATACTAGCTGCCTGCGCTGCTGAGTACAGCCGGAGCCCGGTTCAGCAATTGCGAACGTCCAGGGATTCCTCCCACACCAAAGGGGCCAGGACCAAAAGCTCTTGCTGCTCTTCAAGGAGCCAGGCAACCCCATTCACAGCCCCACAAACGATGGCGCTCTCTCTTTCGAGAGACTCCCAAAGTCCAATACTAGCTGCCTGCACCCCTCGGTACGGCCGGAGACAGGCTCAGCAATTGCGAACGTCCAGGGATTCCTCCCACACCAAAGGGGCCAGGACCAAAAGCTCTTGCTGCTCTTCAAGGAGCCAGGCAACCCCATTCACAGCCCCACAAACGCTGGCGCTCTCTCTTGCGACAGCCTCCCAAAGTCCAACACTAGCTGCCTGCGCTGCTGAGTACAGCCGGAGCCCGGATCAGCAATTGCGAACGTCCAGGGATTCCTCCCACACCAAAGGGGCCAGGACCAAAAGCTCTTGTTGCTCTTCAAGGAGCCAGGCAACCCCATTCACAGCCCCACAAACGCTGGCGCTCTCTCTTGCGACAGCCTCCCAAAGTCCAACACTAGCTGCCTGCGCTGCTCAGTACAGTCGGAGCCCGGCTCAGCAATTGCGAACGTCCAGGGATTCCTCCCACACCAAAGGTGCCAGGACCAAAAGCTCTTGTTGCTCTTCAAGGAGCCAGGCAACCCCATTCACAGCCCCACAAACGATGGCGCTCTCTCTTGCGACAGCCTCCCAAAGACCAACACTAGCTGCCTGCGCTGCTGAGTACAGTCGGAGCCCGGCTCAGCAATTGCGAACGTCCGGGGATTCCTCCCACACCAAAGGGGCCAGGACCAAAAGCTCTTGCTGCTCTTCAAGGAGCCAGGCAACCCCATTCACAGCCCCACAAACGATGGCGCTCTCTCTTGCGACAGCCTCCCAAAGTCCAACACTAGAAGCCTGTGCCACTCAGTACAGCCGGAGCCCGGCTCAGCAATTGCGAACGTCCAGGGATTCCTCCCACACCAAAGGGGCCAGGACCAAAAGCTCTTGCTGCTCTTCAAGGAGCCAGGCAACCCCATTCACAGCCCCACAAACGATGGCGCTCTCTCTTGCGACAGCCTCCCAAAGTCCAACACTAGCTGCCTGCGCTGCTGAGTACAGTCGGAGCCCGGCTCAGCAATTGCGAACGTCCAGGGATTCCTCCCACACCAAAGGTGCCAGGACCAAAAGCTCTTGCTGCTCTTCAAGGAGCCAGGCAACCCCATTCACAGCCCCACAAACGATGGCGCTCTCTCTTGCGACAGCCTCCCAAAGTCCAATACTAGCTGCCTGCGCCGCTCGGTACAGCCGGAGCCCGGCTCAGCAATTGCGAACGTCCAGGGATTCCTCCCACACCAAAGGTGCCAGGACCAAAAGCTCTTGCTGCTCTTCAAGGAGCCAGGCAACCCCATTCACAGCCCCACAAACGATGGCGCTCTCTCTTTCGAGAGACTCCCAAAGTCCAATACTAGCTGCCTGCACCCCTCGGTACAGCCGGAGCCCGGCTCAGCAACTGCGAACGTCCAGGGATTCCTCCCACACCAAAGGTGCCAGGACCAACAGCTCTTGCTGCTCTTCAAGGAGCCAGGCAACCCCATTCACAGCCCCACAAACGCTGGCGCTCTCTCTTGCGACAGCCTCCCAAAGTCCAATACTAGCTGCCTGCGCTGCCGAGTACAGCCGGAGCCCGGTTCAGCAATTGCGAACGTCCAGGGATTCCTCCCACACCAAAGGGGCCAGGACCAAAAGCTCTTGCTGCTCTTCAAGGAGCCAGGCAACCCCATTCACAGCCCCACAAACGATGGCGCTCTCTCTTTCGAGAGACTCCCAAAGTCCAATACTAGCTGCCTGCACCCCTCGGTACGGCCGGAGCCCGGCTCAGCAATTGCGAACGTCCAGGGATTCCTCCCACACCAAAGGTGCCAGGACCAAAAGCTCTTGCTGCTCTTCAAGGAGCCAGGCAACCCCATTCACAGCCCCACAAACGATGGCGCTCTCTCTTGCGACAGCCTCCCAAAGTCCAATACTAGCTGCCTGCGCCGCTCGGTACAGCCGGAGCCCGGCTCAGCAATTGCGAACGTCCAGGGATTCCTCCCACACCAAAGGTGCCAGGACCAAAAGCTCTTGCTGCTCTTCAAGGAGCCAGGCAACCCCATTCACAGCCCCACAAACGATGGCGCTCTCTCTTTCGAGAGACTCCCAAAGTCCAATACTAGCTGCCTGCACCCCTCGGTACAGCCGGAGCCCGGCTCAGCAACTGCGAACGTCCAGGGATTCCTCCCACACCAAAGGTGCCAGGACCAAAAGCTCTTGCTGCTCTTCAAGGAGCCAGGCAACCCCATTCACAGCCCCACAAACGATGGCGCTCTCTCTTGCGACAGCCTCCCAAAGTCCAATACTAGCTGCCTGCGCTGCTGAGTACAGCCGGAGCCCGGTTCAGCAATTGCGAACGTCCAGGGATTCCTCCCACACCAAAGGGGCCAGGACCAAAAGCTCTTGCTGCTCTTCAAGGAGCCAGGCAACCCCATTCACAGCCCCACAAACGATGGCGCTCTCTCTTTCGAGAGACTCCCAAAGTCCAATACTAGCTGCCTGCACCCCTCGGTACGGCCGGAGACAGGCTCAGCAATTGCGAACGTCCAGGGATTCCTCCCACACCAAAGGGGCCAGGACCAAAAGCTCTTGCTGCTCTTCAAGGAGCCAGGCAACCCCATTCACAGCCCCACAAACGATGGCGCTCTCTCTTGCGACAGCCTCCCAAAGTCCAACACTAGCTGCCTGCGCTGCTGAGTACAGCCGGAGCCCGGATCAGCAATTGCGAACGTCCAGGGATTCCTCCCACACCAAAGGTGCCAGGACCAAAAGCTCTTGTTGCTCTTCAAGGAGCCAGGCAACCCCATTCACAGCCCCACAAACGCTGGCGCTCTCTCTTGCGACAGCCTCCCAAAGTCCAACACTAGCTGCCTGCGCTGCTGAGTACAGTCGGAACCCGGCTCAGCAATTGCGAACGTCCAGGGATTCCTCCCACACCAAAGGTGCCAGGACCAAAAGCTCTTGCTGCTCTTCAAGGAGCCAGGCAACCCCATTCACAGCCCCACAAACGATGGCGCTCTCTCTTGCGACAGCCTCCCAAAGTCCAATACTAGCTGCCTGCGCGCTCGGTACAGCCGGAGCCCGGCTCAGCAATTGCGAACGTCCAGGGATTCCTCCCACACCAAAGGGGCCAGGACCAAAAGCTCTTGCTGCTCTTCAAGGAGCCAGGCAACCCCATTCACAGCCCCACAAACGATGGCGCTCTCTCTTGCGACAGCCTCCCAAAGACCAACACTAGCTGCCTGCGCTGCTGAGTACAGTCGGAGCCCGGCTCAGCAATTGCGAACGTCCAGGGATTCCTCCCACACCAAAGGGGCCAGGACCAAAAGCTCTTGCTGCTCTTCAAGGAGCCAGGCAACCCCATTCACAGCCCCACAAACGATGGCGCTCTCTCTTGCGACAGCCTCCCAAAGTCCAACACGAGAAGCCTGTGCCACTCAGTACAGCCGGAGCCCGGCTCAGCAATTGCGAACGTCCAGGGATTCCTCCCACACCAAAGGGGCCAGGACCAAAAGCTCTTGCTGCTCTTCAAGGAGCCAGGCAACCCCATTCACAGCCCCACAAACGCTGGCGCTCTCTCTTGCGACAGCCTCCCAAAGTCCAACACTAGCTGCCTGCGCTGCTGAGTACAGTCGGAGCCCGGCTCAGCAATTGCGAACGTCCAGGGATTCCTCCCACACCAAAGGTGCCAGGACCAAAAGCTCTTGCTGCTCTTCAAGGAGCCAGGCAACCCCATTCACAGCCCCACAAACGATGGCGCTCTCTCTTGCGACAGCCTCCCAAAGTCCAATACTAGCTGCCAGCACCCCTCGGTACGGCCGGAGCCCGGCTCAGCAATTGCGAACGTCCAGGGATTCCTCCCACACCAAAGGGGCCAGGACCAAAAGCTCTTGCTGCTCTTCAAGGTGCCAGGCAACCCCATTCACAGCCCCACAAACGATGGCGCTCTCTCTTGCGACAGCCTCCCAAAGTCCAATACTAGCTGCCTGCGCTGCTGAGTACAGCCGGAGCCCGGTTCAGCAATTGCGAACGTCCAGGGATTCCTCCCACACCAAAGGGGCCAGGACCAAAAGCTCTTGCTGCTCTTCAAGGAGCCAGGCAACCCCATTCACAGCCCCACAAACGATGGCGCTCTCTCTTTCGAGAGACTCCCAAAGTCCAATACTAGCTGCCTGCACCCCTCGGTACGGCCGGAGCCCGGCTCAGCAATTGCGAACGTCCAGGGATTCCTCCCACACCAAAGGGGCCAGGACCAAAAGCTCTTGCTGCTCTTCAAGGAGCCAGGCAACCCCATTCACAGCCCCACAAACGATGGCGCTCTCTCTTGCGACAGCCTCCCAAAGTCCAACACTAGCTGCCTGCGCTGCTGAGTACAGCCGGAGCCCGGATCAGCAATTGCGAACGTCCAGGGATTCCTCCCACACCAAAGGTGCCAGGACCAAAAGCTCTTGTTGCTCTTCAAGGAGCCAGGCAACCCCATTCACAGCCCCACAAACGCTGGCGCTCTCTCTTGCGACAGCCTCCCAAAGTCCAACACTAGCTGCCTGCGCTGCTGAGTACAGTCGGAGCCCGGCTCAGCAATTGCGAACGTCCAGGGATTCCTCCCACACCAAAGGTGCCAGGACCAAAAGCTCTTGTTGCTCTTCAAGGAGCCAGGCAACCCCATTCACAGCCCCACAAACGATGGCGCTCTCTCTTGCGACAGCCTCCCAAAGTCCAATACTAGCTGCCTGCGCGCTCGGTACAGCCGGAGCCCGGCTCAGCAATTGCGAACGTCCAGGGATTCCTCCCACACCAAAGGGGCCAGGACCAAAAGCTCTTGCTGCTCTTCAAGGAGCCAGGCAACCCCATTCACAGCCCCACAAACGATGGCGCTCTCTCTTGCGACAGCCTCCCAAAGTCCAACACTAGCTGCCTGCGCTGCTGAGTACAGTCGGAGCCCGGCTCAGCAATTGCGAACGTCCGGGGATTCCTCCCACACCAAAGGGGCCAGGACCAAAAGCTCTTGCTGCTCTTCAAGGAGCCAGGCAACCCCATTCACAGCCCCACAAACGATGGCGCTCTCTCTTGCGACAGCCTCCCAAAGTCCAACACGAGAAGCCTGTGCCACTCAGTACAGCCGGAGCCCGGCTCAGCAATTGCGAACGTCCAGGGATTCCTCCCACACCAAAGGGGCCAGGACCAAAAGCTCTTGCTGCTCTTCAAGGAGCCAGGCAACCCCATTCACAGCCCCACAAACGATGGCGCTCTCTCTTGCGACAGCCTCCCAAAGTCCAACACTAGCTGCCTGCGCTGCTGAGTACAGTCGGAGCCCGGCTCAGCAATTGCGAACGTCCAGGGATTCCTCCCACACCAAAGGTGCCAGGACCAAAAGCTCTTGCTGCTCTTCAAGGAGCCAGGCAACCCCATTCACAGCCCCACAAACGATGGCGCTCTCTCTTGCGACAGCCTCCCAAAGTCCAACACTAGCTGCCTGCGCCGCTCGGTACAGCCGGAGCCCGGCTCAGCAATTGCGAACGTCCAGGGATTCCTCCCACACCAAAGGTGCCAGGACCAAAAGCTCTTGCTGCTCTTCAAGGAGCCAGGCAACCCCATTCACAGCCCCACAAACGATGGCGCTCTCTCTTTCGAGAGACTCCCAAAGTCCAATACTAGCTGCCTGCACCCCTCGGTACAGCCGGAGCCCGGCTCAGCAACTGCGAACGTCCAGGGATTCCTCCCACACCAAAGGTGCCAGGACCAACAGCTCTTGCTGCTCTTCAAGGAGCCAGGCAACCCCATTCACAGCCCCACAAACGATGGCGCTCTCTCTTGCGACAGCCTCCCAAAGTCCAATACTAGCTGCCTGCGCTGCTGAGTACAGCCGGAGCCCGGCTCAGCAATTGCGAACGTCCAGGGATTCCTCCCACACCAAAGGGGCCAGGACCAAAAGCTCTTGCTGCTCTTCAAGGAGCCAGGCAACCCCATTCACAGCCCCACAAACGATGGCGCTCTCTCTTTCGAGAGACTCCCAAAGTCCAATACTAGCTGCCTGCACCCCTCGGTACGGCCGGAGACAGGCTCAGCAATTGCGAACGTCCAGGGATTCCTCCCACACCAAAGGTGCCAGGACCAAAAGCTCTTGCTGCTCTTCAAGGAGCCAGGCAACCCCATTCACAGCCCCGCAAACGATGGCGCTCTCTCTTGCGACAGCCTCCCAAAGTCCAATACTAGCTGCCTGCGCCGCTCGGTACAGCCGGAGCCCGGCTCAGCAATTGCGAACGTCCAGGGATTCCTCCCACACCAAAGGTGCCAGGACCAAAAGCTCTTGCTGCTCTTCAAGGAGCCAGGCAACCCCATTCACAGCCCCACAAACGATGGCGCTCTCTCTTTCGAGAGACTCCCAAAGTCCAATACTAGCTGCCTGCACCCCTCGGTACAGCCGGAGCCCGGCTCAGCAACTGCGAACGTCCAGGGATTCCTCCCACACCAAAGGGGCCAGGACCAAAAGCTCTTGCTGCTCTTCAAGGAGCCAGGCAACCCCATTCACAGCCCCACAAACGATGGCGCTCTCTCTTGCGACAGCCTCCCAAAGTCCAATACTAGCTGCCTGCGCTGCTGAGTACAGCCGGAGCCCGGTTCAGCAATTGCGAACGTCCAGGGATTCCTCCCACACCAAAGGGGCCAGGACCAAAAGCTCTTGCTGCTCTTCAAGGAGCCAGGCAACCCCATTCACAGCCCCACAAACGATGGCGCTCTCTCTTTCGAGAGACTCCCAAAGTCCAATACTAGCTGCCTGCACCCCTCGGTACGGCCAGAGCCCGGCTCAGCAATTGCGAACGTCCAGGGATTCCTCCCACACCAAAGGGGCCAGGACCAAAAGCTCTTGCTGCTCTTCAAGGAGCCAGGCAACCCCATTCACAGCCCCACAAACGCTGGCGCTCTCTCTTGCGACAGCCTCCCAAAGTCCAACACTAGCTGCCTGCGCTGCTGAGTACAGCCGGAGCCCGGATCAGCAATTGCGAACGTCCAGGGATTCCTCCCACACCAAAGGTGCCAGGACCAAAAGCTCTTGTTGCTCTTCAAGGAGCCAGGCAACCCCATTCACAGCCCCACAAACGATGGCGCTCTCTCTTGCGACAGCCTCCCAAAGTCCAACACTAGCTGCCTGCGCTGCTGAGTACAGTCGGAGCCCGGCTCAGCAATTGCGAACGTCCAGGGATTCCTCCCACACCAAAGGGGGCAGGACCAAAAGCTCTTGCTGCTCTTCAAGGAGCCAGGCAACCCCATTCACAGCCCCACAAACGATGGCGCTCTCTCTTGCGACAGCCTCCCAAAGACCAACACTAGCTGCCTGCGCTGCTGAGTACAGTCGGAGCCCGGCTCAGCAATTGCGAACGTCCGGGGATTCCTCCCACACCAAAGGGGCCAGGACCAAAAGCTCTTGCTGCTCTTCAAGGAGCCAGGCAACCCCATTCACAGCCCCACAAACGATGGCGCTCTCTCTTGCGACAGCCTCCCAAAGTCCAACACGAGAAGCCTGTGCCACTCAGTACAGCCGGAGCCCGGCTCAGCAATTGCGAACGTCCAGGGATTCCTCCCACACCAAAGGGGCCAGGACCAAAAGCTCTTGCTGCTCTTCAAGGAGCCAGGCAACCCCATTCACAGCCCCACAAACGATGGCGCTCTCTCTTGCGACAGCCTCCCAAAGTCCAACACTAGCTGCCTGCGCTGCTGAGTACAGTCGGAGCCCGGCTCAGCAATTGCGAACGTCCAGGGATTCCTCCCACACCAAAGGTGCCAGGACCAAAAGCTCTTGCTGCTCTTCAAGGAGCCAGGCAACCCCATTCACAGCCCCACAAACGATGGCGCTCTCTCTTGCGACAGCCTCCCAAAGTCCAATACTAGCTGCCAGCACCCCTCGGTACGGCCGGAGCCCGGCTCAGCAATTGCGAACGTCCAGGGATTCCTCCCACACCAAAGGGGCCAGGACCAAAAGCTCTTGCTGCTCTTCAAGGTGCCAGGCAACCCCATTCACAGACCCACAAACGATGGCGCTCTCTCTTGCGACAGCCTCCCAAAGTCCAATACTAGCTGCCAGCACCCCTCGGTACGGCCGGAGCCAGGCTCAGCAATTGCGAACGTCCAGGGATTCCTCCCACACCAAAGGGGCCAGGACCAAAAGCTCTTGCTGCTCTTCAAGGAGCCAGGCAACCCCATTCACAGCCCCACAAACGATGGCGCTCTCTCTTGCGACAGCCTCCCAAAGTCCAACACTAGCTGCCTGCGCGCTCGGTACAGCCGGAGCCCGGCTCAGCAATTGCGAACGTCCAGGGATTCCTCCCACACCAAAGGGGCCAGGACCAAAAGCTCTTGCTGCTCTTCAAGGAGCCAGGCAACCCCATTCACAGCCCCACAAACGATGGCGCTCTCTCTTGCGACAGCCTCCCAAAGTCCAACACGAGAAGCCTGTGCCACTCAGTACAGCCGGAGCCCGGCTCAGCAATTGCGAACGTCCAGGGATTCCTCCCACACCAAAGGGGCCAGGACCAAAAGCTCTTGCTGCTCTTCAAGGAGCCAGGCAACCCCATTCACAGCCCCACAAACGATGGCGCTCTCTCTTGCGACAGCCTCCCAAAGTCCAACACTAGCTGCCTGCGCTGCTGAGTACAGTCGGAGCCCGGCTCAGCAATTGCGAACGTCCAGGGATTCCTCCCACACCAAAGGTGCCAGGACCAAAAGCTCTTGCTGCTCTTCAAGGAGCCAGGCAACCCCATTCACAGCCCCACAAACGATGGCGCTCTCTCTTGCGACAGCCTCCCAAAGTCCAACACTAGCTGCCTGCGCCGCTCGGTACAGCCGGAGCCCGGCTCAGCAATTGCGAACGTCCAGGGATTCCTCCCACACCAAAGGTGCCAGGACCAAAAGCTCTTGCTGCTCTTCAAGGAGCCAGGCAACCCCATTCACAGCCCCACAAACGATGGCGCTCTCTCTTTCGAGAGACTCCCAAAGTCCAATACTAGCTGCCTGCACCCCTCGGTACAGCCGGAGCCCGGCTCAGCAACTGCGAACGTCCAGGGATTCCTCCCACACCAAAGGTGCCAGGACCAACAGCTCTTGCTGCTCTTCAAGGAGCCAGGCAACCCCATTCACAGCCCCACAAACGATGGCGCTCTCTCTTGCGACAGCCTCCCAAAGTCCAATACTAGCTGCCTGCGCTGCTGAGTACAGCCGGAGCCCGGCTCAGCAATTGCGAACGTCCAGGGATTCCTCCCACACCAAAGGGGCCAGGACCAAAAGCTCTTGCTGCTCTTCAAGGAGCCAGGCAACCCCATTCACAGCCCCACAAACGATGGCGCTCTCTCTTTCGAGAGACTCCCAAAGTCCAATACTAGCTGCCTGCACCCCTCGGTACGGCCGGAGACAGGCTCAGCAATTGCGAACGTCCAGGGATTCCTCCCACACCAAAGGTGCCAGGACCAAAAGCTCTTGCTGCTCTTCAAGGAGCCAGGCAACCCCATTCACAGCCCCGCAAACGATGGCGCTCTCTCTTGCGACAGCCTCCCAAAGTCCAATACTAGCTGCCTGCGCCGCTCGGTACAGCCGGAGCCCGGCTCAGCAATTGCGAACGTCCAGGGATTCCTCCCACACCAAAGGTGCCAGGACCAAAAGCTCTTGCTGCTCTTCAAGGAGCCAGGCAACCCCATTCACAGCCCCACAAACGATGGCGCTCTCTCTTTCGAGAGACTCCCAAAGTCCAATACTAGCTGCCTGCACCCCTCGGTACAGCCGGAGCCCGGCTCAGCAACTGCGAACGTCCAGGGATTCCTCCCACACCAAAGGGGCCAGGACCAAAAGCTCTTGCTGCTCTTCAAGGAGCCAGGCAACCCCATTCACAGCCCCACAAACGATGGCGCTCTCTCTTGCGACAGCCTCCCAAAGTCCAATACTAGCTGCCTGCGCTGCTGAGTACAGCCGGAGCCCGGTTCAGCAATTGCGAACGTCCAGGGATTCCTCCCACACCAAAGGGGCCAGGACCAAAAGCTCTTGCTGCTCTTCAAGGAGCCAGGCAACCCCATTCACAGCCCCACAAACGATGGCGCTCTCTCTTTCGAGAGACTCCCAAAGTCCAATACTAGCTGCCTGCACCCCTCGGTACGGCCAGAGCCCGGCTCAGCAATTGCGAACGTCCAGGGATTCCTCCCACACCAAAGGGGCCAGGACCAAAAGCTCTTGCTGCTCTTCAAGGAGCCAGGCAACCCCATTCACAGCCCCACAAACGCTGGCGCTCTCTCTTGCGACAGCCTCCCAAAGTCCAACACTAGCTGCCTGCGCTGCTGAGTACAGCCGGAGCCCGGATCAGCAATTGCGAACGTCCAGGGATTCCTCCCACACCAAAGGTGCCAGGACCAAAAGCTCTTGTTGCTCTTCAAGGAGCCAGGCAACCCCATTCACAGCCCCACAAACGATGGCGCTCTCTCTTGCGACAGCCTCCCAAAGTCCAACACTAGCTGCCTGCGCTGCTGAGTACAGTCGGAGCCCGGCTCAGCAATTGCGAACGTCCAGGGATTCCTCCCACACCAAAGGGGGCAGGACCAAAAGCTCTTGCTGCTCTTCAAGGAGCCAGGCAACCCCATTCACAGCCCCACAAACGATGGCGCTCTCTCTTGCGACAGCCTCCCAAAGACCAACACTAGCTGCCTGCGCTGCTGAGTACAGTCGGAGCCCGGCTCAGCAATTGCGAACGTCCGGGGATTCCTCCCACACCAAAGGGGCCAGGACCAAAAGCTCTTGCTGCTCTTCAAGGAGCCAGGCAACCCCATTCACAGCCCCACAAACGATGGCGCTCTCTCTTGCGACAGCCTCCCAAAGTCCAACACGAGAAGCCTGTGCCACTCAGTACAGCCGGAGCCCGGCTCAGCAATTGCGAACGTCCAGGGATTCCTCCCACACCAAAGGGGCCAGGACCAAAAGCTCTTGCTGCTCTTCAAGGAGCCAGGCAACCCCATTCACAGCCCCACAAACGATGGCGCTCTCTCTTGCGACAGCCTCCCAAAGTCCAACACTAGCTGCCTGCGCTGCTGAGTACAGTCGGAGCCCGGCTCAGCAATTGCGAACGTCCAGGGATTCCTCCCACACCAAAGGTGCCAGGACCAAAAGCTCTTGCTGCTCTTCAAGGAGCCAGGCAACCCCATTCACAGCCCCACAAACGATGGCGCTCTCTCTTGCGACAGCCTCCCAAAGTCCAATACTAGCTGCCAGCACCCCTCGGTACGGCCGGAGCCCGGCTCAGCAATTGCGAACGTCCAGGGATTCCTCCCACACCAAAGGGGCCAGGACCAAAAGCTCTTGCTGCTCTTCAAGGTGCCAGGCAACCCCATTCACAGACCCACAAACGATGGCGCTCTCTCTTGCGACAGCCTCCCAAAGTCCAATACTAGCTGCCAGCACCCCTCGGTACGGCCGGAGCCAGGCTCAGCAATTGCGAACGTCCAGGGATTCCTCCCACACCAAAGGGGCCAGGACCAAAAGCTCTTGCTGCTCTTCAAGGAGCCAGGCAACCCCATTCACAGCCCCACAAACGATGGCGCTCTCTCTTGCGACAGCCTCCCAAAGTCCAACACTAGCTGCCTGCGCGCTCGGTACAGCCGGAGCCCGGCTCAGCAATTGCGAACGTCCAGGGATTCCTCCCACACCAAAGGGGCCAGGACCAAAAGCTCTTGCTGCTCTTCAAGGAGCCAGGCAACCCCATTCACAGCCCCACAAACGATGGCGCTCTCTCTTTCGAGAGCCTCCCAAAGTCCAATACTAGCTGCCTGCACCCCTCGGTACAGCCGGAGCCCGGCTCAGCAACTGCGAACGTCCAGGGATTCCTCCCACACCAAAGGGGCCAGGACCAAAAGCTCTTGCTGCTCTTCAAGGTGCCAGGCAACCCCATTCACAGCCTCACAAACGATGGCGCTCTCTCTTGCAACAGCCTCCCAAAGTTCAATAGTAGCTGCCTGCGCCGCTCGGTACAGCCGGAGCCCGGCTCAGCAATTGCGAACGTCCAGGGATTCCTCCCACACCAAAGGTGCCAGGACCAAAAGCTCTTGCTGCTCTTCAAGGAGCCAGGCAACCCCATTCACAGCCCCACAAACGATGGCGCTCTCTCTTGCGACAGCCTCCCAAAGTCCAATACTAGCTGCCTGCGCTGCTGAGTACAGCCGGAGCCCGGTTCAGCAATTGCGAACGTCCAGGGATTCCTCCCACACCAAAGGGGCCAGGACCAAAAGCTCTTGCTGCTCTTCAAGGAGCCAGGCAACCCCATTCACAGCCCCACAAACGATGGCGCTCTCTCTTGCGACAGCCTCCCAAAGTCCAATACTAGCTGCCTGCGCGCTCGGTACAGCCGGAGCCCGGCTCAGCAATTGCGAACGTCCAGGGATTCCTCCCACACCAAAGGGGCCAGGACCAAAAGCTCTTGCTGCTCTTCAAGGAGCCAGGCAACCCCATTCACAGCCCCACAAACGCTGGCGCTCTCTCTTGCGACAGCCTCCCAAAGTCCAACACTAGCTACCTGCGCGACTGGTACAGCCGGAGCCCGGCTCAGCAATTGCGAACGTCCGGGGATTCCTCCCATACCAAAGGTGCCAGGACCAAAAGCTCTTGCTGCTCTTGAAGGAGCCAGGCAACCCCATTCACAGCCCCACAAACGCTGGCGCTCTCTCTTGCGACAGCCTCCCAAAGTCCAACACGAGAAGCCTGTGCCACTCAGTACAGCCGGAGCCCGGCTCAGCAATTGCGAACGTCCAGGGATTCCTCCCACACCAAAGGGGCCAGGACCAAAAGCTCTTGCTGCTCTTCAAGGAGCCAGGCAACCCCATTCACAGCCCCACAAACGATGGCGCTCTCTCTTGCGACAGCCTCCCAAAGTCCAATACTAGCTGCCTGCACCCCTCGGTACAGCCGGAGCCAGGCTCAGCAACTGCGAACGTCCAGGGATTCCTCCCACACCAAAGGGGCCAGGACCAAAAGCTCTTGCTGCTCTTCAAGGAGCCAGGCAACCCCATTCACAGCCCCACAAACGATGGCGCTCTCTCTTGCGACAGCCTCCCAAAGTCCAATACTAGCTGCCTGCGCCGCTCGGTACAGCCGGAGCCCGGCTCAGCAATTGCGAACGTCCAGGGATTCCTCCCACACCAAAGGTGCCAGGACCAAAAGCTCTTGCTGCTCTTCAAGGAGCCAGGCAACCCCATTCACAGCCCCACAAACGATGGCGCTCTCTCTTTCGAGAGACTCCCAAAGTCCAATACTAGCTGCCTGCACCCCTCGGTACAGCCGGAGCCCGGCTCAGCAACTGCGAACGTCCAGGGATTCCTCCCACACCAAAGGTGCCAGGACCAACAGCTCTTGCTGCTCTTCAAGGTGCCAGGCAACCCCATTCACAGCCCCACAAACGATGGCGCTCTCTCTTGCGACAGCCTCCCAAAGTCCAATACTAGCTGCCTGCACCCCTCGGTACGGCCGGAGCCAGGCTCAGCAATTGCGAACGTCCAGGGATTCCTCCCACACCAAAGGGGCCAGGACCAAAAGCTCTTGCTGCTCTTCAAGGAGCCAGGCAACCCCATTCACAGCCCCACAAACGATGGCGCTCTCTCTTGCGACAGCCTCCCAAAGTCCAACACTAGAAGCCTGTGCCACTCAGTACAGCCGGAGCCCGGCTCAGCAATTGCGAACGTCCAGGGATTCCTCCCACACCAAAGGGGCCAGGACCAAAAGCTCTTGCTGCTCTTCAAGGAGCCAGGCAACCCCATTCACAGCCCCACAAACGATGGCGCTCTCTCTTGCGACAGCCTCCCAAAGTCCAACACTAGAAGCCTGTGCCACTCAGTACAGCCGGAGCCCGGCTCAGCAATTGCGAACGTCCAGGGATTCCTTCCACACCAAAGGTGCCAGGACCAAAAGCTCTTGTTGCTCTTCAAGGAGCCAGGCAACCCCATTCACAGCCCCACAAACGATGGCGCTCTCTCTTGCGACAGCCTCCCAAAGTCCAACACTAGCTGCCTGCGCTGCTGAGTACAGTCGGAGCCCAGCTCAGCAATTGCGAACGTCCAGGGATTCCTCCCACACCAAAGGGGCCAGGACCAAAAGCTCTTGATGCTCTTCAAGGAGCCAGGCAACCCCATTCACAGCCCCACAAACGATGGCGCTCTCTCTTGCGACAGCCTCCCAAAGTCCAACACTAGCTGCCTGCGCGTCTGGTACAGCCGGAGCCCGGCTCAGCAATTGCGAACGTCCAGGGATTCCTCCCACACCAAAGGGGCCAGGACCAAAAGCTCTTGCTGCTCTTGAAGGAGCCAGGCAACCCCATTCACAGCCCCACAAACGATGGCGCTCTCTCTTTCGAGAGACTCCCAAAGTCCAATACTAGCTGCCAGCACCCCTCGGTACGGCCGGAGCCAGGCTCAGCAATTGCGAACATCCAGGGATTCCTCCCACACCAAAGGGGCCAGGACCAAAAGCTCTTGCTGCTCTTCAAGGTGCCCGGCAACCCCATTCACAGCCCCACAAACGATGGCGCTCTCTCTTGCGACAGCCTCCCAAAGTCCAATACTAGCTGCCTGCACCCCTCGGTACGGCCGGAACCAGGCTCAGCAATTGCGAACGTCCAGGGATTCCTCCCACACCAAAGGGGCCAGGACCAAAAGCTCTTGCTGCTCTTCAAGGAGCCAGGCAACCCCATTCACAGCCCCACAAACGATGGCGCTCTCTCTTGCGACAGCCTCCCAAAGTCCAATACTAGCTGCCTGCGCCCCTCGGTACAGCCGGAGCCCGGCTCAGCAATTGCGAACGTCCAGGGATTCCTCCCACACCAAAGGTGCCAGGACCAAAAGCTCTTGCTGCTCTTCAAGGAGCCAGGCAACCCCATTCACAGCCCCACAAACGATGGCGCTCTCTCTTGCGACAGCCTCTCAAAGTCCAACACTAGAAGCCTGTGCCACTCAGTACAGCCGGAGCCCGGCTCAGCAATTGCGAACGTCCAGGGATTCCTCCCACACCAAAGGGGCCAGGACCAAAAGCTCTTGCTGCTCTTCAAGGAGCCAGGCAACCCCATTCACAGCCCCACAAACGATGGCGCTCTCTCTTGCGACAGCCTCCCAAAGTCCAACACTAGCTGCCTGCGCGTCTGGTACAGCCGGAGCCCGGCTCAGCAATTGCGAACGTCCAGGGATTCCTCCTACACCAAAGGGGCCAGGACCAAAAGTTCTTGCTGCTCTTGAAGGAGCCAGGCAACCCCATTCACAGCCCCACAAACGATGGCGCTCTCTCTTTCGAGAGACTCCCAAAGTCCAATACTAGCTGCCTGCGCCGCTCGGTACAGTCGGAGCCTGGCTCAGCAATTGCGAACGTCCAGGGATTCCTCCCACACCAAAGGGGCCAGGACCAAAAGCTCTTGCTGCTCTTCAAGGTGCCCGGCAACCCCATTCACAGCCCCACAAACGATGGCGCTCTCTCTTGCGACAGCCTCCCAAAGTCCAATACTAGCTGCCTGCGCCGCTCGGTACAGCCGGAGCCCGGCTCAGCAATTGCGAACGTCCAGGGATTCCTCCCACACCAAAGGGGCCAGGACCAAAAGCTCTTGCTGCTCTTCAAGGAGCCAGGCAACCCCATTCACAGCCCCACAAACGATGGTGCTCTCTCTTTCGAGAGCCTCCCAAAGTCCAATACTAGCTGCCTGCACCCCTCGGTACAGCCGGAGCCCGGCTCAGCAATTGCGAACGTCCAGGGATTCCTCCCACACCAAAGGGGCCAGGACCAAAAGCTCTTGCTGCTCTTCAAGGAGCCAGGCAACCCCATTCACAGCCCCACAAACGATGGCGCTCTCTCTTGCGACAGCCTCCCAAAGTCCAATACTAGCTGCCTGTGCCACTCACTACAGCCGGAGCCAGGCTCAGCAACTGCGAACGTCCAGGGATTCCTCCCACACCAAAGGGGCCAGGACCAAAAGCTCTTGCTGCTCTTCAAGGAGCCAGGCAACCCCATTCACAGCCCCACAAACGATGGCGCTCTCTCTTGCGACAGCCTCCCAAAGTCCAACACTAGCTGCCTGCGCTGCTGAGTACAGTCGGAGCCCGGTTCAGCAATTGCGAATGTCCAGGGATTCCTCCCACACCAAAGGTGCCAGGACCAAAAGCTCTTGCTGCTCTTCAAGGAGCCAGGCAACCCCATTCACAGCCCCACAAACGATGGTGCTCTCTCTTTCGAGAGACTCCCAAAGTCCAATACTAGCTGCCAGCACCCCTCGGTACGGCCGGAGCCCGGCTCAGCAATTGCGAACGTCCAGGGATTCCTCCCACACCAAAGGGGCCAGGACCAAAAGCTCTTGCTGCTCTTCAAGGAGCCAGGCAACCCCATTCACAGCCCCACAAACGATGGCGCTCTCTCTTGCGACAGCCTCCCAAAGTCCAACACTAGCTGCCTGCGCTGCTGAGTACAGTCGGAGCCCGGCTCAGCAATTGCGAACGTCCAGGGATTCCTCCCACACCAAAGGTGCCAGGACCAAAAGCTCTTGTTGCTCTTCAAGGAGCCAGGCAACCCCATTCACAGCCCCACAAACGCTGGCGCTCTCTCTTGCGACAGCCTCCCAAAGTCCAATACTAGCTGCCAGCACCCCTCGGTACGGCCGGAGCCCGGCTCAGCAATTGCGAACGTCCAGGGATTCCTCCCACACCAAAGGGGCCAGGACCAAAAGCTCTTGCTGCTCTTCAAGGTGCCAGGCAACCCCATTCACAGCCCCACAAACGATGGCGCTCTCTCTTGCGACAGCCTCCCAAAGTCCAATACTAGCTGCCAGCACCCCTCGGTACGCCCGGAGCCCGGCTCAGCAATTGCGAACGTCCAGGGATTCCTCCCACACCAAAGGTGCCAGGACCAAAAGCTCTTGCTGCTCTTCAAGGAGCCAGGCAACCCCATTCACAGCCCCACAAACGCTGGCGCTCTCTCTTGCGACAGCCTCCCAAAGTCCAACACTAGCTGCCTGCACCCCTCGGTACAGCCGGTGCCCGGCTCAGCAACTGCGAACGTCCAGGGATTCCTCCCACACCAAAGGGGCCAGGACCAAAAGCTCTTGCTGCTCTTCAAGGTGCCAGGCAACCCCATTCACAGCCCCACAAACGATGGCGCTCTCTCTTGCGACAGCCTCCCAAAGTCCAACACTAGCTGCCTGCGCTGCTGAGTACAGCCGGAGCCCGGCTCAGCAATTGCGAACGTCCAGGGATTCCTCCCACACCAAAGGGGCCAGGACCAAAAGCTCTTGCTGCTCTTCAAGGAGCCAGGCAACCCCATTCACAGCCCCACAAACGATGGCGCTCTCTCTTGCGACAGCCTCCCAAAGTCCAACACTAGAAGCCTGTGCCACTCAGTACAGCCGGAGCCCGGCTCAGCAATTGCGAATGTCCAGGTATTCCTCCCACACCAAAGGTGCCAGGAACAAAAGCTCTTGCTGCTCTTCAAGGAGCCAGGCAACCCCATTCACAGCCCCACAAACGATGGTGCTCTCTCTTTCGAGAGACTCCCAAAGTCCAATACTAGCTGCCTGCACCCCTCGGTACGGCCGGAGACAGGCTCAGCAATTGCGAACGTCCAGGGATTCCTCCCACACCAAAGGGGCCAGGACCAAAAGCTCTTGCTGCTCTTCAAGGAGCCAGGCAACCCCATTCACAGCCCCACAAACGATGGCGCTCTCTCTTGCGACAGCCTCCCAAAGTCCAACACTAGCTGCCTGCGCTGCTGAGTACAGCCGGAGCCCGGATCAGCAATTGCGAACGTCCAGGGATTCCTCCCACACCAAAGGTGCCAGGACCAAAAGCTCTTGCTGCTCTTCAAGGAGCCAGGCAACCCCATTCACAGCCCCACAAACGATGGCGCTCTCTCTTGCGACAGCCTCCCAAAGTCCAATACTAGCTGCCTGCGCGCTCGGTACAGCCGGAGCCCGGCTCAGCAATTGCGAACGTCCAGGGATTCCTCCCACACCAAAGGGGCCAGGACCAAAAGCTCTTGCTGCTCTTCAAGGAGCCAGGCAACCCCATTCACAGCCCCACAAACGATGGCGCTCTCTCTTGCGACAGCCTCCCAAAGTCCAACACTAGCTGCCTGCGCGACTGGTACAGCCGGAGCCCGGTTCAGCAATTGCGAACGTCCGGGGATTCCTCCCATACCAAAGGTGCCAGGACCAAAAGCTCTTGCTGCTCTTGAAGGAGCCAGGCAACCCCATTCACAGCCCCACAAACGCTGGCGCTCTCTCTTGCGACAGCCTCCCAAAGTCCAACACGAGAAGCCTGTGCCACTCAATACAGCCGGAGCCCGGCTCAGCAATTGCGAACGTCCAGGGATTCCTCCCACACCAAAGGGGCCAGGACCAAAAGCTCTTGCTGCTCTTCAAGGAGCCAGGCAACCCCATTCACAGCCCCACAAACGATGGCGCTCTCTCTTGCGACAGCCTCCCAAAGTCCAATACTAGCTGCCTGCACCCCTCGGTACAGCCGGAGCCAGGCTCAGCAACTGCGAACGTCCAGGGATTCCTCCCACACCAAAGGGGCCAGGACCAAAAGCTCTTGCTGCTCTTCAAGGAGCCAGGCAACCCCATTCACAGCCCCACAAACGATGGCGCTCTCTCTTGCGACAGCCTCCCAAAGTCCAATACTAGCTGCCTGCGCCGCTCGGTACGGCCGGAGCCCGGCTCAGCAATTGCGAACGTCCAGGGATTCCTCCCACACCAAAGGTGCCAGGACCAAAAGCTCTTGCTGCTCTTCAAGGAGCCAGGCAACCCCATTCACAGCCCCACAAACGATGGTGCTCTCTCTTGCGACAGCCTCCCAAAGTCCAATACTAGCTGCCTGCACCCCTCGGTACAGCCGGAGCCCGGCTCAGCAACTGCGAACGTCCAGGGATTCCTCCCACACCAAAGGTGCCAGGACCAACAGCTCTTGCTGCTCTTCAAGGTGCCAGGCAACCCCATTCACAGCCCCACAAACGATGGCGCTCTCTCTTGCGACAGCCTCCCAAAGTCCAATACTAGCTGCCTGCACCCCTCGGTACGGCCGGAGCCCGGCTCACCAATTGCAAACGTCCAGGGATTCCTCCCACACCAAAGGGGCCAGGACCAAAAGCTCTTGCTGCTCTTCAAGGAGCCAGGCAACCCCATTCACAGCCCCACAAACGCTGGCGCTCTCTCTTGCGACAGCCTCCCAAAGTCCAACACTAGAAGCCTGTGCCACTCAGTACAGCCGGAGCCCGGCTCAGCAATTGCGAATGTCCAGGTATTCCTCCCACACCAAAGGTGCCAGGACCAAAAGCTCTTGCTGCTCTTCAAGGAGCCAGGCAACCCCATTCACAGCCCCACAAACGATGGCGCTCTCTCTTGCGACAGCCTCCCAAAGTCCAACACTAGAAGCCTGTGCCACTCAGTACAGCCGGAGCCCGGCTCAGCAATTGCGAACGTCCAGGGATTCCTCCCACACCAAAGGGGCCAGGACCAAAAGCTCTTGCTGCTCTTCAAGGAGCCAGGCAACCCCATTCACAGCCCCACAAACGATGGCGCTCTCTCTTGCGACAGCCTCCCAAAGTCCAATACTAGCTGCCTGCGCCGCTCGGTACAGCCGGAGCCCGGCTCAGCAATTGCGAACGTCCAGGGATTCCTCCCACACCAAAGGTGCCAGGACCAAAAGCTCTTGCTGCTCTTCAAGGAGCCAGGCAACCCCATTCACAGCCCCACAAACGATGGCGCTCTCTCTTTCGAGAGACTCCCAAAGTCCAATACTAGCTGCCTGCACCCCTCGGTACAGCCGGAGCCCGGCTCAGCAACTGCGAACGTCCAGGGATTCCTCCCACACCAAAGGTGCCAGGACCAACAGCTCTTGCTGCTCTTCAAGGAGCCAGGCAACCCCATTCACAGCCCCACAAACGATGGCGCTCTCTCTTGCGACAGCCTCCCAAAGTCCAATACTAGCTGCCTGCGCTGCTGAGTACAGCCGGAGCCCGGTTCAGCAATTGCGAACGTCCAGGGATTCCTCCCACACCAAAGGGGCCAGGACCAAAAGCTCTTGCTGCTCTTCAAGGAGCCAGGCAACCCCATTCACAGCCCCACAAACGATGGCGCTCTCTCTTTCGAGAGACTCCCAAAGTCCAATACTAGCTGCCTGCACCCCTCGGTACGGCCGGAGACAGGCTCAGCAATTGCGAACGTCCAGGGATTCCTCCCACACCAAAGGGGCCAGGACCAAAAGCTCTTGCTGCTCTTCAAGGAGCCAGGCAACCCCATTCACAGCCCCACAAACGATGGCGCTCTCTCTTGCGACAGCCTCCCAAAGTCCAATACTAGCTGCCTGCACCCCTCGGTACAGCCGGAGCCAGGCTCAGCAACTGCGAACGTCCAGGGATTCCTCCCACACCAAAGGTGCCAGGACCAAAAGCTCTTGCTGCTCTTCAAGGAGCCAGGCAACCCCATTCACAGCCCCACAAACGATGGCGCTCTCTCTTGCGACAGCCTCCCAAAGTCCAATACTAGCTGCCTGCGCCGCTCGGTACAGCCGGAGCCCGGCTCAGCAATTGCGAACGTCCAGGGATTCCTCCCACACCAAAGGTGCCAGGACCAAAAGCTCTTGCTGCTCTTCAAGGAGCCAGGCAACCCCATTCACAGCCCCACAAACGATGGCGCTCTCTCTTGCGACAGCCTCCCAAAGTCCAATACTAGCTGCCTGCACCCCTCGGTACAGCCGGAGCCCGGCTCAGCAATTGCGAACGTCCAGGGATTCCTCCCACACCAAAGGTGCCAGGACCAACAGCTCTTGCTGCTCTTCAAGGAGCCAGGCAACCCCATTCACAGCCCCACAAACGATGGCGCTCTCTCTTGCGACAGCCTCCCAAAGTCCAATACTAGCTGCCTGCGCTGCTGAGTACAGTCGGAGCCCGGCTCAGCAATTGCGAACGTCCAGGGATTCCTCCCACACCAAAGGTGCCAGGACCAAAAGCTCTTGTTGCTCTTCAAGGAGCCAGGCAACCCCATTCACAGCCCCACAAACGCTGGTGCTCTCTCTTGCGACAGCCTCCCAAAGTCCAACACTAGCTGCCTGCGCTGCTGAGTACAGCCGGAGCCCGGCTCAGCAATTGCGAACGTCCAGGGATTCCTCCCACACCAAAGGGGCCAGGACCAAAAGCTCTTGCTGCTCTTCAAGGAGCCAGGCAACCCCATTCACAGCCCCACAAACGATGGCGCTCTCTCTTGCGACAGCCTCCCAAAGTCCAACACTAGCTGCCTGTGCGTCTGGTACAGCCGGAGCCCGGCTCAGCAATTGCGAACGTCCAGGGATTCCTCCCACACCAAAGGGGCCAGGACCAAAAGCTCTTGCTGCTCTTGAAGGAGCCAGGCAACCCCATTCACAGCCCCACAAACGATGGCGCTCTCTCTTTCGAGAGACTCCCAAAGTCCAATACTAGCTGCCAGCACCCCTCGGTACGGCCGGAGACAGGCTCAGCAATTGCGAACGTCCAGGGATTCCTCCCACACCAAAGGGGCCAGGACCAAAAGCTCTTGCTGCTCTTCAAGGTGCCCGGCAACCCCATTCACAGCCCCACAAACGCTGGCGCTCTCTCTTGCGACAGCCTCCCAAAGTCCAATACTAGCTGCCTGCACCCCTCGGTACGGCCGGAACCAGGCTCAGCAATTGCGAACGTCCAGGGATTCCTCCCACACCAAAGGGGCCAGGACCAAAAGCTCTTGCTGCTCTTCAAGGAGCCAGGCAACCCCATTCACAGCCCCACAAACGATGGCGCTCTCTCTTGCGACAGCCTCCCAAAGTCCAATACTAGCTGCCTGCGCCCCTCGGTACAGCCGGAGCCCGGCTCAGCAATTGCGAACGTCCAGGGATTCCTCCCACACCAAAGGGGCCAGGACCAAAAGCTCTTGCTGCTCTTCAAGGAGCCAGGCAACCCCATTCACAGCCCCACAAACGATGGCGCTCTCTCTTGCGACAGCCTCTCAAAGTCCAACACTAGAAGCCTGTGCCACTCAGTACAGCCGGAGCCCGGCTCAGCAATTGCGAACGTCCAGGGATTCCTCCCACACCAAAGGGGCCAGGACCAAAAGCTCTTGCTGCTCTTCAAGGAGCCAGGCAACCCCATTCACAGCCCCACAAACGATGGCGCTCTCTCTTGCGACAGCCTCCCAAAGTCCAACACTAGCTGCCTGCGCGTCTGGTACAGCCGGAGCCCGGCTCAGCAATTGCGAACGTCCAGGGATTCCTCCTACACCAAAGGGGCCAGGACCAAAAGTTCTTGCTGCTCTTGAAGGAGCCAGGCAACCCCATTCACAGCCCCACAAACGATGGCGCTCTCTCTTTCGAGAGACTCCCAAAGTCCAATACTAGCTGCCTGCGCCGCTCGGTACAGTCGGAGCCTGGCTCAGCAATTGCGAACGTCCAGGGATTCCTCCCACACCAAAGGGGCCAGGACCAAAAGCTCTTGCTGCTCTTCAAGGTGCCCGGCAACCCCATTCACAGCCCCACAAACGATGGTGCTCTCTCTTTCGAGAGCCTCCCAAAGTCCAATACTAGCTGCCTGCACCCCTCGGTACAGCCGGAGCCCGGCTCAGCAATTGCGAACGTCCAGGGATTCCTCCCACACCAAAGGGGCCAGGACCAAAAGCTCTTGCTGCTCTTCAAGGAGCCAGGCAACCCCATTCACAGCCCCACAAACGATGGCGCTCTCTCTTGCGACAGCCTCCCAAAGTCCAATACTAGCTGCCTGTGCCACTCACTACAGCCGGAGCCAGGCTCAGCAACTGCGAACGTCCAGGGATTCCTCCCACACCAAAGGGGCCAGGACCAAAAGCTCTTGCTGCTCTTCAAGGAGCCAGGCAACCCCATTCACAGCCCCACAAACGATGGCGCTCTCTCTTGCGACAGCCTCCCAAAGTCCAACACTAGCTGCCTGCGCTGCTGAGTACAGTCGGAGCCCGGTTCAGCAATTGCGAATGTCCAGGGATTCCTCCCACACCAAAGGTGCCAGGACCAAAAGCTCTTGCTGCTCTTCAAGGAGCCAGGCAACCCCATTCACAGCCCCACAAACGATGGTGCTCTCTCTTTCGAGAGACTCCCAAAGTCCAATACTAGCTGCCAGCACCCCTCGGTACGGCCGGAGCCCGGCTCAGCAATTGCGAACGTCCAGGGATTCCTCCCACACCAAAGGGGCCAGGACCAAAAGCTCTTGCTGCTCTTCAAGGAGCCAGGCAACCCCATTCACAGCCCCACAAACGCTGGCGCTCTCTCTTGCGACAGCCTCCCAAAGTCCAACACTAGCTGCCTGCGCTGCTGAGTACAGTCGGAGCCCGGCTCAGCAATTGCGAACGTCCAGGGATTCCTCCCACACCAAAGGGGCCAGGACCAAAAGCTCTTGCTGCTCTTCAAGGAGCCAGGCAACCCCATTCACAGCCCCACAAACGCTGGCGCTCTCTCTTGCGACAGCCTCCCAAAGTCCAATACTAGCTGCCAGCACCCCTCGGTACGGCCGGAGCCCGGCTCAGCAATTGCGAACGTCCAGGGATTCCTCCCACACCAAAGGGGCCAGGACCAAAAGCTCTTGCTGCTCTTCAAGGTGCCAGGCAACCCCATTCACAGCCCCACAAACGATGGCGCTCTCTCTTGCGACAGCCTCCCAAAGTCCAATACTAGCTGCCAGCACCCCTCGGTACGCCCGGAGCCCGGCTCAGCAATTGCGAACGTCCAGGGATTCCTCCCACACCAAAGGTGCCAGGACCAAAAGCTCTTGCTGCTCTTCAAGGAGCCAGGCAACCCCATTCACAGCCCCACAAACGCTGGCGCTCTCTCTTGCGACAGCCTCCCAAAGTCCAACACTAGCTGCCTGCACCCCTCGGTACAGCCGGTGCCCGGCTCAGCAACTGCGAACGTCCAGGGATTCCTCCCACACCAAAGGGGCCAGGACCAAAAGCTCTTGCTGCTCTTCAAGGTGCCAGGCAACCCCATTCACAGCCCCACAAACGATGGCGCTCTCTCTTGCGACAGCCTCCCAAAGTCCAACACTAGCTGCCTGCGCTGCTGAGTACAGCCGGAGCCCGGCTCAGCAATTGCGAACGTCCAGGGATTCCTCCCACACCAAAGGGGCCAGGACCAAAAGCTCTTGCTGCTCTTCAAGGAGCCAGGCAACCCCATTCACAGCCCCACAAACGATGGCGCTCTCTCTTGCGACAGCCTCCCAAAGTCCAACACTAGAAGCCTGTGCCACTCAGTACAGCCGGAGCCCGGCTCAGCAATTGCGAATGTCCAGGTATTCCTCCCACACCAAAGGTGCCAGGAACAAAAGCTCTTGCTGCTCTTCAAGGAGCCAGGCAACCCCATTCACAGCCCCACAAACGATGGTGCTCTCTCTTTCGAGAGACTCCCAAAGTCCAATACTAGCTGCCTGCACCCCTCGGTACGGCCGGAGACAGGCTCAGCAATTGCGAACGTCCAGGGATTCCTCCCACACCAAAGGGGCCAGGACCAAAAGCTCTTGCTGCTCTTCAAGGAGCCAGGCAACCCCATTCACAGCCCCACAAACGCTGGCGCTCTCTCTTGCGACAGCCTCCCAAAGTCCAACACTAGCTGCCTGCGCTGCTGAGTACAGCCGGAGCCCGGATCAGCAATTGCGAACGTCCAGGGATTCCTCCCACACCAAAGGTGCCAGGACCAAAAGCTCTTGCTGCTCTTCAAGGAGCCAGGCAACCCCATTCACAGCCCCACAAACGATGGCGCTCTCTCTTGCGACAGCCTCCCAAAGTCCAATACTAGCTGCCTGCGCGCTCGGTACAGCCGGAGCCCGGCTCAGCAATTGCGAACGTCCAGGGATTCCTCCCACACCAAAGGGGCCAGGACCAAAAGCTCTTGCTGCTCTTCAAGGAGCCAGGCAACCCCATTCACAGCCCCACAAACGATGGCGCTCTCTCTTGCGACAGCCTCCCAAAGTCCAACACTAGCTGCCTGCGCGACTGGTACAGCCGGAGCCCGGTTCAGCAATTGCGAACGTCCGGGGATTCCTCCCATACCAAAGGTGCCAGGACCAAAAGCTCTTGCTGCTCTTGAAGGAGCCAGGCAACCCCATTCACAGCCCCACAAACGCTGGCGCTCTCTCTTGCGACAGCCTCCCAAAGTCCAACACTAGCTGCCTGCGCTGCTGAGTACAGTCGGAGCCCGGTTCAGCAATTGCGAACGTCCAGGGATTCCTCCCACACCAAAGGGGCCAGGACCAAAAGCTCTTGCTGCTCTTCAAGGAGCCAGGCAACCCCATTCACAGCCCCACAAACGATGGCGCTCTCTCTTGCGACAGCCTCCCAAAGTCCAATACTAGCTGCCTGCACCCCTCGGTACAGCCGGAGCCAGGCTCAGCAACTGCGAACGTCCAGGGATTCCTCCCACACCAAAGGGGCCAGGACCAAAAGCTCTTGCTGCTCTTCAAGGAGCCAGGCAACCCCATTCACAGCCCCACAAACGATGGCGCTCTCTCTTGCGACAGCCTCCCAAAGTCCAATACTAGCTGCCTGCGCCGCTCGGTACGGCCGGAGCCCGGCTCAGCAATTGCGAACGTCCAGGGATTCCTCCCACACCAAAGGTGCCAGGACCAAAAGCTCTTGCTGCTCTTCAAGGAGCCAGGCAACCCCATTCACAGCCCCACAAACGATGGTGCTCTCTCTTGCGACAGCCTCCCAAAGTCCAATACTAGCTGCCTGCACCACTCGGTACAGCCGGAGCCCGGCTCAGCAACTGCGAACGTCCAGGGATTCCTCCCACACCAAAGGTGCCAGGACCAACAGCTCTTGCTGCTCTTCAAGGTGCCAGGCAACCCCATTCACAGCCCCACAAACGATGGCGCTCTCTCTTGCGACAGCCTCCCAAAGTCCAATACTAGCTGCCTGCACCCCTCGGTACGGCCGGAGCCCGGCTCACCAATTGCAAACGTCCAGGGATTCCTCCCACACCAAAGGGGCCAGGACCAAAAGCTCTTGCTGCTCTTCAAGGAGCCAGGCAACCCCATTCACAGCCCCACAAACGCTGGCGCTCTCTCTTGCGACAGCCTCCCAAAGTCCAACACTAGAAGCCTGTGCCACTCAGTACAGCCGGAGCCCGGCTCAGCAATTGCGAATGTCCAGGTATTCCTCCCACACCAAAGGTGCCAGGACCAAAAGCTCTTGCTGCTCTTCAAGGAGCCAGGCAACCCCATTCACAGCCCCACAAACGATGGCGCTCTCTCTTGCGACAGCCTCCCAAAGTCCAACACTAGAAGCCTGTGCCACTCAGTACAGCCGGAGCCCGGCTCAGCAATTGCGAACGTCCAGGGATTCCTTCCACACCAAAGGTGCCAGGACCAAAAGCTCTTGTTGCTCTTCAAGGAGCCAGGCAACCCCATTCACAGCCCCACAAACGATGGCGCTCTCTCTTGCGACAGCCTCCCAAAGTCCAACACTAGCTGCCTGCGCTGATGAGTACAGCCGGAGCCCGGCTCAGCAATTGCGAACGTCCAGGGATTCCTCCCACACCAAAGGGGCCAGGACCAAAAGCTCTTGCTGCTCTTCAAGGAGCCAGGCAACCCCATTCACAGCCCCACAAACGATGGCGCTCTCTCTTGCGACAGCCTCCCAAAGTCCAACACTAGCTGCCTGTGCGTCTGGTACAGCCGGAGCCCGGCTCAGCAATTGCGAACGTCCAGGGATTCCTCCCACACCAAAGGGGCCAGGACCAAAAGCTCTTGCTGCTCTTGAAGGAGCCAGGCAACCCCATTCACAGCCCCACAAACGATGGCGCTCTCTCTTTCGAGAGACTCCCAAAGTCCAATACTAGCTGCCAGCACCCCTCGGTACGGCCGGAGACAGGCTCAGCAATTGCGAACGTCCAGGGATTCCTCCCACACCAAAGGGGCCAGGACCAAAAGCTCTTGCTGCTCTTCAAGGTGCCCGGCAACCCCATTCACAGCCCCACAAACGCTGGCGCTCTCTCTTGCGACAGCCTCCCAAAGTCCAACACTAGCTGCCTGCGCTGCTGAGTACAGTCGGAGCCCGGCTCAGCAATTGCGAACGTCCAGGGATTCCTCCCACACCAAAGGGGCCAGGACCAAAAGCTCTTGCTGCTCTTCAAGGACCCAGGCAACCCCATTCACAGCCCCACAAACGCTGGCGCTCTCTCTTGCGACAGCCTCCCAAAGTCCAATACTAGCTGCCTGCACCCCTCGGTACAGCCGGAGCCAGGCTCAGCAACTGCGAACGTCCAGGGATTCCTCCCACACCAAAGGGGCCAGGACCAAAAGCTCTTGCTGCTCTTCAAGGTGCCAGGCAACCCCATTCACAGCCCCACAAACGATGGCGCTCTCTCTTGCGACAGCCTCCCAAAGTCCAATACTAGCTGCCTGCACCCCTCGGTACGGCCGGAACCAGGCTCAGCAATTGCGAACGTCCAGGGATTCCTCCCACACCAAAGGGGCCAGGACCAAAAGCTCTTGCTGCTCTTCAAGGAGCCAGGCAACCCCATTCACAGCCCCACAAACGATGGCGCTCTCTCTTGCGACAGCCTCCCAAAGTCCAACACTAGAAGCCTGTGCCACTCAGTACAGCCGGAGCCCGGCTCAGCAATTGCGAATGTCCAGGGATTCCTCCCACACCAAAGGTGCCAGGACCAAAAGCTCTTGCTGCTCTTCAAGGAGCCAGGCAACCCCATTCACAGCCCCACAAACGATGGTGCTCTCTCTTGCGACAGCCTCTCAAAGTCCAACACTAGAAGCCTGTGCCACTCAGTACAGCCGGAGCCCGGCTCAGCAATTGCGAACGTCCAGGGATTCCTCCCACACCAAAGGGGCCAGGACCAAAAGCTCTTGCTGCTCTTCAAGGAGCCAGGCAACCCCATTCACAGCCCCACAAACGATGGCGCTCTCTCTTGCGACAGCCTCCCAAAGTCCAACACTAGCTGCCTGCGCGTCTGGTACAGCCGGAGCCCGGCTCAGCAATTGCGAACGTCCAGGGATTCCTCCTACACCAAAGGGGCCAGGACCAAAAGTTCTTGCTGCTCTTGAAGGAGCCAGGCAACCCCATTCACAGCCCCACAAACGATGGCGCTCTCTCTTTCGAGAGCCTCCCAAAGTCCAATACTAGCTGCCTGCGCCGCTCGGTACAGTCGGAGCCTGGCTCAGCAATTGCGAACGTCCAGGGATTCCTCCCACACCAAAGGTGCCAGGACCAAAAGCTCTTGCTGCTCTTCAAGGTGCCCGGCAACCCCATTCACAGCCCCACAAACGATGGCGCTCTCTCTTGCGACAGCCTCCCAAAGTCCAATACTAGCTGCCTGCGCCGCTCGGTACAGCCGGAGCCCGGCTCAGCAATTGCGAACGTCCAGGGATTCCTCCCACACCAAAGGGGCCAGGACCAAAAGCTCTTGCTGCTCTTCAAGGAGCCAGGCAAACCCATTCACAGCCCCACAAACGATGGTGCTCTCTCTTTCGAGAGCCTCCCAAAGTCCAATACTAGCTGCCTGCACCCCTCGGTACAGCCGGAGCCCGGCTCAGCAATTGCGAACGTCCAGGGATTCCTCCCACACCAAAGGGGCCAGGACCAAAAGCTCTTGCTGCTCTTCAAGGAGCCAGGCAACCCCATTCACAGCCCCACAAACGATGGCGCTCTCTCTTGCGACAGCCTCCCAAAGTCCAATACTAGCTGCCTGTGCCACTCAGTACAGCCGGAGCCCGGCTCAGCAACTGCGAACGTCCAGGGATTCCTCCCACACCAAAGGGGCCAGGACCAAAAGCTCTTGCTGCTCTTCAAGGAGCCAGGCAACCCCATTCACAGCCCCACAAACGATGGCGCTCTCTCTTGCGACAGCCTCCCAAAGTCCAACACTAGCTGCCTGCGCTGCTGAGTACAGTCGGAGCCCGGCTCAGCAATTGCGAATGTCCAGGGATTCCTCCCACACCAAAGGGGCCAGGACCAAAAGCTCTTGCTGCTCTTCAAGGAGCCAGGCAACCCCATTCACAGCCCCACAAACGATGGCGCTCTCTCTTTCGAGAGACTCCCAAAGTCCAATACTAGCTGCCAGCACCCCTCGGTACGGCCGGAGCCCGGTTCAGCAATTGCGAACGTCCAGGGATTCCTCCCACACCAAAGGGGCCAGGACCAAAAGCTCTTGCTGCTCTTCAAGGAGCCAGGCAACCCCATTCACAGCCCCACAAACGCTGGCGCTCTCTCTTGCGACAGCCTCCCAAAGTCCAACACTAGCTGCCTGCGCTGCTGAGTACAGTCGGAGCCCGGCTCAGCAATTGCGAACGTCCAGGGATTCCTCCCACACCAAAGGTGCCAGGACCAAAAGCTCTTGCTGCTCTTCAAGGAGCCAGGCAACCCCATTCACAGCCCCACAAACGATGGCGCTCTCTCTTGCGACAGCCTCCCAAAGTCCAATACTAGCTGCCTGCGCGCTCGGTACAGCCGGAGCCCGGCTCAGCAATTGCGAACGTCCGGGGATTCCTCCCATACCAAAGGTGCCAGGACCAAAAGCTCTTGCTGCTCTTGAAGGAGCCAGGCAACCCCATTCACAGCCCCACAAACGCTGGCGCTCTCTCTTGCGACAGCCTCCCAAAGTCCAACACTAGCTGCCTGCGCGTCTGGTACAGCCGGAGCCCGGCTCAGCAATTGCGAACGTCCAGGGATTCCTCCTACACCAAAGGGGCCAGGACCAAAAGTTCTTGCTGCTCTTGAAGGAGCCAGGCAACCCCATTCACAGCCCCACAAACGATGGCGCTCTCTCTTTCGAGAGACTCCCAAAGTCCAATACTAGCTGCCTGCGCCGCTCGGTACAGTCGGAGCCTGGCTCAGCAATTGCGAACGTCCAGGGATTCCTCCCACACCAAAGGTGCCAGGACCAAAAGCTCTTGCTGCTCTTCAAGGTGCCCGGCAACCCCATTCACAGCCCCACAAACGATGGCGCTCTCTCTTGCGACAGCCTCCCAAAGTCCAATACTAGCTGCCTGCGCCGCTCGGTACAGCCGGAGCCCGGCTCAGCAATTGCGAACGTCCAGGGATTCCTCCCACACCAAAGGGGCCAGGACCAAAAGCTCTTGCTGCTCTTCAAGGAGCCAGGCAAACCCATTCACAGCCCCACAAACGATGGTGCTCTCTCTTTCGAGAGCCTCCCAAAGTCCAATACTAGCTGCCTGCACCCCTCGGTACAGCCGGAGCCCGGCTCAGCAATTGCGAACGTCCAGGGATTCCTCCCACACCAAAGGGGCCAGGACCAAAAGCTCTTGCTGCTCTTCAAGGAGCCAGGCAACCCCATTCACAGCCCCACAAACGATGGCGCTCTCTCTTGCGACAGCCTCCCAAAGTCCAATACTAGCTGCCTGTGCCACTCAGTACAGCCGGAGCCCGGCTCAGCAACTGCGAACGTCCAGGGATTCCTCCCACACCAAAGGGGCCAGGACCAAAAGCTCTTGCTGCTCTTCAAGGAGCCAGGCAACCCCATTCACAGCCCCACAAACGATGGCGCTCTCTCTTGCGACAGCCTCCCAAAGTCCAACACTAGCTGCCTGCGCTGCTGAGTACAGTCGGAGCCCGGCTCAGCAATTGCGAATGTCCAGGGATTCCTCCCACACCAAAGGTGCCAGGACCAAAAGCTCTTGCTGCTCTTCAAGGAGCCAGGCAACCCCATTCACAGCCCCACAAACGATGGCGCTCTCTCTTTCGAGAGACTCCCAAAGTCCAATACTAGCTGCCAGCACCCCTCGGTACGGCCGGAGCCCGGTTCAGCAATTGCGAAAGTCCAGGGATTCCTCCCACACCAAAGGGGCCAGGACCAAAAGCTCTTGCTGCTCTTCAAGGAGCCAGGCAACCCCATTCACAGCCCCACAAACGCTGGCGCTCTCTCTTGCGACAGCCTCCCAAAGTCCAACACTAGAAGCCTGTGCCACTCAGTACAGCCGGAGCCCGGCTCAGCAATTGCGAACGTCCAGGGATTCCTCCCACACCAAAGGTGCCAGGACCAAAAGCTCTTGCTGCTCTTCAAGGAGCCAGGCAACCCCATTCACAGCCCCACAAACGATGGCGCTCTCTCTTGCGACAGCCTCCCAAAGTCCAATACTAGCTGCCTGCGCGCTCGGTACAGCCGGAGCCCGGCTCAGCAATTGCGAACGTCCAGGGATTCCTCCCACACCAAAGGGGCCAGGACCAAAAGCTCTTGCTGCTCTTCAAGGAGCCAGGCAACCCCATTCACAGCCCCACAAACGCTGGCGCTCTCTCTTGCGACAGCCTCCCAAAGTCCAACACTAGCTACCTGCGCGACTGGTACAGCCGGAGCCCGGTTCAGCAATTGCGAACGTCCGGGGATTCCTCCCATACCAAAGGTGCCAGGACCAAAAGCTCTTGCTGCTCTTGAAGGAGCCAGGCAACCCCATTCACAGCCCCACAAACGCTGGCGCTCTCTCTTGCGACAGCCTCCCAAAGTCCAACACGAGAAGCCTGTGCCACTCAGTACAGCCGGAGCCCGGCTCAGCAATTGCGAACGTCCAGGGATTCCTCCCACACCAAAGGGGCCAGGACCAAAAGCTCTTGCTGCTCTTCAAGGAGCCAGGCAACCCCATTCACAGCCCCACAAACGATGGCGCTCTCTCTTGCGACAGCCTCCCAAAGTCCAACACTAGCTGCCTGCACCCCTCGGTACAGCCGGAGCCAGGCTCAGCAACTGCGAACGTCCAGGGATTCCTCCCACACCAAAGGGGCCAGGACCAAAAGCTCTTGCTGCTCTTCAAGGAGCCAGGCAACCCCATTCACAGCCCCACAAACGATGGCGCTCTCTCTTGCGACAGCCTCCCAAAGTCCAATACTAGCTGCCTGCGCCGCTCGGTACGGCCGGAGCCCGGCTCAGCAATTGCGAACGTCCAGGGATTCCTCCCACACCAAAGGTGCCAGGACCAAAAGCTCTTGCTGCTCTTCAAGGAGCCAGGCAACCCCATTCACAGCCCCACAAACGATGGTGCTCTCTCTTGCGACAGCCTCCCAAAGTCCAATACTAGCTGCCTGCACCCCTCGGTACAGCCGGAGCCCGGCTCAGCAACTGCGAACGTCCAGGGATTCCTCCCACACCAAAGGTGCCAGGACCAACAGCTCTTGCTGCTCTTCAAGGAGCCAGGCAACCCCATTCACAGCCCCACAAACGATGGCGCTCTCTCTTGCGACAGCCTCCCAAAGTCCAATACTAGCTGCCTGCACCCCTCGGTACGGCCGGAGCCAGGCTCAGCAATTGCGAACGTCCGGGGATTCCTCCCACACCAAAGGGGCCAGGACCAAAAGCTCTTGCTGCTCTTCAAGGAGCCAGGCAACCCCATTCACAGCCCCACAAACGCTGGCGCTCTCTCTTGCGACAGCCTCCCAAAGTCCAACACTAGAAGCCTGTGCCACTCAGTACAGCCGGAGCCCGGCTCAGCAATTGCGAATGTCCAGGTATTCCTCCCACACCAAAGGTGCCAGGACCAAAAGCTCTTGCTGCTCTTCAAGGAGCCAGGCAACCCCATTCACAGCCCCACAAACGATGGCGCTCTCTCTTGCGACAGCCTCCCAAAGTCCAACACTAGAAGCCTGTGCCACTCAGTACAGCCGGAGCCCGGCTCAGCAATTGCGAACGTCCAGGGATTCCTTCCACACCAAAGGTGCCAGGACCAAAAGCTCTTGTTGCTCTTCAAGGAGCCAGGCAACCCCATTCACAGCCCCACAAACGATGGCGCTCTCTCTTGCGACAGCCTCCCAAAGTCCAACACTAGCTGCCTGCGCTGCTGAGTACAGTCGGAGCCCAGCTCAGCAATTGCGAACGTCCAGGGATTCCTCCCACACCAAAGGGGCCAGGACCAAAAGCTCTTGCTGCTCTTCAAGGAGCCAGGCAACCCCATTCACAGCCCCACAAACGATGGCGCTCTCTCTTGCGACAGCCTCCCAAAGTCCAACACTAGCTGCCTGCGCGTCTGGTACAGCCGGAGCCCGGCTCAGCAATTGCGAACGTCCAGGGATTCCTCCCACACCAAAGGGGCCAGGACCAAAAGCTCTTGCTGCTCTTGAAGGAGCCAGGCAACCCCATTCACAGCCCCACAAACGATGGCGCTCTCTCTTTCGAGAGACTCCCAAAGTCCAATACTAGCTGCCAGCACCCCTCGGTACAGCCGGAGCCAGGCTCAGCAATTGCGAACATCCAGGGATTCCTCCCACACCAAAGGGGCCAGGACCAAAAGCTCTTGCTGCTCTTCAAGGTGCCCGGCAACCCCATTCACAGCCCCACAAACGATGGCGCTCTCTCTTGCGACAGCCTCCCAAAGTCCAACACTAGCTGCCTGCGCTGCTGAGTACAGTCGGAGCCCGGCTCAGCAATTGCGAACGTCCAGGGATTCCTCCCACACCAAAGGGGCCAGGACCAAAAGCTCTTGCTGCTCTTCAAGGACCCAGGCAACCCCATTCACAGCCCCACAAACGCTGGCGCTCTCTCTTGCGACAGCCTCCCAAAGTCCAATACTAGCTGCCTGCACCCCTCGGTACGGCCGGAACCAGGCTCAGCAATTGCGAACGTCCAGGGATTCCTCCCACACCAAAGGGGCCAGGACCAAAAGCTCTTGCTGCTCTTCAAGGAGCCAGGCAACCCCATTCACAGCCCCACAAACGATGGCGCTCTCTCTTGCGACAGCCTCCCAAAGTCCAACACTAGAAGCCTGTGCCACTCAGTACAGCCGGAGCCCGGCTCAGCAATTGCGAATGTCCAGGTATTCCTCCCACACCAAAGGTGCCAGGACCAAAAGCTCTTGCTGCTCTTCAAGGAGCCAGGCAACCCCATTCACAGCCCCACAAACGATGGTGCTCTCTCTTGCGACAGCCTCTCAAAGTCCAACACTAGAAGCCTGTGCCACTCAGTACAGCCGGAGCCCGGCTCAGCAATTGCGAACGTCCAGGGATTCCTCCCACACCAAAGGGGCCAGGACCAAAAGCTCTTGCTGCTCTTCAAGGAGCCAGGCAACCCCATTCACAGCCCCACAAACGATGGCGCTCTCTCTTGCGACAGCCTCCCAAAGTCCAACACTAGCTGCCTGCGCGTCTGGTACAGCCGGAGCCCGGCTCAGCAATTGCGAACGTCCAGGGATTCCTCCTACACCAAAGGGGCCAGGACCAAAAGTTCTTGCTGCTCTTGAAGGAGCCAGGCAACCCCATTCACAGCCCCACAAACGATGGCGCTCTCTCTTTCGAGAGACTCCCAAAGTCCAATACTAGCTGCCTGCGCCGCTCGGTACAGTCGGAGCCTGGCTCAGCAATTGCGAACGTCCAGGGATTCCTCCCACACCAAAGGTGCCAGGACCAAAAGCTCTTGCTGCTCTTCAAGGTGCCCGGCAACCCCATTCACAGCCCCACAAACGATGGCGCTCTCTCTTGCGACAGCCTCCCAAAGTCCAATACTAGCTGCCTGCGCCGCTCGGTACAGCCGGAGCCCGGCTCAGCAATTGCGAACGTCCAGGGATTCCTCCCACACCAAAGGGGCCAGGACCAAAAGCTCTTGCTGCTCTTCAAGGAGCCAGGCAAACCCATTCACAGCCCCACAAACGCTGGCGCTCTCTCTTGCGACAGCCTCCCAAAGTCCAATACTAGCTGCCTGCACCCCTCGGTACAGCCGGAGCCCGGCTCAGCAATTGCGAACGTCCAGGGATTCCTCCCACACCAAAGGGGCCAGGACCAAAAGCTCTTGCTGCTCTTCAAGGAGCCAGGCAACCCCATTCACAGCCCCACAAACGATGGCGCTCTCTCTTGCGACAGCCTCCCAAAGTCCAATACTAGCTGCCTGTGCCACTCAGTACAGCCGGAGCCAGGCTCAGCAACTGCGAACGTCCAGGGATTCCTCCCACACCAAAGGGGCCAGGACCAAAAGCTCTTGCTGCTCTTCAAGGAGCCAGGCAACCCCATTCACAGCCCCACAAACGATGGCGCTCTCTCTTGCGACAGCCTCCCAAAGTCCAACACTAGCTGCCTGCGCTGCTGAGTACAGTCGGAGCCCGGTTCAGCAATTGCGAATGTCCAGGGATTCCTCCCACACCAAAGGTGCCAGGACCAAAAGCTCTTGCTGCTCTTCAAGGAGCCAGGCAACCCCATTCACAGCCCCACAAACGATGGCGCTCTCTCTTTCGAGAGACTCCCAAAGTCCAATACTAGCTGCCAGCACCCCTCGGTACGGCCGGAGCCCGGTTCAGCAATTGCGAACGTCCAGGGATTCCTCCCACACCAAAGGGGCCAGGACCAAAAGCTCTTGCTGCTCTTCAAGGAGCCAGGCAACCCCATTCACAGCCCCACAAACGCTGGCGCTCTCTCTTGCGACAGCCTCCCAAAGTCCAACACTAGCTGCCTGCGCTGCTGAGTACAGTCGGAGCCCGGCTCAGCAATTGCGAACGTCCAGGGATTCCTCCCACACCAAAGGGGCCAGGACCAAAAGCTCTTGCTGCTCTTCAAGGAGCCAGGCAACCCCATTCACAGCCCCACAAACGATGGCGCTCTCTCTTGCAACAGCCTCCAAAAGTCCAATACTAGCTGCCAGCACCCCTCGGTACGGCCGGAGCCCGGCTCAGCAATTGCGAACGTCCAGGGATTCCTCCCACACCAAAGGGGCCAGGACCAAAAGCTCTTGCTGCTCTTCAAGGTGCCAGGCAACCCCATTCACAGCCCCACAAACGATGGCGCTCTCTCTTGCGACAGCCTCCCAAAGTCCAATACTAGCTGCCAGCACCCCTCGGTACGGCCGGAGCCAGGCTCAGCAATTGCGAACGTCCAGGGATTCCTCCCACACCAAAGGGGCCAGGACCAAAAGCTCTTGCTGCTCTTCAAGGAGCCAGGCAACCCCATTCACAGCCCCACAAACGATGGCGCTCTCTCTTTCGAGAGCCTCCCAAAGTCCAATACTAGCTGCCTGCACCCCTCGGTACGACCGGAACTAGGCTCAGCAATTGCGAACGTCCAGGGATTCCTCCCACACCAAAGGGGCCAGGACCAAAAGCTCTTGCTGCTCTTCAAGGAGCCAGGCAACCCCATTCACAGCCCCACAAACGATGGCGCTCTCTCTTGCGACAGCCTCCCAAAGTCCAACACTAGCTGCCTGCGCTGCTGAGTACAGTCGGAGCCCGGCTCAGCAATTGCGAACGTCCAGGGATTCCTCCCACACCAAAGGGGCCAGGACCAAAAGCTCTTGCTGCTCTTCAAGGTGCCAGGCAACCCCATTCACAGCCCCACAAACGATGGTGCTCTCTCTTTCGAGAGACTCCCAAAGTCCAATACTAGCTGCCAGCACCCCTCGGTACGGCCGGAGCCCGGCTCAGCAATTGCGAACGTCCAGGGATTCCTCCCACACCAAAGGGGCCAGGACCAAAAGCTCTTGCTGCTCTTCAAGGAGCCAGGCAACCCCATTCACAGCCCCACAAACGCTGGCGCTCTCTCTTGCGACAGCCTCCCAAAGTCCAACACTAGCTGCCTGCGCTGCTGAGTACAGCCGGAGCCCGGCTCAGCAATTGCGAACGTCCAGGGATTCCTCCCACACCAAAGGGGCCAGGACCAAAAGTTCTTGCTGCTCTTGAAGGAGCCAGGCAACCCCATTCACAGCCCCACAAACGATGGCGCTCTCTCTTTCGAGAGACTCCCAAACTCCAATACTAGCTGCCTGCGCCGCTCGGTACAGTCGGAGCCAGGCTCAGCAATTGCGAACGTCCAGGGATTCCTCCCACACCAAAGGGGCCAGGACCAAAAGCTCTTGCTGCTCTTCAAGGTGCCCGGCAACCCCATTCACAGCCCCACAAACGATGGCGCTCTCTCTTGCGACAGCCTCCCAAAGTCCAATACTAGCTGCCTGCGCCGCTCGGTACAGCCGGAGCCCGGCTCAGCAATTGCGAACGTCCAGGGATTCCTCCCACACCAAAGGGGCCAGGACCAAAAGCTCTTGCTGCTCTTCAAGGAGCCAGGCAACCCCATTCACAGCCCCACAAACGATGGTGCTCTCTCTTGCGACAGCCTCCCAAAGTCCAATACTAGCTGCCTGTGCCACTCAGTACAGCCGGAGCCAGGCTCAGCAACTGCGAACGTCCAGGGATTCCTCCCACACCAAAGGGGCCAGGACCAAAAGCTCTTGTTGCTCTTCAAGGAGCCAGGCAACCCCATTCACAGCCCCACAAACGATGGCGCTCTCTCTTGCGACAGCCTCCCAAAGTCCAACACTAGCTGCCTGCGCTGCTGAGTACAGTCGGAGCCCGGCTCAGCAATTGCGAACGTCCAGGGATTCCTCCCACACCAAAGGGGCCAGGACCAAAAGCTCTTGCTGCTCTTCAAGGAGCCAGGCAACCCCATTCACAGCCCCACAAACGATGGTGCTCTCTCTTGCGACAGCCTCCCAAAGTCCAATACTAGCTGCCAGCACCCCTCGGTACGGCCGGAGCCCGGCTCAGCAATTGCGAACGTCCAGGGATTCCTCCCACACCAAAGGGGCCAGGACCAAAAGCTCTTGCTGCTCTTCAAGGAGCCAGGCAACCCCATTCACAGCCCCACAAACGCTGGCGCTCTCTCTTGCGACAGCCTCCCAAAGTCCAACACTAGCTGCCTGCTCTGCTGAGTACAGTCGGAGCCCGGCTCAGCAATTGCGAACGTCCAGGGATTCCTCCCACACCAAAGGGGCCAGGACCAAAAGCTCTTGCTGCTCTTCAAGGAGCCAGGCAACCCCATTCACAGCCCCACAAACGCTGGTGCTCTCTCTTGCGACAGCCTCCCAAAGTCCAATACTAGCTGCCTGCGCGCTCGGTACAGCCGGAGCCCGGCTCAGCAATTGCGAACGTCCGGGGATTCCTCCCACACCAAAGGGGCCAGGACCAAAAGCTCTTGCTGCTCTTCAAGGAGCCAGGCAACCCCATTCACAGCCCCACAAACGATGGCGCTCTCTCTTGCGACAGCCTCCCAAAGACCAACACTAGCTGCCTGCGCTGCTGAGTACAGTCGGAGCCCGGCTCAGCAATTGCGAACGTCCGGGGATTCCTCCCACACCAAAGGGGCCAGGACCAAAAGCTCTTGCTGCTCTTCAAGGAGCCAGGCAACCCCATTCACAGCCCCACAAACGATGGCGCTCTCTCTTGCGACAGCCTCCCAAAGTCCAACACGAGAAGCCTGTGCCACTCAGTACAGCCGGAGCCCGGCTCAGCAATTGCGAACGTCCAGGGATTCCTCCCACACCAAAGGGGCCAGGACCAAAAGCTCTTGCTGCTCTTCAAGGAGCCAGGCAACCCCATTCACAGCCCCACAAACGATGGCGCTCTCTCTTGCGACAGCCTCCCAAAGTCCAACACTAGCTGCCTGCGCTGCTGAGTACAGTCGGAGCCCGGCTCAGCAATTGCGAACGTCCAGGGATTCCTCCCACACCAAAGGGGCCAGGACCAAAAGCTCTTGCTGCTCTTCAAGGAGCCAGGCAACCCCATTCACAGCCCCACAAACGATGGCGCTCTCTCTTGCGACAACCTCCCAAAGTTCAATACTAGCTGCCAGCACCCCTCGGTACGGCCGGAGCCCGGCTCAGCAATTGCGAACGTCCAGGGATTCCTCCCACACCAAAGGGGCCAGGACCAAAAGCTCTTGCTGCTCTTCAAGGTGCCAGGCAACCCCATTCACAGCCCCACAAACGATGGCGCTCTCTCTTGCAACAGCCTCCCAAAGTCCAATACTAGCTGCCTGCACCCCTCGGTACGGCCGGAGCCAGGCTCAGCAATTGCGAACGTCCAGGGATTCCTCCCACACCAAAGGGGCCAGGACCAAAAGCTCTTGCTGCTCTTCAAGGAGCCAGGCAACCCCATTCACAGCCCCACAAACGATGGCGCTCTCTCTTGCGACAGCCTCCCAAAGTCCAACACTAGCTGCCTGCGCCGCTCGGTACAGCCGGAGCCCGGCTCAGCAATTGCGAACGTCCAGGGATTCCTCCCACACCAAAGGGGCCAGGACCAAAAGCTCTTGCTGCTCTTGAAGGAGCCAGGCAACCCCATTCACAGCCCCACAAACGATGGCGCTCTCTCTTGCGAGAGCCTCCCAAAGTCCAACACTAGCTGCCTGCGCCGCTCGGTACGGCCGGAGCCCGGCTCAGCAATTGCGAACGTCCAGGGATTCCTCCCACACCAAAGGGGCCAGGACCAAAAGCTCTTGCTGCTCTTCAAGGTGCCAGGCAACCCCATTCACAGCCTCACAAACGATGGCGCTCTCTCTTGCAACAGCCTCCCAAAGTCCAACACTAGCTGCCTGCGCCGCTCGGTACAGCCGGAGCCCGGCTCAGCAATTGCGAACGTCCAGGGATTCCTCCCACACCAAAGGGGCCAGGACCAAAAGCTCTTGCTGCTCTTCAAGGAGCCAGGCAACCCCATTCACAGCCCCACAAACGATGGCGCTCTCTCTTTCGAGAGACTCCCAAAGTCCAATACTAGCTGCCTGCACCCCTCGGTACGGCCGGAGCCCGGCTCAGCAATTGCGAACGTCCAGGGATTCCTCCCACACCAAAGGGGCCAGGACCAAAAGCTCTTGCTGCTCTTCAAGGAGCCAGGCAACCCCATTCACAGCCCCACAAACGATGGCGCTCTCTCTTGCGACAGCCTCTCAAAGTCCAACACTAGAAGCCTGTGCCACTCAGTACAGCCGGAGCCCGGCTCAGCAATTGCGAACGTCCAGGGATTCCTTCCACACCAAAGGTGCCAGGACCAAAAGCTCTTGCTGCTCTTCAAGGAGCCAGGCAACCCCATTCACAGCCCCACAAACGATGGCGCTCTCTCTTGCGACAGCCTCCCAAAGTCCAACACTAGCTGCCTGCGCTGCTGAGTACAGTCGGAGCCCAGCTCAGCAATTGCGAACGTCCAGGGATTCCTCCCACACCAAAGGGGCCAGGACCAAAAGCTCTTGCTGCTCTTCAAGGAGCCAGGCAACCCCATTCACAGCCCCACAAACGCTGGCGCTCTCTCTTGCGACAGCCTCCCAAAGTCCAACACTAGCTGCCTGCGCGTCTGGTAGAGCCGGAGCCCGGCTCAGCAATTGCGAACGTCCAGGGATTCCTCCCACACCAAAGGGGCCAGGACCAAAAGCTCTTGCTGCTCTTGAAGGAGCCAGGCAAGCCCATTCACAGCCCCACAAACGATGGCGCTCTCTCTTTCGAGAGCCTCCCAAAGTCCAATACTAGCTGCCTGCACCCCTCGGTACAGCCGGAGCCCGGCTCAGCAACTGCGAACGTCCAGGGATTCCTCCCACACCAAAGGGGCCAGGACCAAAAGCTCTTGCTGCTCTTCAAGGTGCCAGGCAACCCCATTCACAGCCTCACAAACGATGGCGCTCTCTCTTGCAACAGCCTCCCAAAGTCCAATACTAGCTGCCTGCGCCGCTCGGTACAGCCGGAGCCCGGCTCAGCAATTGCGAACGTCCAGGGATTCCTCCCACACCAAAGGGGCCAGGACCAAAAGCTCTTGCTGCTCTTCAAGGAGCCAGGCAACCCCATTCACAGCCCCACAAACGATGGCGCTCTCTCTTGCGAGAGACTCCCAAAGTCCAATACTAGCTGCCTGCACCCCTCGGTACAGCCGGAGCCCGGCTCAGCAACTGCGAACGTCCAGGGATTCCTCCCACACCAAAGGTGCCAGGACCAACAGCTCTTGCTGCTCTTCAAGGTGCCAGGCAACCCCATTCACAGCCCCACAAACGATGGCGCTCTCTCTTGCGACAGCCTCCCAAAGTCCAATACTAGCTGCCTGCACCCCTCGGTACGGCCGGAACCAGGCTCAGCAATTGCGAACGTCCAGGGATTCCTCCCACACCAAAGGGGCCAGGACCAAAAGCTCTTGCTGCTCTTCAAGGAGCCAGGCAACCCCATTCACAGCCCCACAAACGATGGTGCTCTCTCTTGCGACAGCCTCCCAAAGTCCAACACTAGAAGCCTGTGCCACTCAGTACAGCCGGAGCCCGGCTCAGCAATTGCGAATGTCCAGGTATTCCTCCCACACCAAAGGGGCCAGGACCAAAAGCTCTTGCTGCTCTTCAAGGAGCCAGGCAACCCCATTCACAGCCCCACAAACGATGGCGCTCTCTCTTGCGACAGCCTCCCAAAGTCCAATACTAGCTGCCTGTGCCACTCAGTACAGCCGGAGCCAGGCTCAGCAATTGCGAACGTCCAGGGATTCCTCCCACACCAAAGGGGCCAGGACCAAAAGCTCTTGCTGCTCTTCAAGGAGCCAGGCAACCCCATTCACAGCCCCACAAACGATGGCGCTCTCTCTTTCGAGAGACTCCCAAAGTCCAATACTAGCTGCCTGCACCCCTCGGTACGGCCGGAGCCAGGCTCAGCAATTGCGAACGTCCAGGGATTCCTCCCACACCAAAGGGGCCAGGACCAAAAGCTCTTGCTGCTCTTCAAGGAGCCAGGCAACCCCATTCACAGCCCCACAAACGCTGGCGCTCTCTCTTGCGACAGCCTCCCAAAGTCCAACACTAGCTGCCTGCGCTGCTGAGTACAGTCGGAGCCCGGCTCAGCAATTGCGAACGTCCAGGGATTCCTCCCACACCAAAGGGGCCAGGACCAAAAGCTCTTGTTGCTCTTCAAGGAGCCAGGCAACCCCATTCACAGCCCCACAAACGCTGGTGCTCTCTCTTGCGACAGCCTCCCAAAGTCCAATACTAGCTGCATGCGCGCTCGGTACAGCCGGAGCCCGGCTCAGCAATTGCGAACGTCCGGGGATTCCTCCCACACCAAAGGTGCCAGGACCAAAAGCTCTTGTTGCTCTTCAAGGAGCCAGGCAACCCCATTCACAGCCCCACAAACGATGGCGCTCTCTCTTGCGACAGCCTCCCAAAGTCCAATACTAGCTGCCTGCGCGCTCGGTACAGCCGGAGCCCGGCTCAGCAATTGCGAACGTCCAGGGATTCCTCCCACACCAAAGGGGCCAGGACCAAAAGCTCTTGCTGCTCTTCAAGGAGCCAGGCAACCCCATTCACAGCCCCACAAACGATGGCGCTCTCTCTTGCGACAGCCTCCCAAAGTCCAACACTAGCTGCCTGCGCTGCTGAGTACAGCCGGAGCCCGGCTCAGCAATTGCGAACGTCCAGGGATTCCTCCCACACCAAAGGGGCCAGGACCAAAAGCTCTTGCTGCTCTTCAAGGAGCCAGGCAACCCCATTCACAGCCCCACAAACGATGGCGCTCTCTCTTGCGACAGCCTCCCAAAGTCCAACACGAGAAGCCTGTGCCACTCAGTACAGCCGGAGCCAGGCTCAGCAATTGCGAACGTCCAGGGATTCCTCCCACACCAAAGGGGCCAGGACCAAAAGCTCTTGCTGCTCTTCAAGGAGCCAGGCAACCCCATTCACAGCCCCACAAACGATGGCGCTCTCTCTTGCGACAGCCTCCCAAAGTCCAACACTAGCTGCCTGCGCTGCTGAGTACAGTCGGAGCCCGGCTCAGCAATTGCGAACGTCCAGGGATTCCTCCCACACCAAAGGTGCCAGGACCAAAAGCTCTTGCTGCTCTTGAAGGAGCCAGGCAACCCCATTCACAGCCCCACAAACGATGGCGCTCTCTCTTGCGACAGCCTCCCAAAGTCCAATACTAGCTGCCAGCACCCCTCGGTACGGCCGGAGCCCGGCTCAGCAATTGCGAACGTCCAGGGATTCCTCCCACACCAAAGGGGCCAGGACCAAAAGCTCTTGCTGCTCTTCAAGGTGCCAGGCAACCCCATTCACAGCCCCACAAACGATGGCGCTCTCTCTTTCGAGAGCCTCCCAAAGTCCAATACTAGCTGCCAGCACCCCTCGGTACGGCCGGAGCCCGGCTCAGCAATTGCGAACGTCCAGGTATTCCTCCCACACCAAAGGGGCCAGGACCAAAAGCTCTTGCTGCTCTTCAAGGAGCCAGGCAACCCCATTCACAGCCCCACAAACGATGGCGCTCTCTCTTGCGACAGCCTCCCAAAGTCCAATACTAGCTGCCAGCACCCCTCGGTACGGCCGGAGCCCGGCTCAGCAATTGCGAACGTCCAGGGATTCCTCCCACACCAAAGGGGCCAGGACCAAAAGCTCTTGCTGCTCTTGAAGGAGCCAGGCAACCCCATTCACAGCCCCACAAACGATGGCGCTCTCTCTTGCGACAGCCTCCCAAAGTCCAACACTAGCTGCCTGCACCCCTCGGTACAGCCGGAGCCCGGCTCAGCAACTGCGAACGTCCAGGGATTCCTCCCACACCAAAGGGGCCAGGACCAAAAGCTCTTGTTGCTCTTCAAGGAGCCAGGCAACCCCATTCACAGCCTCACAAACGATGGCGCTCTCTCTTGCAACAGCCTCCCAAAGTCCAATACTAGCTGCCTGCGCCGCTCGGTACAGCCGGAGCCCGGCTCAGCAATTGCGAACGTCCAGGGATTCCTCCCACACCAAAGGGGCCAGGACCAAAAGCTCTTGCTGCTCTTCAAGGAGCCAGGCAACCCCATTCACAGCCCCACAAACGATGGCGCTCTCTCTTGCGACAGCCTCCCAAAGTCCAACACTAGCTGCCTGCGCTGCTGAGTACAGTCGGAGCCCGGCTCAGCAATTGCGAACGTCCAGGGATTCCTCCCACACCAAAGGTGCCAGGACCAAAAGCTCTTGCTGCTCTTCAAGGAGCCAGGCAACCCCATTCACAGCCCCACAAACGATGGCGCTCTCTCTTGCGACAGCCTCCCAAAGTCCAATACTAGCTGCCAGCACCCCTCGGTACGGCCGGAGCCAGGCTCAGCAATTGCGAACGTCCAGGGATTCCTCCCACACCAAAGGGGCCAGGACCAAAAGCTCTTGCTGCTCTTCAAGGAGCCAGGCAACCCCATTCACAGCCCCACAAACGATGGTGCTCTCTCTTGCAACAGCCTCCCAAAGTCCAATACTAGCTGCCTGCGCGCTCGGTACAGCCGGAGCCCGGCTCAGCAATTGCGAACGTCCAGGGATTCCTCCCACACCAAAGGTGCCAGGACCAAAAGCTCTTGCTGCTCTTCAAGGTGCCAGGCAACCCCATTCACAGCCCCACAAACGATGGCGCTCTCTCTTTCGAGAGACTCCCAAAGTCCAACACTAGCTGCCTGCGCTGCTGAGTACAGTCGGAGCCCGGCTCAGCAATTGCGAACGTCCAGGGATTCCTCCCACACCAAAGGGGCCAGGACCAAAAGCTCTTGCTGCTCTTCAAGGAGCCAGGCAACCCCATTCACAGCCCCACAAACGATGGCGCTCTCTCTTGCGACAGCCTCCCAAAGTCCAATACTAGCTGCCTGCGCCGCTCGGTACAGCCGGAGCCCGGCTCAGCAATTGCGAACGTCCAGGGATTCCTCCCACACCAAAGGTGCCAGGACCAAAAGCTCTTGCTGCTCTTCAAGGAGTCAGGCAACCCCATTCACAGCCCCACAAACGATGGCGCTCTCTCTTGCGACAGCCTCCCAAAGTCCAATACTAGCTGCCTGCGCCGCTCGGTACGGCCGGAGACAGGCTCAGCAATTGCGAACGTCCAGGGATTCCTCCCACACCAAAGGGGCCAGGACCAAAAGCTCTTGCTGCTCTTCAAGGAGCCAGGCAACCCCATTCACAGCCCCACAAACGCTGGCGCTCTCTCTTGCAACAGCCTCCCAAAGTCCAATACTAGCTGCCTGCACCGCTCGGTACAGCCGGAGCCAGGCTCAGCAATTGCGAACGTCCAGGGATTCCTCCCACACCAAAGGGGCCAGGACCAAAAGCTCTTGCTGCTCTTCAAGGAGCCAGGCAACCCCATTCACAGCCCCACAAACGATGGCGCTCTCTCTTGCGACAGCCTCCCAAAGTCCAATACTAGCTGCCTGTGCCACTCAGTACAGCCGGAGCCCGGCTCAGCAATTGCGAACGTCCAGGGATTCCTGCCACACCAAAGGTGCCAGGACCAAAAGCTCTTGCTGCTCTTCAAGGAGCCAGGCAACCCCATTCACAGCCCCACAAACGATGGCGCTCTCTCTTGCGACAGCCTCCCAAAGTCCAACACTAGCTGCCTGCGCTGCTGAGTACAGTCGGAGCCCGGCTCAGCAATTGCGAACGTCCAGGGATTCCTCCCACACCAAAGGGGCCAGGACCAAAAGCTCTTGCTGCTCTTCAAGGAGCCAGGCAACCCCATTCACAGCCCCACAAACGATGGCGCTCTCTCTTGCGACAGCCTCCCAAAGTCCAATACTAGCTGCCTGCACCCCTCGGTACAGCCGGAGCCCGGCTCAGCAACTGCGAACGTCCAGGGATTCCTCCCACACCAAAGGGGCCAGGACCAAAAGCTCTTGCTGCTCTTCAAGGAGCCAGGCAACCCCATTCACAGCCCCACAAACGATGGCGCTCTCTCTTGCGACAGCCTCCCAAAGTCCAATACTAGCTGCCAGCACCCCTCGGTACAGCCGGAGCCCAGCTCAGCAATTGCGAACGTCCAGGGATTCCTCCCACACCAAAGGGGCCAGGACCAAAAGCTCTTGCTGCTCTTCAAGGAGCCAGGCAACCCCATTCACAGCCCCACAAACGATGGCGCTCTCTCTTGCGACAGCCTCCCAAAGTCCAATACTAGCTGCCTGCACCCCTCGGTACAGCCGGAGCCCGGCTCAGCAATTGCGAACGTCCAGGGATTCCTCCCACACCAAAGGGGCCAGGACCAAAAGCTCTTGCTGCTCTTCAAGGAGCCAGGCAACCCCATTCACAGCCCCACAAACGATGGTGCTCTCTCTTGCAACAGCCTCCCAAAGTCCAATACTAGCTGCCTGCGCGCTCGGTACAGCCGGAGCCCGGCTCAGCAATTGCGAACGTCCAGGGATTCCTCCCACACCAAAGGGGCCAGGACCAAAAGCTCTTGCTGCTCTTCAAGGAGCCAGGCAACCCCATTCACAGCCCCACAAACGATGGCGCTCTCTCTTGCGACAGCCTCCCAAAGTCCAACACTAGCTGCCTGCGCGACTGGTACAGCCGGAGCCCGGCTCAGCAATTGCGAACGTCCAGGGATTCCTCCCACACCAAAGGGGCCAGGACCAAAAGCTCTTGCTGCTCTTCAAGGAGCCAGGCAACCCCATTCACAGCCCCACAAACGCTGGCGCTCTCTCTTGCGACAGCCTCCCAAAGTCCAACACTAGCTGCCTGCACCCCTCGGTACAGCCGGAGCCCGGCTCAGCAACTGCGAACGTCCAGGGATTCCTCCCACACCAAAGGTGCCAGGACCAAAAGCTCTTGCTGCTCTTCAAGGAGCCAGGCAACCCCATTCACAGCCCCACAAACGATGGCGCTCTCTCTTGCGACAGCCTCCCAAAGTCCAACACTAGCTGCCTGCGCTGCTGAGTACAGTCGGAGCCCGGCTCAGCAATTGCGAACGTCCAGGGATTCCTCCCACACCAAAGGGGCCAGGACCAAAAGCTCTTGCTGCTCTTCAAGGAGCCAGGCAACCCCATTCACAGCCCCACAAACGATGGCGCTCTCTCTTGCGACAGCCTCCCAAAGTCCAATACTAGCTGCCTGCGCCGCTCGGTACAGCCGGAGCCAGGCTCAGCAATTGCGAACGTCCAGGGATTCCTCCCACACCAAAGGTGCCAGGACCAAAAGCTCTTGCTGCTCTTCAAGGAGTCAGGCAACCCCATTCACAGCCCCACAAACGATGGCGCTCTCTCTTGCGAGAGACTCCCAAAGTCCAATACTAGCTGCCTGCGCCGCTCGGTACAGTCGGAGCCCGGCTCAGCAATTGCGAACGTCCAGGGATTCCTCCCACACCAAAGGGGCCAGGACCAAAAGCTCTTGCTGCTCTTCAAGGTGCCCGGCAACCCCATTCACAGCCCCACAAACGATGGCGCTCTCTCTTGCGACAGCCTCCCAAAGTCCAATACTAGCTGCCTGCGCCGCTCGGTACAGCCGGAGCCCGGCTCAGCAATTGCGAACGTCCAGGGATTCCTCCCACACCAAAGGTGCCAGGACCAAAAGCTCTTGCTGCTCTTCAAGGAGCCAGGCAACCCCATTCACAGCCCCACAAACGATGGCGCTCTCTCTTGCGACAGCCTCCCAAAGTCCAATACTAGCTGCCTGTGCCACTCAGTACAGCCGGAGCCCGGCTCAGCAATTGCGAACGTCCAGGGATTCCTCCCACACCAAAGGTGCCAGGACCAAAAGCTCTTGCTGCTCTTCAAGGAGCCAGGCAACCCCATTCACAGCCCCACAAACGATGGCGCTCTCTCTTGCGACAGCCTCCCAAAGTCCAACACTAGCTGCCTGCGCTGCTGAGTACAGTCGGAGCCCGGCTCAGCAATTGCGAACGTCCAGGGATTCCTCCCACACCAAAGGGGCCAGGACCAAAAGATCTTGCTGCTCTTCAAGGTGCCAGGCAACCCCATTCACAGCCCCACAAACGATGGTGCTCTCTCTTTCGAGAGACTCCCAAAGTCCAATACTAGCTGCCAGCACCCCTCGGTACGGCCGGAGCCCGGCTCAGCAATTGCGAACGTCCAGGGATTCCTCCCACACCAAAGGGGCCAGGACCAAAAGCTCTTGCTGCTCTTCAAGGAGCCAGGCAACCCCATTCACAGCCCCACAAACGCTGGCGCTCTCTCTTGCGACAGCCTCCCAAAGTCCAACACTAGCTGCCTGCGCTGCTGAGTACAGCCGGAGCCCGGCTCAGCAATTGCGAACGTCCAGGGATTCCTCCCACACCAAAGGTGCCAGGACCAAAAGCTCTTGTTGCTCTTCAAGGAGCCAGGCAACCCCATTCACAGCCCCACAAACGCTGGTGCTCTCTCTTGCGACAGCCTCCCAAAGTCCAATACTAGCTGCATGCGCGCTCGGTACAGCCGGAGCCCGGCTCAGCAATTGCGAACATCCAGGGATTCCTCCCACACCAAAGGGGCCAGGACCAAAAGCTCTTGCTGCTCTTCAAGGAGCCAGGCAACCCCATTCACAGCCCCACAAACGCTGGCGCTCTCTCTTGCGACAGCCTCCCAAAGTCCAATACTAGCTGCCTGCGCGCTCGGTACAGCCGGAGCCCGGCTCAGCAATTGCGAACGTCCAGGGATTCCTCCCACACCAAAGGGGCCAGGACCAAAAGCTCTTGCTGCTCTTCAAGGAGCCAGGCAACCCCATTCACAGCCCCACAAACGATGGCGCTCTCTCTTGCGACAGCCTCCCAAAGTCCAACACGAGCTGCCTGCGCTGCTGAGTACAGTCGGAGCCCGGCTCAGCAATTGCGAACGTCCGGGGATTCCTCCCACACCAAAGGGGCCAGGACCAAAAGCTCTTGCTGCTCTTCAAGGAGCCAGGCAACCCCATTCACAGCCCCACAAACGATGGCGCTCTCTCTTGCGACAGCCTCCCAAAGTCCAACACTAGCTGCCTGCGCTGCTGAGTACAGTCGGAGCCAGGCTCAGCAATTGCGAACGTCCAGGGATTCCTCCCACACCAAAGGGGCCAGGACCAAAAGCTCTTGCTGCTCTTCAAGGAGCCAGGCAACCCCATTCACAGCCCCACAAACGATGGCGCTCTCTCTTGCGACAGCCTCCCAAAGTCCAACACTAGCTGCCTGCGCTGCTGAGTACAGTCGGAGCCTGGCTCAGCAATTGCGAACGTCCAGGGATTCCTCCCACACCAAAGGGGCCAGGACCAAAAGCTCTTGCTGCTCTTCAAGGAGCCAGGCAACCCCATTCACAGCCCCACAAACGATGGCGCTCTCTCTTGCGACAGCCTCCCAAAGTCCAATACTAGCTGCCAGCACCCCTCGGTACGGCCGGAGCCCGGCTCAGCAATTGCGAACGTCCAGGGATTCCTCCCACACCAAAGGGGCCAGGACCAAAAGCTCTTGCTGCTCTTCAAGGAGCCAGGCAACCCCATTCACAGCCCCACAAACGATGGCGCTCTCTCTTGCGACAGCCTCCCAAAGTCCAATACTAGCTGCCAGCACCCCTCCGTACGGCCGGAGCCAGGCTCAGCAATTGCGAACGTCCAGGGATTCCTCCCACACCAAAGGGGCCAGGACCAAAAGCTCTTGCTGCTCTTCAAGGAGCCAGGCAACCCCATTCACAGCCCCACAAACGATGGCGCTCTCTCTTGCGACAGCCTCCCAAAGTCCAACACTAGCTGCCTGCGCTGCTGAGTACAGTCGGAGCCCGGCTCAGCAATTGCGAACGTCCAGGGATTCCTCCCACACCAAAGGGGCCAGGACCAAAAGCTCTTGCTGCTCTTCAAGGAGCCAGGCAACCCCATTCACAGCCCCACAAACGATGGCGCTCTCTCTTGCGACAGCCTCCCAAAGTCCAACACTAGCTGCCTGCGCGACTGGTACAGCCGGAGCCCGGTTCAGCAATTGCGAACGTCCAGGGATTCCTCCCACACCAAAGGGGCCAGGACCAAAAGCTCTTGCTGCTCTTCAAGGAGCCAGGCAACCGCATTCACAGCCCCACAAACGATGGTGCTCTCTCTTGCGAGAGACTCCCAAAGTCCAACACGAGAAGCCTGTGCCACTCAGTACAGCCGGAGCCCGGCTCAGCAATTGCGAACGTCCAGGGATTCCTCCCACACCAAAGGTGCCAGGACCAAAAGCTCTTGCTGCTCTTCAAGGAGCCAGGCAACCCCATTCACAGCCCCACAAACGATGGCGCTCTCTCTTGCGAGAGACTCCCAAAGTCCAATACTAGCTGCCTGCACCCCTCGGTACAGCCGGAGCCCGGCTCAGCAACTGCGAACGTCCAGGGATTCCTCCCACACCAAAGGGGCCAGGACCAAAAGCTCTTGCTGCTCTTCAAGGAGCCAGGCAACCCCATTCACAGCCCCACAAACGATGGTGCTCTCTCTTGCGACAGCCTCCCAAAGTCCAATACTAGCTGCCTGTGCCACTCAGTACAGCCGGAGCCCAGCTCAGCAATTGCGAACGTCCAGGGATTCCTCCCACACCAAAGGGGCCAGGACCAAAAGCTCTTGCTGCTCTTCAAGGAGCCAGGCAACCCCATTCACAGCCCCACAAACGATGGCGCTCTCTCTTGCGACAGCCTCCCAAAGTCCAACACTAGCTGCCTGCGCGTCTGGTACAGCCGGAGCCCGGCTCAGCAATTGCGAACGTCCAGGGATTCCTCCCACACCAAAGGGGCCAGGACCAAAAGCTCTTGCTGCTCTTCAAGGAGCCAGGCAACCCCATTCACAGCCCCACAAACGATGGCGCTCTCTCTTGCGACAGCCTCCCAAAGTCCAATACTAGCTGCCTGCACCCCTCGGTACGGCCGGAACCAGGCTCAGCAATTGCGAACGTCCAGGGATTCCTCCCACACCAAAGGGGCCAGGACCAAAAGCTCTTGCTGCTCTTCAAGGAGCCAGGCAACCCCATTCACAGCCCCACAAACGATGGCGCTCTCTCTTGCGAGAGACTCCCAAAGTCCAACACTAGCTGCCAGCACCCCTCGGTACAGCCGGAGCCCAGCTCAGCAATTGCGAACGTCCAGGGATTCCTCCCACACCAAAGGGGCCAGGACCAAAAGCTCTTGCTGCTCTTCAAGGAGCCAGGCAACCCCATTCACAGCCCCACAAACGATGGCGCTCTCTCTTGCGACAGCCTCCCAAAGTCCAATACTAGCTGCCTGCACCCCTCGGTACAGCCGGAGCCCGGCTCAGCAATTGCGAACGTCCAGGGATTCCTCCCACACCAAAGGGGCCAGGACCAAAAGCTCTTGCTGCTCTTCAAGGAGCCAGGCAACCCCATTCACAGCCCCACAAACGCTGGCGCTCTCTCTTGCGACAGCCTCCCAAAGTCCAACACTAGCTGCCTGCACCCCTCGGTACAGCCGGAGCCCGGCTCAGCAACTGCGAACGTCCAGGGATTCCTCCCACACCAAAGGTGCCAGGACCAAAAGCTCTTGCTGCTCTTCAAGGAGCCAGGCAACCCCATTCACAGCCCCACAAACGCTGGCGCTCTCTCTTGCGACAGCCTCCCAAAGTCCAACACTAGCTGCCTGCGCTGCTGAGTACAGTCGGAGCCCGGCTCAGCAATTGCGAACGTCCAGGGATTCCTCCCACACCAAAGGGGCCAGGACCAAAAGCTCTTGCTGCTCTTCAAGGAGCCAGGCAACCCCATTCACAGCCCCACAAACGATGGCGCTCTCTCTTGCGACAGCCTCCCAAAGTCCAATACTAGCTGCCTGCGCCGCTCGGTACAGCCGGAGCCAGGCTCAGCAATTGCGAACGTCCAGGGATTCCTCCCACACCAAAGGTGCCAGGACCAAAAGCTCTTGCTGCTCTTCAAGGAGTCAGGCAACCCCATTCACAGCCCCACAAACGATGGCGCTCTCTCTTGCGAGAGACTCCCAAAGTCCAATACTAGCTGCCTGCGCCGCTCGGTACAGTCGGAGCCAGGCTCAGCAATTGCGAACGTCCAGGGATTCCTCCCACACCAAAGGGGCCAGGACCAAAAGCTCTTGCTGCTCTTCAAGGTGCCCGGCAACCCCATTCACAGCCCCACAAACGATGGCGCTCTCTCTTGCGACAGCCTCCCAAAGTCCAATACTAGCTGCCTGCGCCGCTCGGTACAGCCGGAGCCCGGCTCAGCAATTGCGAACGTCCAGGGATTCCTCCCACACCAAAGGTGCCAGGACCAAAAGCTCTTGCTGCTCTTCAAGGAGCCAGGCAACCCCATTCACAGCCCCACAAACGATGGCGCTCTCTCTTGCGACAGCCTCCCAAAGTCCAATACTAGCTGCCTGTGCCACTCAGTACAGCCGGAGCCCGGCTCAGCAATTGCGAACGTCCAGGGATTCCTCCCACACCAAAGGTGCCAGGACCAAAAGCTCTTGCTGCTCTTCAAGGAGCCAGGCAACCCCATTCACAGCCCCACAAACGATGGCGCTCTCTCTTGCGACAGCCTCCCAAAGTCCAACACTAGCTGCCTGCGCTGCTGAGTACAGTCGGAGCCCGGCTCAGCAATTGCGAACGTCCAGGGATTCCTCCCACACCAAAGGGGCCAGGACCAAAAGCTCTTGCTGCTCTTCAAGGAGCCAGGCAACCCCATTCACAGCCCCACAAACGCTGGCGCTCTCTCTTGCGACAGCCTCCCAAAGTCCAACACTAGCTGCCTGCGCTGCTGAGTACAGCCGGAGCCCGGCTCAGCAATTGCGAACGTCCAGGGATTCCTCCCACACCAAAGGTGCCAGGACCAAAAGCTCTTGTTGCTCTTCAAGGAGCCAGGCAACCCCATTCACAGCCCCACAAACGCTGGTGCTCTCTCTTGCGACAGCCTCCCAAAGTCCAATACTAGCTGCATGCGCGCTCGGTACAGCCGGAGCCCGGCTCAGCAATTGCGAACGTCCAGGGATTCCTCCCACACCAAAGGGGCCAGGACCAAAAGCTCTTGCTGCTCTTCAAGGAGCCAGGCAACCCCATTCACAGCCCCACAAACGCTGGCGCTCTCTCTTGCGACAGCCTCCCAAAGTCCAATACTAGCTGCCTGCGCGCTCGGTACAGCCGGAGCCCGGCTCAGCAATTGCGAACGTCCAGGGATTCCTCCCACACCAAAGGGGCCAGGACCAAAAGCTCTTGCTGCTCTTCAAGGAGCCAGGCAACCCCATTCACAGCCCCACAAACGATGGCGCTCTCTCTTGCGACAGCCTCCCAAAGTCCAACACGAGCTGCCTGCGCTGCTGAGTACAGTCGGAGCCCGGCTCAGCAATTGCGAACGTCCGGGGATTCCTCCCACACCAAAGGGGCCAGGACCAAAAGCTCTTGCTGCTCTTCAAGGAGCCAGGCAACCCCATTCACAGCCCCACAAACGATGGCGCTCTCTCTTGCGACAGCCTCCCAAAGTCCAACACTAGCTGCCTGCGCTGCTGAGTACAGTCGGAGCCAGGCTCAGCAATTGCGAACGTCCAGGGATTCCTCCCACACCAAAGGGGCCAGGACCAAAAGCTCTTGCTGCTCTTCAAGGAGCCAGGCAACCCCATTCACAGCCCCACAAACGATGGCGCTCTCTCTTGCGACAGCCTCCCAAAGTCCAACACTAGCTGCCTGCGCTGCTGAGTACAGTCGGAGCCTGGCTCAGCAATTGCGAACGTCCAGGGATTCCTCCCACACCAAAGGGGCCAGGACCAAAAGCTCTTGCTGCTCTTCAAGGAGCCAGGCAACCCCATTCACAGCCCCACAAACGATGGCGCTCTCTCTTGCGACAGCCTCCCAAAGTCCAATACTAGCTGCCAGCACCCCTCGGTACGGCCGGAGCCCGGCTCAGCAATTGCGAACGTCCAGGGATTCCTCCCACACCAAAGGGGCCAGGACCAAAAGCTCTTGCTGCTCTTCAAGGAGCCAGGCAACCCCATTCACAGCCCCACAAACGATGGCGCTCTCTCTTGCGACAGCCTCCCAAAGTCCAATACTAGCTGCCAGCACCCCTCGGTACGGCCGGAGCCAGGCTCAGCAATTGCGAACGTCCAGGGATTCCTCCCACACCAAAGGGGCCAGGACCAAAAGCTCTTGCTGCTCTTCAAGGAGCCAGGCAACCCCATTCACAGCCCCACAAACGATGGCGCTCTCTCTTGCGACAGCCTCCCAAAGTCCAACACTAGCTGCCTGCGCTGCTGAGTACAGTCGGAGCCCGGCTCAGCAATTGCGAACGTCCAGGGATTCCTCCCACACCAAAGGGGCCAGGACCAAAAGCTCTTGCTGCTCTTCAAGGAGCCAGGCAACCCCATTCACAGCCCCACAAACGATGGCGCTCTCTCTTGCGACAGCCTCCCAAAGTCCAACACTAGCTGCCTGCGCGACTGGTACAGCCGGAGCCCGGCTCAGCAATTGCGAACGTCCAGGGATTCCTCCCACACCAAAGGGGCCAGGACCAAAAGCTCTTGCTGCTCTTCAAGGAGCCAGGCAACCGCATTCACAGCCCCACAAACGATGGTGCTCTCTCTTGCGAGAGACTCCCAAAGTCCAACACGAGAAGCCTGTGCCACTCAGTACAGGCGGAGCCCGGCTCAGCAATTGCGAACGTCCAGGGATTCCTCCCACACCAAAGGGGCCAGGACCAAAAGCTCTTGCTGCTCTTCAAGGTGCCCGGCAACCCCATTCACAGCCCCACAAACGATGGCGCTCTCTCTTGCAACAGCCTCCCAAAGTCCAATACTAGCTGCCTGCGCCGCTCGGTACAGCCGGAGCCCGGCTCAGCAATTGCGAACGTCCAGGGATTCCTCCCACACCAAAGGTGCCAGGACCAAAAGCTCTTGCTGCTCTTCAAGGAGCCAGGCAACCCCATTCACAGCCCCACAAACGATGGCGCTCTCTCTTGCGAGAGACTCCCAAAGTCCAATACTAGCTGCCTGCACCCCTCGGTACAGCCGGAGCCCGGCTCAGCAACTGCGAACGTCCAGGGATTCCTCCCACACCAAAGGGGCCAGGACCAAAAGCTCTTGCTGCTCTTCAAGGAGCCAGGCAACCCCATTCACAGCCCCACAAACGATGGTGCTCTCTCTTGCGACAGCCTCCCAAAGTCCAATACTAGCTGCCTGTGCCACTCAGTACAGCCGGAGCCCAGCTCAGCAATTGCGAACGTCCAGGGATTCCTCCCACACCAAAGGGGCCAGGACCAAAAGCTCTTGCTGCTCTTCAAGGAGCCAGGCAACCCCATTCACAGCCCCACAAACGATGGCGCTCTCTCTTGCGACAGCCTCCCAAAGTCCAACACTAGCTGCCTGCGCGTCTGGTACAGCCGGAGCCCGGCTCAGCAATTGCGAACGTCCAGGGATTCCTCCCACACCAAAGGGGCCAGGACCAAAAGCTCTTGCTGCTCTTCAAGGAGCCAGGCAACCCCATTCACAGCCCCACAAACGATGGCGCTCTCTCTTGCGACAGCCTCCCAAAGTCCAATACTAGCTGCCTGCACCCCTCGGTACGGCCGGAACCAGGCTCAGCAATTGCGAACGTCCAGGGATTCCTCCCACACCAAAGGGGCCAGGACCAAAAGCTCTTGCTGCTCTTCAAGGAGCCAGGCAACCCCATTCACAGCCCCACAAACGATGGCGCTCTCTCTTGCGACAGCCTCCCAAAGTCCAATACTAGCTGCCTGTGCCACTCAGTACAGCCGGAGCCCGGCTCAGCAATTGCGAACGTCCAGGGATTCCTCCCACACCAAAGGTGCCAGGACCAAAAGCTCTTGCTGCTCTTCAAGGAGCCAGGCAACCCCATTCACAGCCCCACAAACGATGGCGCTCTCTCTTGCGACAGCCTCCCAAAGTCCAACACTAGCTGCCTGCGCGACTGGTACAGCCGGAGCCCGGTTCAGCAATTGCGAACGTCCAGGGATTCCTCCCACACCAAAGGTGCCAGGACCAAAAGCTCTTGCTGCTCTTCAAGGAGCCAGGCAACCCCATTCACAGCCCCACAAACGATGGCGCTCTCTCTTTCGAGAGACTCCCAAAGTCCAATACTAGCTGCCAGCACCCCTCGGTACAGCCGGAGCCAGGCTCAGCAACTGCGAACGTCCAGGGATTCCTCCCACACCAAAGGGGCCAGGACCAAAAGCTCTTGCTGCTCTTCAAGGAGCCAGGCAACCCCATTCACAGCCCCACAAACGATGGCGCTCTCTCTTGCGACAGCCTCCCAAAGTCCAACACTAGCTGCCTGCGCTGCTGAGCACAGTCGGAGCCCGGCTCAGCAATTGCGAACGTCCAGGGATTCCTCCCACACCAAAGGGGCCAGGACCAAAAGCTCTTGCTGCTCTTCAAGGTGCCCGGCAACCCCATTCACAGCCCCACAAACGATGGCGCTCTCTCTTGCGACAGCCTCCCAAAGTCCAACACTAGCTGCCTGCGCGACTGGTACAGCCGGAGCCCGGTTCAGCAATTGCGAACGTCCAGGGATTCCTCCCACACCAAAGGGGCCAGGACCAAAAGCTCTTGCTGCTCTTCAAGGAGCCAGGCAACCGCATTCACAGCCCCACAAACGATGGTGCTCTCTCTTGCGAGAGACTCCCAAAGTCCAACACGAGAAGCCTGTGCCACTCAGTACAGCCGGAGCCCGGCTCAGCAATTGCGAACGTCCAGGGATTCCTCCCACACCAAAGGGGCCAGGACCAAAAGCTCTTGCTGCTCTTCAAGGTGCCCGGCAACCCCATTCACAGCCCCACAAACGATGGCGCTCTCTCTTGCAACAGCCTCCCAAAGTCCAATACTATCTGCCTGCGCTGCTGAGTACAGCCGGAGCCCGGCTCAGCAATTGCGAACGTCCAGGGATTCCTCCCACACCAAAGGTGCCAGGACCAAAAGCTCTTGCTGCTCTTCAAGGAGCCAGGCAACCCCATTCACAGCCCCACAAACGATGGCGCTCTCTCTTGCGAGAGACTCCCAAAGTCCAATACTAGCTGCCTGCACCCCTCGGTACAGCCGGAGCCCGGCTCAGCAACTGCGAACGTCCAGGGATTCCTCCCACACCAAAGGTGCCAGGACCAAAAGCTCTTGCTGCTCTTCAAGGAGCCAGGCAACCCCATTCACAGCCCCACAAACGATGGTGCTCTCTCTTGCGACAGCCTCCCAAAGTCCAATACTAGCTGCCTGTGCCACTCAGTACAGCCGGAGCCCAGCTCAGCAATTGCGAACGTCCAGGGATTCCTCCCACACCAAAGGGGCCAGGACCAAAAGCTCTTGCTGCTCTTCAAGGAGCCAGGCAACCCCATTCACAGCCCCACAAACGATGGCGCTCTCTCTTGCGACAGCCTCCCAAAGTCCAACACTAGCTGCCTGCGCGTCTGGTACAGCCGGAGCCCGGCTCAGCAATTGCGAACGTCCAGGGATTCCTCCCACACCAAAGGGGCCAGGACCAAAAGCTCTTGCTGCTCTTCAAGGAGCCAGGCAACCCCATTCACAGCCCCACAAACGATGGCGCTCTCTCTTGCGACAGCCTCCCAAAGTCCAATACTAGCTGCCTGCACCCCTCGGTACGGCCGGAACCAGGCTCAGCAATTGCGAACGTCCAGGGATTCCTCCCACACCAAAGGGGCCAGGACCAAAAGCTCTTGCTGCTCTTCAAGGAGCCAGGCAACCCCATTCACAGCCCCACAAACGATGGCGCTCTCTCTTGCGACAGCCTCCCAAAGTCCAACACTAGCTGCCTGCGCGACTGGTACAGCCGGAGCCCGGTTCAGCAATTGCGAACGTCCAGGGATTCCTCCCACACCAAAGGGGCCAGGACCAAAAGCTCTTGCTGCTCTTCAAGGAGCCAGGCAACCCCATTCACAGCCCCACAAACGATGGCGCTCTCTCTTTCGAGAGACTCCCAAAGCCCAATACTAGCTGCCTGCGCCGCTCGGTACAGCCGGAGCCCGGCTCAGCAACTGCGAACGTCCAGGGATTCCTCCCACACCAAAGGTGCCAGGACCAACAGCTCTTGCTGCTCTTCAAGGTGCCAGGCAACCCCATTCACAGCCCCACAAACGATGGCGCTCTCTCTTGCGACAGCCTCCCAAAGTCCAATACTAGCTGCCTGTGCCACTCAGTACAGCCGGAGCCCGGTTCAGCAATTGCGAACGTCCAGGGATTCCTCCCACACCAAAGGTGCCAGGACCAAAAGCTCTTGCTGCTCTTCAAGGAGCCAGGCAACCCCATTCACAGCCCCACAAACGATGGCGCTCTCTCTTGCGACAGCCTCCCAAAGTCCAACACTAGCTGCCTGCGCGACTGGTACAGCCGGAGCCCGGTTCAGCAATTGCGAACGTCCAGGGATTCCTCCCACACCAAAGGGGCCAGGACCAAAAGCTCTTGCTGCTCTTCAAGGAGCCAGGCAACCCCATTCACAGCCCCACAAACGATGGCGCTCTCTCTTTCGAGAGACTCCCAAAGTCCAATACTAGCTGCCAGCACCCCTCGGTACAGCCGGAGCCAGGCTCAGCAACTGCGAACGTCCAGGGATTCCTCCCACACCAAAGGGGCCAGGACCAAAAGCTCTTGCTGCTCTTCAAGGAGCCAGGCAACCCCATTCACAGCCCCACAAACGATGGCGCTCTCTCTTGCGACAGCCTCCCAAAGTCCAACACTAGCTGCCTGCGCTGCTGAGCACAGTCGGAGCCCGGCTCAGCAATTGCGAACGTCCAGGGATTCCTCCCACACCAAAGGGGCCAGGACCAAAAGCTCTTGCTGCTCTTCAAGGTGCCCGGCAACCCCATTCACAGCCCCACAAACGATGGCGCTCTCTCTTGCGACAGCCTCCCAAAGTCCAACACTAGCTGCCTGCGCGACTGGTACAGCCGGAGCCCGGTTCAGCAATTGCGAACGTCCAGGGATTCCTCCCACACCAAAGGGGCCAGGACCAAAAGCTCTTGCTGCTCTTCAAGGAGCCAGGCAACCGCATTCACAGCCCCACAAACGATGGTGCTCTCTCTTGCGAGAGACTCCCAAAGTCCAACACGAGAAGCCTGTGCCACTCAGTACAGCCGGAGCCCGGCTCAGCAATTGCGAACGTCCAGGGATTCCTCCCACACCAAAGGGGCCAGGACCAAAAGCTCTTGCTGCTCTTCAAGGTGCCCGGCAACCCCATTCACAGCCCCACAAACGATGGCGCTCTCTCTTGCAACAGCCTCCCAAAGTCCAATACTATCTGCCTGCGCCGCTCGGTACAGCCGGAGCCCGGCTCAGCAATTGCGAACGTCCAGGGATTCCTCCCACACCAAAGGTGCCAGGACCAAAAGCTCTTGCTGCTCTTCAAGGAGCCAGGCAACCCCATTCACAGCCCCACAAACGATGGCGCTCTCTCTTGCGACAGCCTCCCAAAGTCCAATACTAGCTGCCTGCACCCCTCGGTACAGTCGGAGCCCGGCTCAGCAATTGCGAACGTCCAGGGATTCCTCCCACACCAAAGGGGCCAGGACCAAAAGCTCTTGCTGCTCTTCAAGGAGCCAGGCAACCCCATTCACAGCCCCACAAACGCTGGCGCTCTCTCTTGCGACAGCCTCCCAAAGTCCAACACTAGCTGCCTGCGCTGCTGAGCACAGTCGGAGCCCGGCTCAGCAATTGCGAACGTCCAGGGATTCCTCCCACACCAAAGGGGCCAGGACCAAAAGCTCTTGCTGCTCTTCAAGGTGCCCGGCAACCCCATTCACAGCCCCACAAACGATGGCGCTCTCTCTTGCGACAGCCTCCCAAAGTCCAACACTAGCTGCCTGCGCGACTGGTACAGCCGGAGCCCGGTTCAGCAATTGCGAACGTCCAGGGATTCCTCCCACACCAAAGGGGCCAGGACCAAAAGCTCTTGCTGCTCTTCAAGGAGCCAGGCAACCGCATTCACAGCCCCACAAACGATGGTGCTCTCTCTTGCGAGAGACTCCCAAAGTCCAACACGAGAAGCCTGTGCCACTCAGTACAGCCGGAGCCCGGCTCAGCAATTGCGAACGTCCAGGGATTCCTCCCACACCAAAGGGGCCAGGACCAAAAGCTCTTGCTGCTCTTCAAGGTGCCCGGCAACCCCATTCACAGCCCCACAAACGATGGCGCTCTCTCTTGCAACAGCCTCCCAAAGTCCAATACTATCTGCCTGCGCTGCTGAGTACAGCCGGAGCCCGGCTCAGCAATTGCGAACGTCCAGGGATTCCTCCCACACCAAAGGTGCCAGGACCAAAAGCTCTTGCTGCTCTTCAAGGAGCCAGGCAACCCCATTCACAGCCCCACAAACGATGGCGCTCTCTCTTGCGAGAGACTCCCAAAGTCCAATACTAGCTGCCTGCACCCCTCGGTACAGCCGGAGCCCGGCTCAGCAACTGCGAACGTCCAGGGATTCCTCCCACACCAAAGGTGCCAGGACCAAAAGCTCTTGCTGCTCTTCAAGGTGCCCGGCAACCCCATTCACAGCCCCACAAACGATGGCGCTCTCTCTTGCAACAGCCTCCCAAAGTCCAATACTAGCTGCCTGCGCCGCTCGGTACAGCCGGAGCCCGGCTCAGCAATTGCGAACGTCCAGGGATTCCTCCCACACCAAAGGTGCCAGGACCAAAAGCTCTTGCTGCTCTTCAAGGAGCCAGGCAACCCCATTCACAGCCCCACAAACGATGGCGCTCTCTCTTGCGAGAGACTCCCAAAGTCCAATACTAGCTGCCTGCACCCCTCGGTACAGCCGGAGCCCGGCTCAGCAACTGCGAACGTCCAGGGATTCCTCCCACACCAAAGGGGCCAGGACCAAAAGCTCTTGCTGCTCTTCAAGGAGCCAGGCAACCCCATTCACAGCCCCACAAACGATGGTGCTCTCTCTTGCGACAGCCTCCCAAAGTCCAATACTAGCTGCCTGTGCCACTCAGTACAGCCGGAGCCCAGCTCAGCAATTGCGAACGTCCAGGGATTCCTCCCACACCAAAGGGGCCAGGACCAAAAGCTCTTGCTGCTCTTCAAGGAGCCAGGCAACCCCATTCACAGCCCCACAAACGATGGCGCTCTCTCTTGCGACAGCCTCCCAAAGTCCAACACTAGCTGCCTGCGCGTCTGGTACAGCCGGAGCCCGGCTCAGCAATTGCGAACGTCCAGGGATTCCTCCCACACCAAAGGGGCCAGGACCAAAAGCTCTTGCTGCTCTTCAAGGAGCCAGGCAACCCCATTCACAGCCCCACAAACGATGGCGCTCTCTCTTGCGACAGCCTCCCAAAGTCCAATACTAGCTGCCTGCACCCCTCGGTACGGCCGGAACCAGGCTCAGCAATTGCGAACGTCCAGGGATTCCTCCCACACCAAAGGGGCCAGGACCAAAAGCTCTTGCTGCTCTTCAAGGAGCCAGGCAACCCCATTCACAGCCCCACAAACGATGGCGCTCTCTCTTGCGACAGCCTCCCAAAGTCCAACACTAGCTGCCTGCGCGACTGGTACAGCCGGAGCCCGGTTCAGCAATTGCGAACGTCCAGGGATTCCTCCCACACCAAAGGGGCCAGGACCAAAAGCTCTTGCTGCTCTTCAAGGAGCCAGGCAACCCCATTCACAGCCCCACAAACGATGGCGCTCTCTCTTTCGAGAGACTCCCAAAGCCCAATACTAGCTGCCTGCGCCGCTCGGTACAGCCGGAGCCCGGCTCAGCAACTGCGAACGTCCAGGGATTCCTCCCACACCAAAGGTGCCAGGACCAACAGCTCTTGCTGCTCTTCAAGGTGCCAGGCAACCCCATTCACAGCCCCACAAACGATGGCGCTCTCTCTTGCGACAGCCTCCCAAAGTCCAATACTAGCTGCCTGTGCCACTCAGTACAGCCGGAGCCCGGCTCAGCAATTGCGAACGTCCAGGGATTCCTCCCACACCAAAGGTGCCAGGACCAAAAGCTCTTGCTGCTCTTCAAGGAGCCAGGCAACCCCATTCACAGCCCCACAAACGATGGCGCTCTCTCTTGCGACAGCCTCCCAAAGTCCAACACTAGCTGCCTGCGCGACTGGTACAGCCGGAGCCCGGTTCAGCAATTGCGAACGTCCAGGGATTCCTCCCACACCAAAGGTGCCAGGACCAAAAGCTCTTGCTGCTCTTCAAGGAGCCAGGCAACCCCATTCACAGCCCCACAAACGATGGCGCTCTCTCTTTCGAGAGACTCCCAAAGTCCAATACTAGCTGCCAGCACCCCTCGGTACAGCCGGAGCCAGGCTCAGCAACTGCGAACGTCCAGGGATTCCTCCCACACCAAAGGGGCCAGGACCAAAAGCTCTTGCTGCTCTTCAAGGAGCCAGGCAACCCCATTCACAGCCCCACAAACGATGGCGCTCTCTCTTGCGACAGCCTCCCAAAGTCCAACACTAGCTGCCTGCGCTGCTGAGCACAGTCGGAGCCCGGCTCAGCAATTGCGAACGTCCAGGGATTCCTCCCACACCAAAGGGGCCAGGACCAAAAGCTCTTGCTGCTCTTCAAGGTGCCCGGCAACCCCATTCACAGCCCCACAAACGATGGCGCTCTCTCTTGCGACAGCCTCCCAAAGTCCAACACTAGCTGCCTGCGCGACTGGTACAGCCGGAGCCCGGTTCAGCAATTGCGAACGTCCAGGGATTCCTCCCACACCAAAGGGGCCAGGACCAAAAGCTCTTGCTGCTCTTCAAGGAGCCAGGCAACCGCATTCACAGCCCCACAAACGATGGTGCTCTCTCTTGCGAGAGACTCCCAAAGTCCAACACGAGAAGCCTGTGCCACTCAGTACAGCCGGAGCCCGGCTCAGCAATTGCGAACGTCCAGGGATTCCTCCCACACCAAAGGGGCCAGGACCAAAAGCTCTTGCTGCTCTTCAAGGTGCCCGGCAACCCCATTCACAGCCCCACAAACGATGGCGCTCTCTCTTGCAACAGCCTCCCAAAGTCCAATACTATCTGCCTGCGCTGCTGAGTACAGCCGGAGCCCGGCTCAGCAATTGCGAACGTCCAGGGATTCCTCCCACACCAAAGGTGCCAGGACCAAAAGCTCTTGCTGCTCTTCAAGGAGCCAGGCAACCCCATTCACAGCCCCACAAACGATGGCGCTCTCTCTTGCGAGAGACTCCCAAAGTCCAATACTAGCTGCCTGCACCCCTCGGTACAGCCGGAGCCCGGCTCAGCAACTGCGAACGTCCAGGGATTCCTCCCACACCAAAGGTGCCAGGACCAAAAGCTCTTGCTGCTCTTCAAGGAGCCAGGCAACCCCATTCACAGCCCCACAAACGATGGTGCTCTCTCTTGCGACAGCCTCCCAAAGTCCAATACTAGCTGCCTGTGCCACTCAGTACAGCCGGAGCCCAGCTCAGCAATTGCGAACGTCCAGGGATTCCTCCCACACCAAAGGGGCCAGGACCAAAAGCTCTTGCTGCTCTTCAAGGAGCCAGGCAACCCCATTCACAGCCCCACAAACGATGGCGCTCTCTCTTGCGACAGCCTCCCAAAGTCCAACACTAGCTGCCTGCGCGTCTGGTACAGCCGGAGCCCGGCTCAGCAATTGCGAACGTCCAGGGATTCCTCCCACACCAAAGGGGCCAGGACCAAAAGCTCTTGCTGCTCTTCAAGGAGCCAGGCAACCCCATTCACAGCCCCACAAACGATGGCGCTCTCTCTTGCGACAGCCTCCCAAAGTCCAATACTAGCTGCCTGCACCCCTCGGTACGGCCGGAACCAGGCTCAGCAATTGCGAACGTCCAGGGATTCCTCCCACACCAAAGGGGCCAGGACCAAAAGCTCTTGCTGCTCTTCAAGGAGCCAGGCAACCCCATTCACAGCCCCACAAACGATGGCGCTCTCTCTTGCGACAGCCTCCCAAAGTCCAACACTAGCTGCCTGCGCGACTGGTACAGCCGGAGCCCGGTTCAGCAATTGCGAACGTCCAGGGATTCCTCCCACACCAAAGGGGCCAGGACCAAAAGCTCTTGCTGCTCTTCAAGGAGCCAGGCAACCCCATTCACAGCCCCACAAACGATGGCGCTCTCTCTTTCGAGAGACTCCCAAAGCCCAATACTAGCTGCCTGCGCCGCTCGGTACAGCCGGAGCCCGGCTCAGCAACTGCGAACGTCCAGGGATTCCTCCCACACCAAAGGTGCCAGGACCAACAGCTCTTGCTGCTCTTCAAGGTGCCAGGCAACCCCATTCACAGCCCCACAAACGATGGCGCTCTCTCTTGCGACAGCCTCCCAAAGTCCAATACTAGCTGCCTGTGCCACTCAGTACAGCCGGAGCCCGGTTCAGCAATTGCGAACGTCCAGGGATTCCTCCCACACCAAAGGTGCCAGGACCAAAAGCTCTTGCTGCTCTTCAAGGAGCCAGGCAACCCCATTCACAGCCCCACAAACGATGGCGCTCTCTCTTGCGACAGCCTCCCAAAGTCCAACACTAGCTGCCTGCGCGACTGGTACAGCCGGAGCCCGGTTCAGCAATTGCGAACGTCCAGGGATTCCTCCCACACCAAAGGGGCCAGGACCAAAAGCTCTTGCTGCTCTTCAAGGAGCCAGGCAACCCCATTCACAGCCCCACAAACGATGGCGCTCTCTCTTTCGAGAGACTCCCAAAGTCCAATACTAGCTGCCAGCACCCCTCGGTACAGCCGGAGCCAGGCTCAGCAACTGCGAACGTCCAGGGATTCCTCCCACACCAAAGGGGCCAGGACCAAAAGCTCTTGCTGCTCTTCAAGGAGCCAGGCAACCCCATTCACAGCCCCACAAACGATGGCGCTCTCTCTTGCGACAGCCTCCCAAAGTCCAACACTAGCTGCCTGCGCTGCTGAGCACAGTCGGAGCCCGGCTCAGCAATTGCGAACGTCCAGGGATTCCTCCCACACCAAAGGGGCCAGGACCAAAAGCTCTTGCTGCTCTTCAAGGTGCCCGGCAACCCCATTCACAGCCCCACAAACGCTGGCGCTCTCTCTTGCGACAGCCTCCCAAAGTCCAACACTAGCTGCCTGCGCGACTGGTACAGCCGGAGCCCGGTTCAGCAATTGCGAACGTCCAGGGATTCCTCCCACACCAAAGGGGCCAGGACCAAAAGCTCTTGCTGCTCTTCAAGGAGCCAGGCAACCGCATTCACAGCCCCACAAACGATGGTGCTCTCTCTTGCGAGAGACTCCCAAAGTCCAACACGAGAAGCCTGTGCCACTCAGTACAGCCGGAGCCCGGCTCAGCAATTGCGAACGTCCAGGGATTCCTCCCACACCAAAGGGGCCAGGACCAAAAGCTCTTGCTGCTCTTCAAGGTGCCCGGCAACCCCATTCACAGCCCCACAAACGATGGCGCTCTCTCTTGCAACAGCCTCCCAAAGTCCAATACTATCTGCCTGCGCCGCTCGGTACAGCCGGAGCCCGGCTCAGCAATTGCGAACGTCCAGGGATTCCTCCCACACCAAAGGTGCCAGGACCAAAAGCTCTTGCTGCTCTTCAAGGAGCCAGGCAACCCCATTCACAGCCCCACAAACGATGGCGCTCTCTCTTGCGACAGCCTCCCAAAGTCCAATACTAGCTGCCTGCACCCCTCGGTACAGTCGGAGCCCGGCTCAGCAATTGCGAACGTCCAGGGATTCCTCCCACACCAAAGGGGCCAGGACCAAAAGCTCTTGCTGCTCTTCAAGGAGCCAGGCAACCCCATTCACAGCCCCACAAACGCTGGCGCTCTCTCTTGCGACAGCCTCCCAAAGTCCAACACTAGCTGCCTGCGCGTCTGGTACAGCCGGAGCCCGGCTCAGCAATTGCGAACGTCCAGGGATTCCTCCCACACCAAAGGGGCCAGGACCAAAAGCTCTTGCTGCTCTTCAAGGAGCCAGGCAACCCCATTCACAGCCCCACAAACGATGGCGCTCTCTCTTTCGAGAGACTCCCAAAGTCCAATACTAGCTGCCTGCGCCGCTCGGTACAGTCGGAGCCAGGCTCAGCAATTGCGAACGTCCAGGGATTCCTCCCACACCAAAGGGGCCAGGACCAAAAGCTCTTGCTGCTCTTCAAGGTGCCCGGCAACCCCATTCACAGCCCCACAAACGATGGCGCTCTCTCTTGCGACAGCCTCCCAAAGTCCAATACTAGCTGCCTGCGCCGCTCGGTACAGCCGGAGCCCGGCTCAGCAATTGCGAACGTCCAGGGATTCCTGCCACACCAAAGGGGCCAGGACCAAAAGCTCTTGCTGCTCTTCAAGGAGCCAGGCAACCCCATTCACAGCCCCACAAACGATGGTGCTCTCTCTTTCGAGAGACTCCCAAAGTCCAACACTAGCTGCCTGCGCGTCTGGTACAGCCGGAGCCAGGCTCAGCAATTGCGAACGTCCAGGGATTCCTCCCACACCAAAGGGGCCAGGACCAAAAGCTCTTGCTGCTCTTGAAGGAGCCAGGCAACCCCATTCACAGCCCCACAAACGATGGCGCTCTCTCTTGCGACAGCCTCCCAAAGTCCAATACTAGCTGCCTGTGCCACTCAGTACAGCCGGAGCCCGGCTCAGCAACTGCGAACGTCCAGGGATTCCTCCCACACCAAAGGTGCCAGGACCAAAAGCTCTTGCTGCTCTTCAAGGAGCCAGGCAACCCCATTCACAGCCCCACAAACGATGGCGCTCTCTCTTGCGACAGCCTCCCAAAGTCCAACACTAGCTGCCTGCGCGACTGGTACAGCCGGAGCCCGGTTCAGCAATTGCGAACGTCCAGGGATTCCTCCCACACCAAAGGTGCCAGGACCAAAAGCTCTTGCTGCTCTTCAAGGAGCCAGGCAACCCCATTCACAGCCCCACAAACGATGGCGCTCTCTCTTTCGAGAGACTCCCAAAGTCCAATACTAGCTGCCAGCACCCCTCGGTACGGCCGGAGCCAGGCTCAGCAATTGCGAACGTCCAGGGATTCCTCCCACACCAAAGGTGCCAGGACCAAAAGCTCTTGCTGCTCTTCAAGGAGCCAGGCAACCCCATTCACAGCCCCACAAACGCTGGCGCTCTCTCTTGCGACAGCCTCCCAAAGTCCAACACTAGCTGCCTGCGCTGCTGAGTACAGTCGGAGCCCGGCTCAGCAATTGCGAACGTCCAGGGATTCCTCCCACACCAAAGGGGCCAGGACCAAAAGCTCTTGCTGCTCTTCAAGGAGCCAGGCAACCCCATTCACAGCCCCACAAACGATGGTGCTCTCTCTTGCGACAGCCTCCCAAAGTCCAACACTAGCTGCATGCGCGCTCGGTACAGCCGGAGCCCGGCTCAGCAATTGCGAACGTCCAGGGATTCCTCCCACACCAAAGGGGCCAGGACCAAAAGCTCTTGTTGCTCTTCAAGGAGCCAGGCAACCCCATTCACAGCCCCACAAACGATGGCGCTCTCTCTTGCGACAGCCTCCCAAAGTCCAATACTAGCTGCCTGCGAGCTCGGTACAGCCGGAGCCCGGCTCAGCAATTGCGAACGTCCAGGGATTCCTCCCACACCAAAGGTGCCAGGACCAAAAGCTCTTGCTGCTCTTCAAGGAGCCAGGCAACCCCATTCACAGCCCCACAAACGCTGGCGCTCTCTCTTGCGACAGCCTCCCAAAGTCCAACACTAGCTGCCTGCGCTGCTGAGTACAGTCGGAGCCCGGCTCAGCAATTGCGAACGTCCGGGGATTCCTCCCACACCAAAGGGGCCAGGACCAAAAGCTCTTGCTGCTCTTCAAGGAGCCAGGCAACCCCATTCACAGCCCCACAAACGATGGCGCTCTCTCTTGCGACAGCCTCCCAAAGTCCAATACTAGCTGCCTGCGCCGCTCGGTACAGCCGGAGCCCGGCTCAGCAATTGCGAACGTCCAGGGATTCCTCCCACACCAAAGGGGCCAGGACCAAAAGCTCTTGCTGCTCTTCAAGGAGCCAGGCAACCCCATTCACAGCCCCACAAACGATGGCGCTCTCTCTTGCGACAGCCTCCCAAAGTCCAACACTAGCTGCCTGCGCTGCTGAGTACAGTCGGAGCCCGGCTCAGCAATTGCGAACGTCCAGGGATTCCTCCCACACCAAAGGGGCCAGGACCAAAAGCTCTTGCTGCTCTTCAAGGAGCCAGGCAACCCCATTCACAGCCCCACAAACGATGGCGCTCTCTCTTGCGACAGCCTCCCAAAGTCCAATACTAGCTGCCAGCACCCCTCGGTACGGCCGGAGCCCGGCTCAGCAATTGCGAACATCCAGGGATTCCTCCCACACCAAAGGGGCCAGGACCAAAAGCTCTTGCTGCTCTTCAAGGAGCCAGGCAACCCCATTCACAGCCCCACAAACGATGGCGCTCTCTCTTGCGACAGCCTCCCAAAGTCCAATACTAGCTGCCAGCACCCCTCGGTACGGCCGGAGCCCGGCTCAGCAATTGCGAACGTCCAGGGATTCCTCCCACACCAAAGGGGCCAGGACCAAAAGCTCTTGCTGCTCTTCAAGGAGCCAGGCAACCCCATTCACAGCCCCACAAACGATGGTGCTCTCTCTTGCGAGAGACTCCCAAAGTCCAACACGAGAAGCCTGTGCCACTCAGTACAGCCGGAGCCCGGCTCAGCAATTGCGAACGTCCAGGGATTCCTCCCACACCAAAGGGGCCAGGACCAAAAGCTCTTGCTGCTCTTCAAGGTGCCCGGCAACCCCATTCACAGCCCCACAAACGATGGCGCTCTCTCTTGCGACAGCCTCCCAAAGTCCAATACTAGCTGCCTGCGCCCCTCGGTACAGCCGGAGCCCGGCTCAGCAATTGCGAACGTCCAGGGATTCCTCCCACACCAAAGGTGCCAGGACCAAAAGCTCTTGCTGCTCTTCAAGGAGCCAGGCAACCCCATTCACAGCCCCACAAACGATGGCGCTCTCTCTTGCGACAGCCTCCCAAAGTCCAATACTAGCTGCCTGCACCCCTCGGTACAGCCGGAGCCAGGCTCAGCAACTGCGAACGTCCAGGGATTCCTCCCACACCAAAGGGGCCAGGACCAAAAGCTCTTGCTGCTCTTCAAGGAGCCAGGCAACCCCATTCACAGCCCCACAAACGATGGTGCTCTCTCTTGCGAGAGATTCCCAAAGTCCAATACTAGCTGCCTGTGCCACTCAGTACAGCCGGAGCCCAGCTCAGCAATTGCGAACGTCCAGGGATTCCTCCCACACCAAAGGGGCCAGGACCAAAAGCTCTTGCTGCTCTTCAAGGAGCCAGGCAACCCCATTCACAGCCCCACAAACGCTGGCGCTCTCTCTTGCGACAGCCTCCCAAAGTCCAACACTAGCTGCCTGCGCGTCTGGTACAGCCGGAGCCCGGCTCAGCAATTGCGAACGTCCAGGGATTCCTCCCACACCAAAGGGGCCAGGACCAAAAGCTCTTGCTGCTCTTCAAGGAGCCAGGCAACCCCATTCACAGCCCCACAAACGATGGCGCTCTCTCTTGCGACAGCCTCCCAAAGTCCAATACTAGCTGCCTGCGCCGCTCGGTACAGTCGGAGCCAGACTCAGCAATTGCGAACGTCCAGGGATTCCTCCCACACCAAAGGGGCCAGGACCAAAAGCTCTTGCTGCTCTTCAAGGTGCCCGGCAACCCCATTCACAGCCCCACAAACGATGGCGCTCTCTCTTGCGACAGCCTCCCAAAGTCCAACACTAGCTGCCTGCGCTGCTGAGTACAGTCGGAGCCCGGCTCAGCAATTGCGAACGTCCAGGGATTCCTCCCACACCAAAGGGGCCAGGACCAAAAGCTCTTGTTGCTCTTCAAGGAGCCAGGCAACCCCATTCACAGCCCCACAAACGATGGTGCTCTCTCTTGCGACAGCCTCCCAAAGTCCAATACTAGCTGCATGCGCGCTCGGTACAGCCGGAGCCCGGCTCAGCAATTGCGAACGTCCAGGGATTCCTCCCACACCAAAGGTGCCAGGACCAAAAGCTCTTGTTGCTCTTCAAGGAGCCAGGCAACCCCATTCACAGCCCCACAAACGCTGGCGCTCTCTCTTGCGACAGCCTCCCAAAGTCCAATACTAGCTGCCTGCGCGCTCGGTACAGCCGGAGCCCGGCTCAGCAATTGCGAACGTCCAGGGATTCCTCCCACACCAAAGGGGCCAGGACCAAAAGCTCTTGCTGCTCTTGAAGGAGCCAGGCAACCCCATTCACAGCCCCACAAACGATGGCGCTCTCTCTTGCGACAGCCTCCCAAAGTCCAATACTAGCTGCCAGCACCCCTCGGTACAGCCGGAGCCCGGCTCAGCAATTGCGAACGTCCAGGGATTCCTCCCACACCAAAGGGGCCAGGACCAAAAGCTCTTGCTGCTCTTCAAGGAGCCAGGCAACCCCATTCACAGCCCCACAAACGATGGCGCTCTCTCTTGCGACAGCCTCCCAAAGTCCAATACTAGCTGCCTGCGCCGCTCGGTACAGTCGGAGCCAGACTCAGCAATTGCGAACGTCCAGGGATTCCTCCCACACCAAAGGGGCCAGGACCAAAAGCTCTTGCTGCTCTTCAAGGTGCCCGGCAACCCCATTCACAGCCCCACAAACGATGGCGCTCTCTCTTGCGACAGCCTCCCAAAGTCCAACACTAGCTGCCTGCGCTGCTGAGTACAGTCGGAGCCCGGCTCAGCAATTGCGAACGTCCAGGGATTCCTCCCACACCAAAGGGGCCAGGACCAAAAGCTCTTGCTGCTCTTCAAGGAGCCAGGCAACCCCATTCACAGCCCCACAAACACTGGCTCTCTCTCTTGCGACAGCCTCCCAAAGTCCAATACTAGCTGCCTGCGCCGCTCGGTACAGCCGGAGCCCGGCTCAGCAATTGCGAACGTCCAGGGATTCCTCCCACACCAAAGGTGCCAGGACCAAAAGCTCTTGCTGCTCTTCAAGGAGCCAGGCAACCCCATTCACAGCCCCACAAACGATGGCGCTCTCTCTTGCGACAGCCTCCCAAAGTCCAATACTAGCTGCCAGCACCCCTCGGTACGGCCGGAGCCCGGCTCAGCAATTGCGAACGTCCAGGGATTCCTCCCACACCAAAGGGGCCAGGACCAAAAGCTCTTGCTGCTCTTCAAGGAGCCAGGCAACCCCATTCACAGCCCCACAAACGATGGCGCTCTCTCTTGCGACAGCCTCCCAAAGTCCAATACTAGCTGCCAGCACCCCTCGGTACGGCCGGAGCCAGGCTCAGCAATTGCGAACGTCCAGGGATTCCTCCCACACCAAAGGGGCCAGGACCAAAAGCTCTTGCTGCTCTTCAAGGAGCCAGGCAACCCCATTCACAGCCCCACAAACGATGGCGCTCTCTCTTGCGACAGCCTCCCAAAGTCCAATACTAGCTGCCAGCACCCCTCGGTACAGCCGGAGCCCGGCTCAGCAATTGCGAACGTCCAGGGATTCCTCCCACACCAAAGGGGCCAGGACCAAAAGCTCTTGCTGCTCTTCAAGGAGCCAGGCAACCCCATTCACAGCCCCACAAACGATGGCGCTCTCTCTTGCGACAGCCTCCCAAAGTCCAACACTAGCTGCCTGCGCGACTGGTACAGCCGGAGCCCGGTTCACCAATTGCGAACGTCCAGGGATTCCTCCCACACCAAAGGTGCCAGGACCAAAAGCTCTTGCTGCTCTTCAAGGAGCCAGGCAACCCCATTCACAGCCCCACAAACGATGGTGCTCTCTCTTTCGAGAGACTCCCAAAGTCCAATACTAGCTGCCAGCACCCCTCGGTACAGCCGGAGCCAGGCTCAGCAACTGCGAACGTCCAGGGATTCCTCCCACACCAAAGGGGCCAGGACCAAAAGCTCTTGCTGCTCTTCAAGGAGCCAGGCAACCCCATTCACAGCCCCACAAACGATGGCGCTCTCTCTTGCGACAGCCTCCCAAAGTCCTACACTAGCTGCCTGCGCTGCTGAGCACAGTCAGAGCCCGGCTCAGCAATTGCGAACGTCCAGGGATTCCTCCCACACCAAAGGGGCCAGGACCAAAAGCTCTTGCTGCTCTTCAAGGTGCCCGGCAACCCCATTCACAGCCCCACAAACGATGGCGCTCTCTCTTGCGACAGCCTCCCAAAGTCCAACACTAGCTGCCTGCGCGACTGGTACAGCCGGAGCCCGGTTCAGCAATTGCGAACGTCCAGGGATTCCTCCCACACCAAAGGGGCCAGGACCAAAAGCTCTTGCTGCTCTTCAAGGAGCCAGGCAACCGCATTCACAGCCCCACAAACGATGGTGCTCTCTCTTGCGAGAGACTCCCAAAGTCCAACACGAGAAGCCTGTGCCACTCAATACAGCCGGAGCCCGGCTCAGCAATTGCGAACGTCCAGGGATTCCTCCCACACCAAAGGGGCCAGGACCAAAAGCTCTTGCTGCTCTTCAAGGAGCCAGGCAACCCCATTCACAGCCCCACAAACGATGGCGCTCTCTCTTGCGACAGCCTCCCAAAGTCCAACACTAGCTGCCAGCACCCCTCGGTACGGCCGGAGCCAGGCTCAGCAATTGCGAACGTCCAGGGATTCCTCCCACACCAAAGGGGCCAGGACCAAAAGCTCTTGCTGCTCTTCAAGGAGCCAGGCAACCCCATTCACAGCCCCACAAACGATGGCGCTCTCTCTTGCGACAGCCTCCCAAAGTCCAATACTAGCTGCCAGCACCCCTCGGTACGGCCGGAGCCAGGCTCAGCAATTGCGAACGTCCAGGGATTCCTCCCACACCAAAGGGGCCAGGACCAAAAGCTCTTGCTGCTCTTCAAGGAGCCAGGCAACCCCATTCACAGCCCCACAAACGATGGCGCTCTCTCTTGCGACAGCCTCCCAAAGTCCAATACTAGCTGCCAGCACCCCTCGGTACAGCCGGAGCCCGGCTCAGCAATTGCGAACGTCCAGGGATTCCTCCCACACCAAAGGTGCCAGGACCAAAAGCTCTTGCTGCTCTTCAAGGAGCCAGGCAACCCCATTCACAGCCCCACAAACGATGGCGCTCTCTCTTGCGACAGCCTCCCAAAGTCCAACACTAGCTGCCTGCGCGACTGGTACAGCCGGAGCCCGGCTCAGCAATTGCGAACGTCCAGGGATTCCTCCCACACCAAAGGTGCCAGGACCAAAAGCTCTTGCTGCTCTTCAAGGAGCCAGGCAACCCCATTCACAGCCCCACAAACGATGGCGCTCTCTCTTTCGAGAGACTCCCAAAGTCCAATACTAGCTGCCAGCACCCCTCGGTACAGCCGGAGCCAGGCTCAGCAACTGCGAACGTCCAGGGATTCCTCCCACACCAAAGGGGCCAGGACCAAAAGCTCTTGCTGCTCTTCAAGGAGCCAGGCAACCCCATTCACAGCCCCACAAACGATGGCGCTCTCTCTTGCGACAGCCTCCCAAAGTCCAACACTAGCTGCCTGCGCTGCTGAGCACAGTCGGAGCCCGGCTCAGCAATTGCGAACGTCCAGGGATTCCTCCCACACCAAAGGGGCCAGGACCAAAAGCTCTTGCTGCTCTTCAAGGTGCCAGGCAACCCCATTCACAGCCCCACAAACGATGGCGCTCTCTCTTGCGACAGCCTCCCAAAGTCCAACACTAGCTGCCTGCGCGACTGGTACAGCCGGAGCCCGGTTCAGCAATTGCGAACGTCCAGGGATTCCTCCCACACCAAAGGGGCCAGGACCAAAAGCTCTTGCTGCTCTTCAAGGAGCCAGGCAACCGCATTCACAGCCCCACAAACGATGGTGCTCTCTCTTGCGAGAGACTCCCAAAGTCCAACACGAGAAGCCTGTGCCACTCAGTACAGCCGGAGCCCGGCTCAGCAATTGCGAACGTCCAGGGATTCCTCCCACACCAAAGGGGCCAGGACCAAAAGCTCTTGCTGCTCTTCAAGGAGCCAGGCAACCCCATTCACAGCCCCACAAACGATGGCGCTCTCTCTTGCAACAGCCTCCCAAAGTCCAATACTAGCTGCCTGCGCCGCTCGGTACAGCCGGAGCCCGGCTCAGCAATTGCGAACGTCCAGGGATTCCTCCCACACCAAAGGTGCCAGGACCAAAAGCTCTTGCTGCTCTTCAAGGAGCCAGGCAACCCCATTCACAGCCCCACAAACGATGGCGCTCTCTCTTGCGACAGCCTCCCAAAGTCCAATACTAGCTGCCTGCACCCCTCGGTACAGTCGGAGCCCGGCTCAGCAATTGCGAACGTCCAGGGATTCCTCCCACACCAAAGGGGCCAGGACCAAAAGCTCTTGCTGCTCTTCAAGGAGCCAGGCAACCCCATTCACAGCCCCACAAACGCTGGCGCTCTCTCTTGCGACAGCCTCCCAAAGTCCAACACTAGCTGCCTGCGCGTCTGGTACAGCCGGAGCCCGGCTCAGCAATTGCGAACGTCCAGGGATTCCTCCCACACCAAAGGGGCCAGGACCAAAAGCTCTTGCTGCTCTTCAAGGAGCCAGGCAACCCCATTCACAGCCCCACAAACGATGGCGCTCTCTCTTTCGAGAGACTCCCAAAGTCCAATACTAGCTGCCTGCGCCGCTCGGTACAGTCGGAGCCAGGCTCAGCAATTGCGAACGTCCAGGGATTCCTCCCACACCAAAGGGGCCAGGACCAAAAGCTCTTGCTGCTCTTCAAGGTGCCCGGCAACCCCATTCACAGCCCCACAAACGATGGCGCTCTCTCTTGCGACAGCCTCCCAAAGTCCAATACTAGCTGCCTGCGCCGCTCGGTACAGCCGGAGCCCGGCTCAGCAATTGCGAACGTCCAGGGATTCCTCCCACACCAAAGGGGCCAGGACCAAAAGCTCTTGCTGCTCTTCAAGGAGCCAGGCAACCCCATTCACAGCCCCACAAACGATGGCGCTCTCTCTTGCGACAGCCTCCCAAAGTCCAACACTAGCTGCCTGCGCGACTGGTACAGCCGGAGCCCGGTTCAGCAATTGCGAACGTCCAGGGATTCCTCCCACACCAAAGGTGCCAGGACCAAAAGCTCTTGCTGCTCTTCAAGGAGCCAGGCAACCCCATTCACAGCCCCACAAACGATGGCGCTCTCTCTTTCGAGAGACTCCCAAAGTCCAATACTAGCTGCCAGCACCCCTCGGTACGGCCGGAGCCAGGCTCAGCAATTGCGAACGTCCAGGGATTCCTCCCACACCAAAGGGGCCAGGACCAAAAGCTCTTGCTGCTCTTCAAGGAGCCAGGCAACCCCATTCACAGCCCCACAAACGCTGGCGCTCTCTCTTGCGACAGCCTCCCAAAGTCCAACACTAGCTGCCTGCGCTGCTGAGTACAGTCGGAGCCCGGCTCAGCAATTGCGAACGTCCAGGGATTCCTCCCACACCAAAGGGGCCAGGACCAAAAGCTCTTGCTGCTCTTCAAGGAGCCAGGCAACCCCATTCACAGCCCCACAAACGCTGGTGCTCTCTCTTGCGACAGCCTCCCAAAGTCCAATACTAGCTGCATGCGCGCTCGGTACAGCCGGAGCCCGGCTCAGCAATTGCGAACGTCCAGGGATTCCTCCCACACCAAAGGTGCCAGGACCAAAAGCTCTTGTTGCTCTTCAAGGAGCCAGGCAACCCCATTCACAGCCCCACAAACGATGGCGCTCTCTCTTGCAACAGCCTCCCAAAGTCCAATACTAGCTGCCTGCGCGCTCGGTACAGCCGGAGCCCGGCTCAGCAATTGCGAACGTCCAGGGATTCCTCCCACACCAAAGGGGCCAGGACCAAAAGCTCTTGCTGCTCTTCAAGGAGCCAGGCAACCCCATTCACAGCCCCACAAACGCTGGCGCTCTCTCTTGCAACAGCCTCCCAAAGTCCAACACTAGCTGCCTGCGCTGCTGAGTACAGTCGGAGCCCGGCTCAGCAATTGCGAACGTCCGGGGATTCCTCCCACACCAAAGGGGCCAGGACCAAAAGCTCTTGCTGCTCTTCAAGGAGCCAGGCAACCCCATTCACAGCCCCACAAACGATGGCGCTCTCTCTTGCGACAGCCTCCCAAAGTCCAACACGAGAAGCCTGTGCCACTCAATACAGCCGGAGCCCGGCTCAGCAATTGCGAACGTCCAGGGATTCCTCCCACACCAAAGGGGCCAGGACCAAAAGCTCTTGCTGCTCTTCAAGGAGCCAGGCAACCCCATTCACAGCCCCACAAACGATGGCGCTCTCTCTTGCGACAGCCTCCCAAAGTCCAACACTAGCTGCCTGCGCTGCTGAGTACAGTCGGAGCCCGGCTCAGCAATTGCGAACGTCCAGGGATTCCTCCCACACCAAAGGGGCCAGGACCAAAAGCTCTTGCTGCTCTTCAAGGAGCCAGGCAACCCCATTCACAGCCCCACAAACGATGGCGCTCTCTCTTGCGACAGCCTCCCAAAGTCCAATACTAGCTGCCAGCACTCCTCGGTACGGCCGGAGCCCGGCTCAGCAATTGCGAACGTCCAGGGATTCCTCCCACACCAAAGGGGCCAGGACCAAAAGCTCTTGCTGCTCTTCAAGGAGCCAGGCAACCCCATTCACAGCCCCACAAACGATGGCGCTCTCTCTTGTGACAGCCTCCCAAAGTCCAATACTAGCTGCCAGCACCCCTCGGTACGGCCGGAGCCCGGCTCAGCAATTGCGAACGTCCAGGGATTCCTCCCACACCAAAGGGGCCAGGACCAAAAGCTCTTGCTGCTCTTCAAGGAGCCAGGCAACCCCATTCACAGCCCCACAAACGATGGTGCTCTCTCTTGCGAGAGACTCCCAAAGTCCAACACGAGAAGCCTGTGCCACTCAGTACAGCCGGAGCCCGGCTCAGCAACTGCGAACGTCCAGGGATTCCTCCCACACCAAAGGGGCCAGGACCAAAAGCTCTTGCTGCTCTTCAAGGTGCCCGGCAACCCCATTCACAGCCCCACAAACGCTGGCGCTCTCTCTTGCGACAGCCTCCCAAAGTCCAATACTAGCTGCCTGCGCCGCTCGGTACAGCCGGAGCCCGGCTCAGCAATTGCGAACGTCCAGGGATTCCTCCCACACCAAAGGTGCCAGGACCAAAAGCTCTTGCTGCTCTTCAAGGAGCCAGGCAATCCCATTCACAGCCCCACAAACGATGGCGCTCTCTCTTGCGACAGCCTCCCAAAGTCCAATACTAGCTGCCTGCACCCCTCGGTACAGCCGGAGCCCGGCTCAGCAACTGCGAACGTCCAGGGATTCCTCCCACACCAAAGGGGCCAGGACCAAAAGCTCTTGCTGCTCTTCAAGGAGCCAGGCAACCCCATTCACAGCCCCACAAACGATGGTGCTCTCTCTTGCGAGAGATTCCAAAAGTCCAATACTAGCTGCCTGTGCCACTCAGTACAGCCGGAGCCAGGCTCAGCAATTGCGAACGTCCAGGGATTCCTCCCACACCAAAGGGGCCAGGACCAAAAGCTCTTGCTGCTCTTCAAGGAGCCAGGCAACCCCATTCACAGCCCCACAAACGCTGGCGCTCTCTCTTGCGACAGCCTCCCAAAGTCCAACACTAGCTGCCTGCGCGTCTGGTACAGCCGGAGCCCGGCTCAGCAATTGCGAACGTCCAGGGATTCCTCCCACACCAAAGGGGCCAGGACCAAAAGCTCTTGCTGCTCTTCAAGGAGCCAGGCAACCCCATTCACAGCCCCACAAACGATGGCGCTCTCTCTTGCGACAGCCTCCCAAAGTCCAATACTAGCTGCCTGCGCCGCTCGGTACAGTCGGAGCCTGGCTCAGCAATTGCGAACGTCCAGGGATTCCTCCCACACCAAAGGTGCCAGGACCAAAAGCTCTTGCTGCTCTTCAAGGTGCCCGGCAACCCCATTCACAGCCCCACAAACGATGGCGCTCTCTCTTGCGACAGCCTCCCAAAGTCCAACACTAGCTGCCTGCGCTGCTGAGTACAGTCGGAGCCCGGCTCAGCAATTGCGAACGTCCAGGGATTCCTCCCACACCAAAGGGGCCAGGACCAAAAGCTCTTGTTGCTCTTCAAGGAGCCAGGCAACCCCATTCACAGCCCCACAAACGCTGGTGCTCTCTCTTGCGACAGCCTCCCAAAGTCCAATACTAGCTGCATGCGCGCTCGGTACAGCCGGAGCCCGGCTCAGCAATTGCGAACGTCCAGGGATTCCTCCCACACCAAAGGTGCCAGGACCAAAAGCTCTTGTTGCTCTTCAAGGAGCCAGGGAACCCCATTCACAGCCCCACAAACGCTGGCGCTCTCTCTTGCGACAGCCTCCCAAAGTCCAATACTAGCTGCCTGCGCGCTCGGTACAGCCGGAGCCCGGCTCAGCAATTGCGAACGTCCAGGGATTCCTCCCACACCAAAGGGGCCAGGACCAAAAGCTCTTGCTGCTCTTGAAGGAGCCAGGCAACCCCATTCACAGCCCCACAAACGATGGCGCTCTCTCTTGCGACAGCCTCCCAAAGTCCAATACTAGCTGCCAGCACCCCTCGGTACAGCCGGAGCCCGGCTCAGCAATTGCGAACGTCCAGGGATTCCTCCCACACCAAAGGGGCCAGGACCAAAAGCTCTTGCTGCTCTTCAAGGAGCCAGGCAACCCCATTCACAGCCCCACAAACGATGGCGCTCTCTCTTGCGACAGCCTCCCAAAGTCCAACACGAGAAGCCTGTGCCACTCAATACAGCCGGAGCCAGGCTCAGCAATTGCGAACGTCCAGGGATTCCTCCCACACCAAAGGGGCCAGGACCAAAAGCTCTTGCTGCTCTTCAAGGAGCCAGGCAACCCCATTCACAGCCCCACAAACGATGGCGCTCTCTCTTGCGACAGCCTCCCAAAGTCCAACACTAGCTGCCTGCGCTGCTGAGTACAGTCGGAGCCCGGCTCAGCAATTGCGAACGTCCAGGGATTCCTCCCACACCAAAGGGGCCAGGACCAAAAGCTCTTGCTGCTCTTCAAGGAGCCAGGCAACCCCATTCACAGCCCCACAAACGATGGCGCTCTCTCTTGCGACAGCCTCCCAAAGTCCAATACTAGCTGCCAGCACCCCTCGGTACGGCCGGAGCCCGGCTCAGCAATTGCGAACGTCCAGGGATTCCTCCCACACCAAAGGTGCCAGGACCAAAAGCTCTTGCTGCTCTTCAAGGAGCCAGGCAACCCCATTCACAGCCCCACAAACGATGGCGCTCTCTCTTGCGACAGCCTCCCAAAGTCCAATACTAGCTGCCTGCACCCCTCGGTACGGCCGGAGCCAGGCTCAGCAATTGCGAACGTCCAGGGATTCCTCCCACACCAAAGGGGCCAGGACCAAAAGCTCTTGCTGCTCTTCAAGGAGCCAGGCAACCCCATTCACAGCCCCACAAACGATGGCGCTCTCTCTTGCGACAGCCTCCCAAAGTCCAATACTAGCTGCCAGCACCCCTCGGTACAGCCGGAGCCCGGCTCAGCAATTGCGAACGTCCAGGGATTCCTCCCACACCAAAGGGGCCAGGACCAAAAGCTCTTGCTGCTCTTCAAGGTGCCAGGCAACCCCATTCACAGCCCCACAAACGATGGCGCTCTCTCTTGCAACAGCCTCCCAAAGTCCAATACTAGCTGCCTGCGCCGCTCGGTACAGCCGGAGCCCGGCTCAGCAATTGCGAACGTCCAGGGATTCCTCCCACACCAAAGGGGCCAGGACCAAAAGCTCTTGCTGCTCTTCAAGGAGCCAGGCAACCCCATTCACAGCCCCACAAACGATGGTGCTCTCTCTTGCAACAGCCTCCCAAAGTCCAATACTAGCTGCCTGCGCGCTCGGTACAGCCGGAGCCCGGCTCAGCAATTGCGAACGTCCAGGGATTCCTCCCACACCAAAGGGGCCAGGACCAAAAGCTCTTGCTGCTCTTGAAGGAGCCAGGCAACCCCATTCACAGCCCCACAAACGATGGTGCTCTCTCTTGCGAGAGACTCCCCAAGTCCAACACGAGAAGCCTGTGCCACTCAGTACAGCCGGAGCCCGGCTCAGCAATTGCGAACGTCCAGGGATTCCTCCCACACCAAAGGTGCCAGGACCAAAAGCTCTTGCTGCTCTTCAAGGAGCCAGGCAACCCCATTCACAGCCCCACAAACGATGGCGCTCTCTCTTGCAACAGCCTCCCAAAGTCCAATACTAGCTGCCTGCACCCCTCGGTACAGCCGGAGCCCGGCTCAGCAACTGCGAACGTCCAGGGATTCCTCCCACACCAAAGGTGCCAGGACCAAAAGCTCTTGCTGCTCTTCAAGGTGCCAGGCAACCCCATTCACAGCCCCACAAATGATGGCGCTCTCTCTTTCGAGAGACTCCCAAAGTCCAATGCTAGCTGCCTGCACCCCTCGGTACAGCCGGAGCCCGGCTCAGCAATTGCGAACGTCCAGGGATTCCTCCCACACCAAAGGGGCCAGGACCAAAAGCTCTTGCTGCTCTTCAAGGAGCCAGGCAACCCCATTCACAGCCCCACAAACGATGGCGCTCTCTCTTGCGACAGCCTCCCAAAGTCCAACACTAGCTGCCTGCACCCCTCGGTACAGCCGGAGCCCGGCTCAGCAATTGCGAACGTCCAGGGATTCCTCCCACACCAAAGGTGCCAGGACCAAAAGCTCTTGCTGCTCTTCAAGGAGTCAGGCAACCCCATTCACAGCCCCACAAACGATGGCGCTCTCTCTTGCGAGAGACTCCCAAAGTCCAACACGAGAAGCCTGTGCCACTCAGTACAGCCGGAGCCCGGCTCAGCAATTGCGAACGTCCAGGGATTCCTCCCACACCAAAGGGGCCAGGACCAAAAGCTCTTGCTGCTCTTCAAGGTGCCAGGCAACCCCATTCACAGCCCCACAAACGATGGTGCTCTCTCTTGCGAGAGATTCCCAAAGTCCAATACTAGCTGCCTGTGCCACTCAGTACAGCCGGAGCCTGCCTCAGCAATTGCGAACGTCCAGGGATTCCTCCCACACCAAAGGTGCCAGGACCAAAAGCTCTTGCTGCTCTTCAAGGAGCCAGGCAACCCCATTCACAGCCCCACAAACGATGGCGCTCTCTCTTGCGAGAGACTCCCAAAGTCCAACACGAGAAGCCTGTGCCACTCAGTACAGCCGGAGCCCGGCTCAGCAATTGCGAACGTCCAGGGATTCCTCCCACACCAAAGGGGCCAGGACCAAAAGCTCTTGCTGCTCTTCAAGGAGCCAGGCAACCCCATTCACAGCCCCACAAACGATGGCGCTCTCTCTTGCGACAGCCTCCCAAAGTCCAATACTAGCTGCCTGCGCCGCTCGGTACAGCCGGAGCCCGGCTCAGCAATTGCGAACGTCCAGGGATTCCTCCCACACCAAAGGGGCCAGGACCAAAAGCTCTTGCTGCTCTTCAAGGAGCCAGGCAACCCCATTCACAGCCCCACAAACGATGGCGCTCTCTCTTGCGACAGCCTCCCAAAGTCCAATACTAGCTGCCTGCACCCCTCGGTACAGCCGGAGCCAGGCTCAGCAACTGCGAACGTCCAGGGATTCCTCCCACACCAAAGGGGCCAGGACCAAAAGCTCTTGCTGCTCTTCAAGGAGCCAGGCAACCCCATTCACAGCCCCACAAACGATGGCGCTCTCTCTTGCGACAGCCTCCCAAAGTCCAATACTAGCCCCCAGCACCCCTCGGTACGGCCGGAGCCCGGCTCAGCAATTGCGAACGTCCAGGGATTCCTCCCACACCAAAGGGGCCAGGACCAAAAGCTCTTGCTGCTCTTCAAGGAGCCAGGCAACCCCATTCACAGCCCCACAAACGATGGCGCTCTCTCTTGCGAGAGACTCCCAAAGTTCAACACTAGCTGCCTGCGCTGCTGAGTACAGTCGGAGCCCGGCTCAGCAATTGCGAACGTCCAGGGATTCCTCCCACACCAAAGGGGCCAGGACCAAAAGCTCTTGCTGCTCTTCAAGGAGCCAGGCAACCCCATTCACAGCCCCACAAACGATGGCGCTCTCTCTTGCGACAGCCTCCCAAAGTCCAATACTAGCTGCCTGCACCCCTCGGTACAGCCGGAGCCCGGCTCAGCAACTGCGAACGTCCAGGGATTCCTCCCACACCAAAGGTGCCAGGACCAAAAGCTCTTGCTGCTCTTCAAGGTGCCCGGCAACCCCATTCACAGCCCCACAAACGCTGGCGCTCTCTCTTGCGACAGCCTCCCAAAGTCCAATGCTAGCTGCCTGCACCGCTCGGTACAGCCGGAGCCCGGCTCAGCAATTGCGAACGTCCAGGGATTCCTCCCACACCAAAGGGGCCAGGACCAAAAGCTCTTGCTGCTCTTCAAGGAGCCAGGCAACCCCATTCACAGCCCCACAAACGATGGCGCTCTCTCTTGCGACAGCCTCCCAAAGTCCAACACTAGCTGCCTGCGCTGCTGAGTACAGCCGGAGCCCGGCTCAGCAATTGCGAACGTCCAGGGATTCCTCCCACACCAAAGGTGCCAGGACCAAAAGCTCTTGCTGCTCTTCAAGGAGCCAGGCAACCCCATTCACAGCCCCACAAACGATGGCGCTCTCTCTTTCGAGAGACTCCCAAAGTCCAATACTAGCTGCCTGCACCCCTCGGTACAGCCGGAGCCCGGCTCAGCAACTGCGAACGTCCAGGGATTCCTCCCACACCAAAGGTGCCAGGACCAAAAGCTCTTGCTGCTCTTCAAGGAGCCAGGCAACCCCATTCACAGCCCCACAAACGCTGGCGCTCTCTCTTGCGACAGCCTCCCAAAGTCCAATACTAGCTGCCTGCGCGCTCGGTACAGCCGGAGCCCGGCTCAGCAATTGCGAACGTCCAGGGATTCCTCCCACACCAAAGGTGCCAGGACCAAAAGCTCTTGCTGCTCTTCAAGGAGCCAGGCAACCCCATTCACAGCCCCACAAACGCTGGCGCTCTCTCTTGCGACAGCCTCCCAAAGTCCAACACTAGCTGCCTGCGCTGCTGAGTACAGTCGGAGCCCGGCTCAGCAATTGCGAACGTCCAGGGATTCCTCCCACACCAAAGGGGCCAGGACCAAAAGCTCTTGCTGCTCTTCAAGGAGCCAGGCAACTCCATTCACAGCCCCACAAACGATGGCGCTCTCTCTTGCGACAGCCTCCCAAAGTCCAATACTAGCTGCCTGCACCCCTCGGTACAGCCGGAGCCCGGCTCAGCAACTGCGAACGTCCAGGGATTCCTCCCACACCAAAGGTGCCAGGACCAAAAGCTCTTGCTGCTCTTCAAGGTGCCCGGCAACCCCATTCACAGCCCCACAAACGCTGGCGCTCTCTCTTGCGACAGCCTCCCAAAGTCCAATGCTAGCTGCCTGCACCGCTCGGTACAGCCGGAGCCCGGCTCAGCAATTGCGAACGTCCAGGGATTCCTCCCACACCAAAGGGGCCAGGACCAAAAGCTCTTGCTGCTCTTCAAGGAGCCAGGCAACCCCATTCACAGCCCCACAAACGATGGCGCTCTCTCTTGCGACAGCCTCCCAAAGTCCAACACTAGCTGCCTGCGCTGCTGAGTACAGTCGGAGCCCGGCTCAGCAATTGCGAACGTCCAGGGATTCCTCCCACACCAAAGGGGCCAGGACCAAAAGCTCTTGCTGCTCTTCAAGGAGCCAGGCAACCCCATTCACAGCCCCACAAACGATGGCGCTCTCTCTTGCGACAGCCTCCCAAAGTCCAATACTAGCTGCCTGCGCCGCTGAGTACAGCCGGAGCCCGGCTCAGCAATTGCGAACGTCCAGGGATTCCTCCCACACCAAAGGGGCCAGGACCAAAAGCTCTTGCTGCTCTTCAAGGAGCCAGGCAACCCCATTCAGAGCCCCACAAACGCTGGCGCTCTCTCTTGCGACAGCCTCCCAAAGTCCAATACTAGCTGCCTGCGCCCCTCAGTACAGCCGGAGCCCGGCTCAGCAATTGCGAACGTCCGGGGATTCCTCCCACACCAAAGGTGCCAGGACCAAAAGCTCTTGCTGCTCTTCAAGGAGCCAGGCAACCCCATTCACAGCCCCACAAACGATGGCGCTCTCTCTTGCGACAGCCTCCCAAAGTCCAACACGAGAAGCCTGTGCCACTCAGTACAGCCGGAGCCCGGCTCAGCAATTGCGAACGTCCAGGGATTCCTCCCACACCAAAGGGGCCAGGACCAAAAGCTCTTGCTGCTCTTCAAGGAGCCAGGCAACCCCATTCACAGCCCCACAAACGATGGCGCTCTCTCTTGCGACAGCCTCCCAAAGTCCAATACTAGCTGCCTGCGCCGCTCGGTACAGCCGGAGCCCGGCTCAGCAATTGCGAACGTCCAGGGATTCCTCCCACACCAAAGGGGCCAGGACCAAAAGCTCTTGCTGCTCTTCAAGGAGCCAGGCAACCCCATTCACAGCCCCACAAACGCTGGCGCTCTCTCTTGCGACAGCCTCCCAAAGTCCAATACTAGCTGCCTGCACCCCTCGGTACAGCCGGAGCCAGGCTCAGCAACTGCGAACGTCCAGGGATTCCTCCCACACCAAAGGGGCCAGGACCAAAAGCTCTTGCTGCTCTTCAAGGAGCCAGGCAACCCCATTCACAGCCCCACAAACGATGGCGCTCTCTCTTGCGACAGCCTCCCAAAGTCCAATACTAGCCCCCAGCACCCCTCGGTACGGCCGGAGCCCGGCTCAGCAATTGCGAACGTCCAGGGATTCCTCCCACACCAAAGGGGCCAGGACCAAAAGCTCTTGCTGCTCTTCAAGGAGCCAGGCAACCCCATTCACAGCCCCACAAACGATGGCGCTCTCTCTTGCGAGAGACTCCCAAAGTTCAACACTAGCTGCCTGCGCTGCTGAGTACAGTCGGAGCCCGGCTCAGCAATTGCGAACGTCCAGGGATTCCTCCCACACCAAAGGGGCCAGGACCAAAAGCTCTTGCTGCTCTTCAAGGAGCCAGGCAACCCCATTCACAGCCCCACAAACGATGGCGCTCTCTCTTGCGACAGCCTCCCAAAGTCCAATACTAGCTGCCTGCGCCGCTCGGTACAGCCGGAGCCCGGCTCAGCAATTGCGAACGTCCAGGGATTCCTCCCACACCAAAGGGGCCAGGACCAAAAGCTCTTGCTGCTCTTCAAGGAGCCAGGCAACCCCATTCACAGCCCCACAAACGCTGGCGCTCTCTCTTGCGACAGCCTCCCAAAGTCCAATACTAGCTGCCTGCACCCCTCGGTACAGCCGGAGCCAGGCTCAGCAACTGCGAACGTCCAGGGATTCCTCCCACACCAAAGGGGCCAGGACCAAAAGCTCTTGCTGCTCTTCAAGGAGCCAGGCAACCCCATTCACAGCCCCACAAACGATGGCGCTCTCTCTTGCGACAGCCTCCCAAAGTCCAATACTAGCCCCCAGCACCCCTCGGTACGGCCGGAGCCCGGCTCAGCAATTGCGAACGTCCAGGGATTCCTCCCACACCAAAGGGGCCAGGACCAAAAGCTCTTGCTGCTCTTCAAGGAGCCAGGCAACCCCATTCACAGCCCCACAAACGATGGCGCTCTCTCTTGCGAGAGACTCCCAAAGTTCAACACTAGCTGCCTGCGCTGCTGAGTACAGTCGGAGCCCGGCTCAGCAATTGCGAACGTCCAGGGATTCCTCCCACACCAAAGGGGCCAGGACCAAAAGCTCTTGCTGCTCTTCAAGGAGCCAGGCAACCCCATTCACAGCCCCACAAACGATGGCGCTCTCTCTTGCGACAGCCTCCCAAAGTCCAATACTAGCTGCCTGCACCCCTCGGTACAGCCGGAGCCCGGCTCAGCAACTGCGAACGTCCAGGGATTCCTCCCACACCAAAGGTGCCAGGACCAAAAGCTCTTGCTGCTCTTCAAGGTGCCCGGCAACCCCATTCACAGCCCCACAAACGCTGGCGCTCTCTCTTGCGACAGCCTCCCAAAGTCCAATGCTAGCTGCCTGCACCGCTCGGTACAGCCGGAGCCCGGCTCAGCAATTGCGAACGTCCAGGGATTCCTCCCACACCAAAGGGGCCAGGACCAAAAGCTCTTGCTGCTCTTCAAGGAGCCAGGCAACCCCATTCACAGCCCCACAAACGATGGCGCTCTCTCTTGCGACAGCCTCCCAAAGTCCAACACTAGCTGCCTGCGCTGCTGAGTACAGCCGGAGCCCGGCTCAGCAATTGCGAACGTCCAGGGATTCCTCCCACACCAAAGGTGCCAGGACCAAAAGCTCTTGCTGCTCTTCAAGGAGCCAGGCAACCCCATTCACAGCCCCACAAACGATGGCGCTCTCTCTTTCGAGAGACTCCCAAAGTCCAATACTAGCTGCCTGCACCCCTCGGTACAGCCGGAGCCCGGCTCAGCAACTGCGAACGTCCAGGGATTCCTCCCACACCAAAGGTGCCAGGACCAAAAGCTCTTGCTGCTCTTCAAGGAGCCAGGCAACCCCATTCACAGCCCCACAAACGATGGCGCTCTCTCTTGCGACAGCCTCCCAAAGTCCAATACTAGCTGCCTGCGCGCTCGGTACAGCCGGAGCCCGGCTCAGCAATTGCGAACGTCCAGGGATTCCTCCCACACCAAAGGTGCCAGGACCAAAAGCTCTTGCTGCTCTTCAAGGAGCCAGGCAACCCCATTCACAGCCCCACAAACGCTGGCGCTCTCTCTTGCGACAGCCTCCCAAAGTCCAACACTAGCTGCCTGCGCTGCTGAGTACAGTCGGAGCCCGGCTCAGCAATTGCGAACGTCCAGGGATTCCTCCCACACCAAAGGGGCCAGGACCAAAAGCTCTTGCTGCTCTTCAAGGAGCCAGGCAACTCCATTCACAGCCCCACAAACGATGGCGCTCTCTCTTGCGACAGCCTCCCAAAGTCCAATACTAGCTGCCTGCACCCCTCGGTACAGCCGGAGCCCGGCTCAGCAACTGCGAACGTCCAGGGATTCCTCCCACACCAAAGGTGCCAGGACCAAAAGCTCTTGCTGCTCTTCAAGGTGCCCGGCAACCCCATTCACAGCCCCACAAACGCTGGCGCTCTCTCTTGCGACAGCCTCCCAAAGTCCAATGCTAGCTGCCTGCACCGCTCGGTACAGCCGGAGCCCGGCTCAGCAATTGCGAACGTCCAGGGATTCCTCCCACACCAAAGGGGCCAGGACCAAAAGCTCTTGCTGCTCTTCAAGGAGCCAGGCAACCCCATTCACAGCCCCACAAACGATGGCGCTCTCTCTTGCGACAGCCTCCCAAAGTCCAACACTAGCTGCCTGCGCTGCTGAGTACAGTCGGAGCCCGGCTCAGCAATTGCGAACGTCCAGGGATTCCTCCCACACCAAAGGTGCCAGGACCAAAAGCTCTTGCTGCTCTTCAAGGAGCCAGGCAACCCCATTCACAGCCCCACAAACGATGGCGCTCTCTCTTGCGACAGCCTCCCAAAGTCCAATACTAGCTGCCTGCGCCGCTGAGTACAGCCGGAGCCCGGCTCAGCAATTGCGAACGTCCAGGGATTCCTCCCACACCAAAGGGGCCAGGACCAAAAGCTCTTGCTGCTCTTCAAGGAGCCAGGCAACCCCATTCAGAGCCCCACAAACGCTGGCGCTCTCTCTTGCGACAGCCTCCCAAAGTCCAATACTAGCTGCCTGCGCCCCTCAGTACAGCCGGAGCCCGGCTCAGCAATTGCGAACGTCCGGGGATTCCTCCCACACCAAAGGTGCCAGGACCAAAAGCTCTTGCTGCTCTTCAAGGAGCCAGGCAACCCCATTCACAGCCCCACAAACGATGGCGCTCTCTCTTGCGAGAGACTCCCAAAGTTCAACACTAGCTGCCTGCGCTGCTGAGTACAGTCGGAGCCCGGCTCAGCAATTGCGAACGTCCAGGGATTCCTCCCACACCAAAGGGGCCAGGACCAAAAGCTCTTGCTGCTCTTCAAGGAGCCAGGCAACCCCATTCACAGCCCCACAAACGATGGCGCTCTCTCTTGCGACAGCCTCCCAAAGTCCAATACTAGCTGCCTGCACCCCTCGGTACAGCCGGAGCCCGGCTCAGCAACTGCGAACGTCCAGGGATTCCTCCCACACCAAAGGTGCCAGGACCAAAAGCTCTTGCTGCTCTTCAAGGTGCCCGGCAACCCCATTCACAGCCCCACAAACGCTGGCGCTCTCTCTTGCGACAGCCTCCCAAAGTCCAATGCTAGCTGCCTGCACCGCTCGGTACAGCCGGAGCCCGGCTCAGCAATTGCGAACGTCCAGGGATTCCTCCCACACCAAAGGGGCCAGGACCAAAAGCTCTTGCTGCTCTTCAAGGAGCCAGGCAACCCCATTCACAGCCCCACAAACGATGGCGCTCTCTCTTGCGACAGCCTCCCAAAGTCCAACACTAGCTGCCTGCGCTGCTGAGTACAGTCGGAGCCCGGCTCAGCAATTGCGAACGTCCAGGGATTCCTCCCACACCAAAGGTGCCAGGACCAAAAGCTCTTGCTGCTCTTCAAGGAGCCAGGCAACCCCATTCACAGCCCCACAAACGATGGCGCTCTCTCTTGCGAGAGACTCCCAAAGTCCAATACTAGCTGCCTGCACCCCTCGGTACAGCCGGAGCCCGGCTCAGCAACTGCGAACGTCCAGGGATTCCTCCCACACCAAAGGTGCCAGGACCAAAAGCTCTTGCTGCTCTTCAAGGAGCCAGGCAACCCCATTCACAGCCCCACAAACGCTGGCGCTCTCTCTTGCGACAGCCTCCCAAAGTCCAATACTAGCTGCCTGCGCGCTCGGTACAGCCGGAGCCCGGCTCAGCAATTGCGAACGTCCAGGGATTCCTCCCACACCAAAGGTGCCAGGACCAAAAGCTCTTGCTGCTCTTCAAGGAGCCAGGCAACCCCATTCACAGCCCCACAAACGATGGTGCTCTCTCTTTCGAGAGACTCCCAAAGTCCAATACTAGCTGCCTGCACCCCTCGGTACGGCCGGAGCCCGGCTCAGCAATTGCGAACGTCCAGGGATTCCTCCCACACCAAAGGGGCCAGGACCAAAAGCTCTTGCTGCTCTTCAAGGAGCCAGGCAACCCCATTCACAGCCCCACAAACGATGGCGCTCTCTCTTGCGACAGCCTCCCAAAGTCCAACACGAGAAGCCTGTGCCACTCAGTACAGCCGGAGCCCGGCTCAGCAATTGCGAACGTCCAGGGATTCCTCCCACACCAAAGGTGCCAGGACCAAAAGCTCTTGCTGCTCTTCAAGGAGCCAGGCAACCCCATTCACAGCCCCACAAACGATGGTGCTCTCTCTTGCGAGAGACTCCCAAAGTCCAACACGAGAAGCCTGTGCCACTCGGTACAGCCGGAGCCCGGCTCAGCAATTGCGAACGTCCAGGGATTCCTCCCACACCAAAGGTGCCAGGACCAAAAGCTCTTGCTGCTCTTCAAGGAGCCAGGCAACCCCATTCACAGCCCCACAAACGATGGCGCTCTCTCTTGCGACAGCCTCCCAAAGTCCAACACTAGAAGCCTGTGCCACTCGGTACAGCCGGAGCCCGGCTCAGCAACTGCGAACGTCCGGGGATTCCTCCCACACCAAAGGGGCCAGGACCAAAAGCTCTTGCTGCTCTTGAAGGAGCCAGGCAACCCCATTCACAGCCCCACAAACGATGGCGCTCTCTCTTGCGACAGCCTCCCAAAGTCCAATACTAGCTGCCTGCACCCCTCGGTACGGCCGGAGCCCGGCTCACCAATTGCAAACGTCCAGGGATTCCTCCCACACCAAAGGGGCCAGGACCAAAAGCTCTTGCTGCTCTTCAAGGAGCCAGGCAACCCCATTCACAGCCCCACAAACGATGGCGCTCTCTCTTGCGACAGCCTCCCAAAGTCCAACACTAGCTGCCTGCGCTGCTGAGTACAGTCGGAGCCCGGCTCAGCAATTGCGAACGTCCAGGGATTCCTCCCACACCAAAGGGGCCAGGACCAAAAGCTCTTGCTGCTCTTGAAGGAGCCAGGCAACCCCATTCACAGCCCCACAAACGATGGCGCTCTCTCTTGCGACAGCCTCCCAAAGTCCAATACTAGCTGCCTGCGCGCTCGGTACAGCCGAAGCCAGGCTCAGCAACTGCGAACGTCCAGGGATTCCTCCCACACCAAAGGGGCCAGGACCAAAAGCTCTTGCTGCTCTTCAAGGAGCCAGGCAACCCCATTCACAGCCCCACAAACGATGGCGCTCTCTCTTGCGACAGCCTCCCCAAGTCCAATACTAGCTGCCTGCGCCGCTCGGTACAGCCGGAGCCCGGCTCAGCAATTGCGAACGTCCAGGGATTCCTCCCACACCAAAGGGGCCAGGACCAAAAGCTCTTGCTGCTCTTCAAGGAGCCAGGCAACCCCATTCACAGCCCCACAAACGATGGCGCTCTCTCTTGCGACAGCCTCCCAAAGTCCAACACTAGCTGCCTGCGCGACTGGTACAGCCGGAGCCCGGTTCAGCAATTGCGAACGTCCAGGGATTCCTCCCACACCAAAGGGGCCAGGACCAAAAGCTCTTGCTGCTCTTCAAGGAGCCAGGCAACCCCATTCACAGCCCCACAAACGATGGCGCTCTCTCTTTCGAGAGACTCCCAAAGTCCAATACTAGCTGCCAGCACCCCTCGGTACGGCCGGAGCCAGGCTCAGCAATTGCGAACGTCCAGGGATTCCTCCCACACCAAAGGTGCCAGGACCAAAAGCTCTTGCTGCTCTTCAAGGAGCCAGGCAACCCCATTCACAGCCCCACAAACGATGGCGCTCTCTCTTGCGACAGCCTCCCAAAGTCCAACACTAGCTGCCTGCGCTGCTGAGTACAGTCGGAGCCCGGCTCAGCAATTGCGAACGTCCAGGGATTCCTCCCACACCAAAGGGGCCAGGACCAAAAGCTCTTGCTGCTCTTCAAGGAGCCAGGCAACCCCATTCACAGCCCCACAAACGATGGCGCTCTCTCTTGCGACAGCCTCCCAAAGTCCAATACTAGCTGCCTGCACCCCTCGGTACAGCCGGAGCCCGGCTCAGCAACTGCGAACGTCCAGGGATTCCTCCCACACCAAAGGGGCCAGGACCAAAAGCTCTTGCTGCTCTTCAAGGTGCCCGGCAACCCCATTCACAGCCCCACAAACGCTGGCGCTCTCTCTTGCGACAGCCTCCCAAAGTCCAATGCTAGCTGCCTGCACCGCTCGGTACAGCCGGAGCCCGGCTCAGCAATTGCGAACGTCCAGGGATTCCTCCCACACCAAAGGTGCCAGGACCAAAAGCTCTTGCTGCTCTTCAAGGAGCCAGGCAACCCCATTCACAGCCCCACAAACGCTGGCGCTCTCTCTTGCGACAGCCTCCCAAAGTCCAACACTAGCTGCCTGCGCTGCTGAGTACAGTCGGAGCCCGGCTCAGCAATTGCGAACGTCCAGGGATTCCTCCCACACCAAAGGGGCCAGGACCAAAAGCTCTTGCTGCTCTTCAAGGAGCCAGGCAACCCCATTCACAGCCCCACAAACGATGGCGCTCTCTCTTGCGAGAGACTCCCAAAGTCCAATACTAGCTGCCTGCACCCCTCGGTACAGCCGGAGCCCGGCTCAGCAACTGCGAACGTCCAGGGATTCCTCCCACACCAAAGGTGCCAGGACCAAAAGCTCTTGCTGCTCTTCAAGGAGCCAGGCAACCCCATTCACAGCCCCACAAACGCTGGCGCTCTCTCTTGCGACAGCCTCCCAAAGTCCAATACTAGCTGCCTGCGCGCTCGGTACAGCCGGAGCCCGGCTCAGCAATTGCGAACGTCCAGGGATTCCTCCCACACCAAAGGTGCCAGGACCAAAAGCTCTTGCTGCTCTTCAAGGAGCCAGGCAACCCCATTCACAGCCCCACAAACGATGGTGCTCTCTCTTTCGAGAGACTCCCAAAGTCCAATACTAGCTGCCTGCACCCCTCGGTACGGCCGGAGCCCGGCTCAGCAATTGCGAACGTCCAGGGATTCCTCCCACACCAAAGGGGCCAGGACCAAAAGCTCTTGCTGCTCTTCAAGGAGCCAGGCAACCCCATTCACAGCCCCACAAACGCTGGCGCTCTCTCTTGCGACAGCCTCCCAAAGTCCAACACTAGAAGCCTGTGCCACTCGGTACAGCCGGAGCCCGGCTCAGCAACTGCGAACGTCCGGGGATTCCTCCCACACCAAAGGTGCCAGGACCAAAAGCTCTTGCTGCTCTTGAAGGAGCCAGGCAACCCCATTCACAGCCCCACAAACGCTGGCGCTCTCTCTTGCGACAGCCTCCCAAAGTCCAATGCTAGCTGCCTGCACCGCTCGGTACAGCCGGAGCCCGGCTCAGCAATTGCGAACGTCCAGGGATTCCTCCCACACCAAAGGGGCCAGGACCAAAAGCTCTTGCTGCTCTTCAAGGAGCCAGGCAACCCCATTCACAGCCCCACAAACGATGGCGCTCTCTCTTGCGACAGCCTCCCAAAGTCCAACACTAGCTGCCTGCGCTGCTGAGTACAGTCGGAGCCCGGCTCAGCAATTGCGAACGTCCAGGGATTCCTCCCACACCAAAGGTGCCAGGACCAAAAGCTCTTGCTGCTCTTCAAGGAGCCAGGCAACCCCATTCACAGCCCCACAAACGATGGCGCTCTCTCTTGCGAGAGATTCCCAAAGTCCAATACTAGCTGCCTGCACCCCTCGGTACAGCCGGAGCCCGGCTCAGCAACTGCGAACGTCCAGGGATTCCTCCCACACCAAAGGGGCCAGGACCAAAAGCTCTTGCTGCTCTTCAAGGAGCCAGGCAACCCCATTCACAGCCCCACAAACGATGGCGCTCTCTCTTGCGACAGCCTCCCAAAGTCCAATACTAGCTGCCTGCGCCCCTCGGTACAGCCGGAGCCCGGCTCAGCAATTGCGAACGTCCAGGGATTCCTCCCACACCAAAGGTGCCAGGACCAAAAGCTCTTGCTGCTCTTCAAGGAGCCAGGCAACCCCATTCACAGCCCCACAAACGATGGCGCTCTCTCTTGCGACAGCCTCCCAAAGTTCAACACTAGCTGCCTGCGCTGCTGAGTACAGTCGGAGCCCGGCTCAGCAATTGCGAACGTCCAGGGATTCCTCCCACACCAAAGGGGCCAGGACCAAAAGCTCTTGCTGCTCTTCAAGGAGCCAGGCAACCCCATTCACAGCCCCACAAACGATGGCGCTCTCTCTTGCGACAGCCTCCCAAAGTCCAATACTAGCTGCCTGCACCCCTCGGTACAGCCGGAGCCCGGCTCAGCAACTGCGAACGTCCAGGGATTCCTCCCACACCAAAGGTGCCAGGACCAAAAGCTCTTGCTGCTCTTCAAGGTGCCAGGCAACCCCATTCACAGCCCCACAAACGCTGGCGCTCTCTCTTGCGACAGCCTCCCAAAGTCCAATGCTAGCTGCCTGCACCGCTCGGTACAGCCGGAGCCCGGCTCAGCAATTGCGAACGTCCAGGGATTCCTCCCACACCAAAGGGGCCAGGACCAAAAGCTCTTGCTGCTCTTCAAGGAGCCAGGCAACCCCATTCACAGCCCCACAAACGATGGCGCTCTCTCTTGCGACAGCCTCCCAAAGTCCAACACTAGCTGCCTGCGCTGCTGAGTACAGTCGGAGCCCGGCTCAGCAATTGCGAACGTCCAGGGATTCCTCCCACACCAAAGGTGCCAGGACCAAAAGCTCTTGCTGCTCTTCAAGGAGCCAGGCAACCCCATTCACAGCCCCACAAACGATGGCGCTCTCTCTTGCGAGAGACTCCCAAAGTCCAATACTAGCTGCCTGCACCCCTCGGTACAGCCGGAGCCCGGCTCAGCAACTGCGAACGTCCAGGGATTCCTCCCACACCAAAGGTGCCAGGACCAAAAGCTCTTGCTGCTCTTCAAGGAGCCAGGCAACCCCATTCACAGCCCCACAAACGATGGCGCTCTCTCTTGCGACAGCCTCCCAAAGTCCAATACTAGCTGCCTGCGCGCTCGGTACAGCCGGAGCCCGGCTCAGCAATTGCGAACGTCCAGGGATTCCTCCCACACCAAAGGTGCCAGGACCAAAAGCTCTTGCTGCTCTTCAAGGAGCCAGGCAACCCCATTCACAGCCCCACAAACGATGGTGCTCTCTCTTTCGAGAGACTCCCAAAGTCCAATACTAGCTGCCTGCACCCCTCGGTACGGCCGGAGCCCGGCTCAGCAATTGCGAACGTCCAGGGATTCCTCCCACACCAAAGGGGCCAGGACCAAAAGCTCTTGCTGCTCTTCAAGGAGCCAGGCAACCCCATTCACAGCCCCACAAACGATGGCGCTCTCTCTTGCGACAGCCTCCCAAAGTCCAACACGAGAAGCCTGTGCCACTCAGTACAGCCGGAGCCCGGCTCAGCAATTGCGAACGTCCAGGGATTCCTCCCACAGCAAAGGTGCCAGGACCAAAAGCTCTTGCTGCTCTTCAAGGAGCCAGGCAACCCCATTCACAGCCCCACAAACGATGGTGCTCTCTCTTGCGAGAGACTCCCAAAGTCCAACACGAGAAGCCTGTGCCACTCGGTACAGCCGGAGCCCGGCTCAGCAATTGCGAACGTCCAGGGATTCCTCCCACACCAAAGGTGCCAGGACCAAAAGCTCTTGCTGCTCTTCAAGGAGCCAGGCAACCCCATTCACAGCCCCACAAACGATGGCGCTCTCTCTTGCGACAGCCTCCCAAAGTCCAATACTAGCTGCCTGCACCCCTCGGTACGGCCGGAGCCCGGCTCAGCAATTGCAAACGTCCAGGGATTCCTCCCACACCAAAGGGGCCAGGACCAAAAGCTCTTGCTGCTCTTCAAGGAGCCAGGCAACCCCATTCACAGCCCCACAAACGATGGCGCTCTCTCTTGCGACAGCCTCCCAAAGTCCAACACTAGCTGCCTGCGCTGCTGAGTACAGTCGGAGCCCGGCTCAGCAATTGCGAACGTCCAGGGATTCCTCCCACACCAAAGGGGCCAGGACCAAAAGCTCTTGCTGCTCTTCAAGGAGCCAGGCAACCCCATTCACAGCCCCACAAACGATGGCGCTCTCTCTTGCGACAGCCTCCCAAAGTCCAATACTAGCTGCCTGCGCGCTCGGTACAGCCGAAGCCAGGCTCAGCAACTGCGAACGTCCAGGGATTCCTCCCACACCAAAGGGGCCAGGACCAAAAGCTCTTGCTGCTCTTCAAGGTGCCCGGCAACCCCATTCACAGCCCCACAAACGATGGCGCTCTCTCTTGCGACAGCCTCCCCAAGTCCAATACTAGCTGCCTGCGCCGCTCGGTACAGCCGGAGCCCGGCTCAGCAATTGCGAACGTCCAGGGATTCCTCCCACACCAAAGGGGCCAGGACCAAAAGCTCTTGCTGCTCTTCAAGGAGCCAGGCAACCCCATTCACAGCCCCACAAACGATGGCGCTCTCTCTTGCGACAGCCTCCCAAAGTCCAACACTAGCTGCCTGCGCGACTGGTACAGCCGGAGCCCGGTTCAGCAATTGCGAACGTCCAGGGATTCCTCCCACACCAAAGGTGCCAGGACCAAAAGCTCTTGCTGCTCTTCAAGGAGCCAGGCAACCCCATTCACAGCCCCACAAACGATGGCGCTCTCTCTTTCGAGAGACTCCCAAAGTCCAATACTAGCTGCCAGCACCCCTCGGTACGGCCGGAGCCAGGCTCAGCAATTGCGAACGTCCAGGGATTCCTCCCACACCAAAGGTGCCAGGACCAAAAGCTCTTGCTGCTCTTCAAGGAGCCAGGCAACCCCATTCACAGCCCCACAAACGATGGCGCTCTCTCTTGCGACAGCCTCCCAAAGTCCAACACTAGCTGCCTGCGCTGCTGAGTACAGTCGGAGCCCGGCTCAGCAATTGCGAACGTCCAGGGATTCCTCCCACACCAAAGGGGCCAGGACCAAAAGCTCTTGCTGCTCTTCAAGGAGCCAGGCAACCCCATTCACAGCCCCACAAACGATGGCGCTCTCTCTTGCGACAGCCTCCCAAAGTCCAATACTAGCTGCCTGCACCCCTCGGTACAGCCGGAGCCTGGCTCAGCAACTGCGAACGTCCAGGGATTCCTCCCACACCAAAGGGGCCAGGACCAAAAGCTCTTGCTGCTCTTCAAGGTGCCCGGCAACCCCATTCACAGCCCCACAAACGCTGGCGCTCTCTCTTGCGACAGCCTCCCAAAGTCCAATGCTAGCTGCCTGCACCGCTCGGTACAGCCGGAGCCCGGCTCAGCAATTGCGAACGTCCAGGGATTCCTCCCACACCAAAGGGGCCAGGACCAAAAGCTCTTGCTGCTCTTCAAGGAGCCAGGCAACCCCATTCACAGCCCCACAAACGATGGCGCTCTCTCTTGCGACAGCCTCCCAAAGTCCAACACTAGCTGCCTGCGCTGCTGAGTACAGTCGGAGCCCGGCTCAGCAATTGCGAACGTCCAGGGATTCCTCCCACACCAAAGGTGCCAGGACCAAAAGCTCTTGCTGCTCTTCAAGGAGCCAGGCAACCCCATTCACAGCCCCACAAACGATGGCGCTCTCTCTTGCGAGAGACTCCCAAAGTCCAATACTAGCTGCCTGCACCCCTCGGTACAGCCGGAGCCCGGCTCAGCAACTGCGAACGTCCAGGGATTCCTCCCACACCAAAGGTGCCAGGACCAAAAGCTCTTGCTGCTCTTCAAGGAGCCAGGCAACCCCATTCACAGCCCCACAAACGCTGGCGCTCTCTCTTGCGACAGCCTCCCAAAGTCCAATACTAGCTGCCTGCGCGCTCGGTACAGCCGGAGCCAGGCTCAGCAATTGCGAACGTCCAGGGATTCCTCCCACACCAAAGGTGCCAGGACCAAAAGCTCTTGCTGCTCTTCAAGGAGCCAGGCAACCCCATTCACAGCCCCACAAACGATGGCGCTCTCTCTTGCGAGAGACTCCCAAAGTTCAACACTAGCTGCCTGCGCTGCTGAGTACAGTCGGAGCCCGGCTCAGCAATTGCGAACGTCCAGGGATTCCTCCCACACCAAAGGGGCCAGGACCAAAAGCTCTTGCTGCTCTTCAAGGAGCCAGGCAACCCCATTCACAGCCCCACAAACGATGGCGCTCTCTCTTGCGACAGCCTCCCAAAGTCCAATACTAGCTGCCTGCACCCCTCGGTACAGCCGGAGCCCGGCTCAGCAACTGCGAACGTCCAGGGATTCCTCCCACACCAAAGGTGCCAGGACCAAAAGCTCTTGCTGCTCTTCAAGGTGCCAGGCAACCCCATTCACAGCCCCACAAACGCTGGCGCTCTCTCTTGCGACAGCCTCCCAAAGTCCAATGCTAGCTGCCTGCACCGCTCGGTACAGCCGGAGCCCGGCTCAGCAATTGCGAACGTCCAGGGATTCCTCCCACACCAAAGGGGCCAGGACCAAAAGCTCTTGCTGCTCTTCAAGGAGCCAGGCAACCCCATTCACAGCCCCACAAACGATGGCGCTCTCTCTTGCGACAGCCTCCCAAAGTCCAACACTAGCTGCCTGCGCTGCTGAGTACAGTCGGAGCCCGGCTCAGCAATTGCGAACGTCCAGGGATTCCTCCCACACCAAAGGTGCCAGGACCAAAAGCTCTTGCTGCTCTTCAAGGAGCCAGGCAACCCCATTCACAGCCCCACAAACGATGGCGCTCTCTCTTGCGAGAGACTCCCAAAGTCCAATACTAGCTGCCTGCACCCCTCGGTACAGCCGGAGCCCGGCTCAGCAACTGCGAACGTCCAGGGATTCCTCCCACACCAAAGGTGCCAGGACCAAAAGCTCTTGCTGCTCTTCAAGGAGCCAGGCAACCCCATTCACAGCCCCACAAACGCTGGCGCTCTCTCTTGCGACAGCCTCCCAAAGTCCAATACTAGCTGCCTGCGCGCTCGGTACAGCCGGAGCCCGGCTCAGCAATTGCGAACGTCCAGGGATTCCTCCCACACCAAAGGTGCCAGGACCAAAAGCTCTTGCTGCTCTTCAAGGAGCCAGGCAACCCCATTCACAGCCCCACAAACGATGGTGCTCTCTCTTTCGAGAGACTCCCAAAGTCCAATACTAGCTGCCTGCACCCCTCGGTACGGCCGGAGCCCGGCTCAGCAATTGCGAACGTCCAGGGATTCCTCCCACACCAAAGGTGCCAGGACCAAAAGCTCTTGCTGCTCTTCAAGGAGCCAGGCAACCCCATTCACAGCCCCACAAACGATGGCGCTCTCTCTTGCGACAGCCTCCCAAAGTCCAACACGAGAAGCCTGTGCCACTCAGTACAGCCGGAGCCCGGCTCAGCAATTGCGAACGTCCAGGGATTCCTCCCACAGCAAAGGTGCCAGGACCAAAAGCTCTTGCTGCTCTTCAAGGAGCCAGGCAACCCCATTCACAGCCCCACAAACGATGGTGCTCTCTCTTGCGAGAGACTCCCAAAGTCCAACACGAGAAGCCTGTGCCACTCGGTACAGCCGGAGCCCGGCTCAGCAATTGCGAACGTCCAGGGATTCCTCCCACACCAAAGGTGCCAGGACCAAAAGCTCTTGCTGCTCTTCAAGGAGCCAGGCAACCCCATTCACAGCCCCACAAACGATGGCGCTCTCTCTTGCGACAGCCTCCCAAAGTCCAATACTAGCTGCCTGCACCCCTCGGTACGGCCGGAGCCCGGCTCAGCAATTGCAAACGTCCAGGGATTCCTCCCACACCAAAGGGGCCAGGACCAAAAGCTCTTGCTGCTCTTCAAGGAGCCAGGCAACCCCATTCACAGCCCCACAAACGCTGGCGCTCTCTCTTGCGACAGCCTCCCAAAGTCCAACACTAGCTGCCTGCGCTGCTGAGTACAGTCGGAGCCCGGCTCAGCAATTGCGAACGTCCAGGGATTCCTCCCACACCAAAGGGGCCAGGACCAAAAGCTCTTGCTGCTCTTCAAGGAGCCAGGCAACCCCATTCACAGCCCCACAAACGATGGCGCTCTCTCTTGCGACAGCCTCCCAAAGTCCAATACTAGCTGCCTGCGCGCTCGGTACAGCCGAAGCCAGGCTCAGCAACTGCGAACGTCCAGGGATTCCTCCCACACCAAAGGGGCCAGGACCAAAAGCTCTTGCTGCTCTTCAAGGTGCCCGGCAACCCCATTCACAGCCCCACAAACGATGGCGCTCTCTCTTGCGACAGCCTCCCCAAGTCCAATACTAGCTGCCTGCGCCGCTCGGTACAGCCGGAGCCCGGCTCAGCAATTGCGAACGTCCAGGGATTCCTCCCACACCAAAGGGGCCAGGACCAAAAGCTCTTGCTGCTCTTCAAGGAGCCAGGCAACCCCATTCACAGCCCCACAAACGATGGCGCTCTCTCTTGCGACAGCCTCCCAAAGTCCAACACTAGCTGCCTGCGCGACTGGTACAGCCGGAGCCCGGTTCAGCAATTGCGAACGTCCAGGGATTCCTCCCACACCAAAGGTGCCAGGACCAAAAGCTCTTGCTGCTCTTCAAGGAGCCAGGCAACCCCATTCACAGCCCCACAAACGATGGCGCTCTCTCTTTCGAGAGACTCCCAAAGTCCAATACTAGCTGCCAGCACCCCTCGGTACGGCCGGAGCCCGGCTCAGCAATTGCGAACGTCCAGGGATTCCTCCCACACCAAAGGTGCCAGGACCAAAAGCTCTTGCTGCTCTTCAAGGAGCCAGGCAACCCCATTCACAGCCCCACAAACGATGGCGCTCTCTCTTGCGACAGCCTCCCAAAGTCCAACACTAGCTGCCTGCGCTGCTGAGTACAGTCGGAGCCCGGCTCAGCAATTGCGAACGTCCAGGGATTCCTCCCACACCAAAGGGGCCAGGACCAAAAGCTCTTGCTGCTCTTCAAGGAGCCAGGCAACCCCATTCACAGCCCCACAAACGATGGCGCTCTCTCTTGCGACAGCCTCCCAAAGTCCAATACTAGCTGCCTGCACCCCTCGGTACAGCCGGAGCCTGGCTCAGCAACTGCGAACGTCCAGGGATTCCTCCCACACCAAAGGGGCCAGGACCAAAAGCTCTTGCTGCTCTTCAAGGTGCCCGGCAACCCCATTCACAGCCCCACAAACGCTGGCGCTCTCTCTTGCGACAGCCTCCCAAAGTCCAATGCTAGCTGCCTGCACCGCTCGGTACAGCCGGAGCCCGGCTCAGCAATTGCGAACGTCCAGGGATTCCTCCCACACCAAAGGGGCCAGGACCAAAAGCTCTTGCTGCTCTTCAAGGAGCCAGGCAACCCCATTCACAGCCCCACAAACGATGGCGCTCTCTCTTGCGACAGCCTCCCAAAGTCCAACACTAGCTGCCTGCGCTGCTGAGTACAGTCGGAGCCCGGCTCAGCAATTGCGAACGTCCAGGGATTCCTCCCACACCAAAGGTGCCAGGACCAAAAGCTCTTGCTGCTCTTCAAGGAGCCAGGCAACCCCATTCACAGCCCCACAAACGATGGCGCTCTCTCTTGCGAGAGACTCCCAAAGTCCAATACTAGCTGCCTGCACCCCTCGGTACAGCCGGAGCCCGGCTCAGCAACTGCGAACGTCCAGGGATTCCTCCCACACCAAAGGTGCCAGGACCAAAAGCTCTTGCTGCTCTTCAAGGAGCCAGGCAACCCCATTCACAGCCCCACAAACGCTGGCGCTCTCTCTTGCGACAGCCTCCCAAAGTCCAATACTAGCTGCCTGCGCGCTCGGTACAGCCGGAGCCAGGCTCAGCAATTGCGAACGTCCAGGGATTCCTCCCACACCAAAGGTGCCAGGACCAAAAGCTCTTGCTGCTCTTCAAGGAGCCAGGCAACCCCATTCACAGCCCCACAAACGATGGTGCTCTCTCTTTCGAGAGACTCCCAAAGTCCAATACTAGCTGCCTGCACCCCTCGGTACGGCCGGAGCCCGGCTCAGCAATTGCGAACGTCCAGGGATTCCTCCCACACCAAAGGGGCCAGGACCAAAAGCTCTTGCTGCTCTTCAAGGAGCCAGGCAACCCCATTCACAGCCCCACAAACGCTGGCGCTCTCTCTTGCAACAGCCTCCCAAAGTCCAACACTAGAAGCCTGTGCCACTCGGTACAGCCGGAGCCCGGCTCAGCAACTGCGAACGTCCGGGGATTCCTCCCACACCAAAGGTGCCAGGACCAAAAGCTCTTGCTGCTCTTGAAGGAGCCAGGCAACCCCATTCACAGCCCCACAAACGCTGGCGCTCTCTCTTGCGACAGCCTCCCAAAGTCCAATACTAGCTGCCTGCACCCCTCGGTACAGCCGGAGCCCGGCTCACCAATTGCAAACGTCCAGGGATTCCTCCCACACCAAAGGGGCCAGGACCAAAAGCTCTTGCTGCTCTTCAAGGAGCCAGGCAACCCCATTCACAGCCCCACAAACGATGGCGCTCTCTCTTGCGACAGCCTCCCAAAGTCCAACACTAGCTGCCTGCGCGCTCGGTACAACCGGAGCCCGGCTCAGCAATTGCGAACGTCCAGGGATTCCTCCCACACCAAAGGGGCCAGGACCAAAAGCTCTTGCTGCTCTTCAAGGAGCCAGGCAACCCCATTCACAGCCCCACAAACAATGGCGCTCTCTCTTGCGACAGCCTCCCAAAGTCCAATACTAGCTGCCTGCGCGCTCGGTACAGCCGAAGCCAGGCTCAGCAACTGCGAACGTCCAGGGATTCCTCCCACACCAAAGGGGCCAGGACCAAAAGCTCTTGCTGCTCTTCAAGGTGCCCGGCAACCCCATTCACAGCCCCACAAACGATGGCGCTCTCTCTTGCGACAGCCTCCCAAAGTCCAATACTAGCTGCCTGCGCCGCTCGGTACAGCCGGAGCCCGGCTCAGCAATTGCGAACGTCCAGGGATTCCTCCCACACCAAAGGGGCCAGGACCAAAAGCTCTTGCTGCTCTTCAAGGAGCCAGGCAACCCCATTCACAGCCCCACAAACGATGGCGCTCTCTCTTGCGACAGCCTCCCAAAGTCCAACACTAGCTGCCTGCGCGACTGGTACAGCCGGAGCCCGGTTCAGCAATTGCGAACGTCCAGGGATTCCTCCCACACCAAAGGTGCCAGGACCAAAAGCTCTTGCTGCTCTTCAAGGAGCCAGGCAACCCCATTCACAGCCCCACAAACGATGGCGCTCTCTCTTTCGAGAGACTCCCAAAGTCCAATACTAGCTGCCAGCACCCCTCGGTACGGCCGGAGCCCGGCTCAGCAATTGCGAACGTCCAGGGATTCCTCCCACACCAAAGGGGCCAGGACCAAAAGCTCTTGCTGCTCTTCAAGGAGCCAGGCAACCCCATTCACAGCCCCACAAACGCTGGCGCTCTCTCTTGCGACAGCCTCCCAAAGTCCAACACTAGCTGCCTGCGCTGCTGAGTACAGTCGGAGCCCGGCTCAGCAATTGCGAACGTCCAGGGATTCCTCCCACACCAAAGGTGCCAGGACCAAAAGCTCTTGCTGCTCTTCAAGGAGCCAGGCAACCCCATTCACAGCCCCACAAACGATGGCGCTCTCTCTTGCGACAGCCTCCCAAAGTCCAATACTAGCTGCCTGCACCCCTCGGTACAGCCGGAGCCCGGCTCAGCAACTGCGAACGTCCAGGGATTCCTCCCACACCAAAGGTGCCAGGACCAAAAGCTCTTGCTGCTCTTCAAGGTGCCCGGCAACCCCATTCACAGCCCCACAAACGCTGGCGCTCTCTCTTGCGACAGCCTCCCAAAGTCCAATGCTAGCTGCCTGCACCGCTCGGTACAGCCGGAGCCCGGCTCAGCAATTGCGAACGTCCAGGGATTCCTCCCACACCAAAGGGGCCAGGACCAAAAGCTCTTGCTGCTCTTCAAGGAGCCAGGCAACCCCATTCACAGCCCCACAAACGATGGCGCTCTCTCTTGCGACAGCCTCCCAAAGTCCAACACTAGCTGCCTGCGCTGCTGAGTACAGTCGGAGCCCGGCTCAGCAATTGCGAACGTCCAGGGATTCCTCCCACACCAAAGGTGCCAGGACCAAAAGCTCTTGCTGCTCTTCAAGGAGCCAGGCAACCCCATTCACAGCCCCACAAACGATGGCGCTCTCTCTTGCGAGAGACTCCCAAAGTCCAATACTAGCTGCCTGCACCCCTCGGTACAGCCGGAGCCCGGCTCAGCAACTGCGAACGTCCAGGGATTCCTCCCACACCAAAGGTGCCAGGACCAAAAGCTCTTGCTGCTCTTCAAGGAGCCAGGCAACCCCATTCACAGCCCCACAAACGATGGCGCTCTCTCTTGCGACAGCCTCCCAAAGTCCAACACTAGCTGCCTGCGCGACTGGTACAGCCGGAGCCCGGCTCAGCAATTGCGAACGTCCGGGGATTCCTCCCACACCAAAGGTGCCAGGACCAAAAGCTCTTGCTGCTCTTGAAGGAGCCAGGCAACCCCATTCACAGCCCCACAAACGATGGTGCTCTCTCTTGCGAGAGACTCCCAAAGTCCAACACGAGAAGCCTGTGCCACTCAGTACAGCCGGAGCCCGGCTCAGCAATTGCGAACGTCCAGGGATTCCTCCCACACCAAAGGGGCCAGGACCAAAAGCTCTTGCTGCTCTTCAAGGAGCCAGGCAACCCCATTCACAGCCCCACAAACGATGGCGCTCTCTCTTGCGACAGCCTCCCAAAGTCCAATACTAGCTGCCTGCACCCCTCGATACAGCCGGAGCCAGGCTCAGCAACTGCGAACGTCCAGGGATTCCTCCCACACCAAAGGTGCCAGGACCAAAAGCTCTTGCTGCTCTTCAAGGAGCCAGGCAACCCCATTCACAGCCCCACAAACGATGGTGCTCTCTATTGCGAGAGACTCCCAAAGTCCAACACGAGAAGCCTGTGCCACTCGGTACAGCCGGAGCCCGGCTCAGCAATTGCGAACGTCCAGGGATTCCTCCCACACCAAAGGGGCCAGGACCAAAAGCTCTTGCTGCTCTTCAAGGAGCCAGGCAACCCCATTCACAGCCCCACAAACGCTGGCGCTCTCTCTTGCGACAGCCTCCCAAAGTCCAACACTAGAAGCCTGTGCCACTCGGTACAGCCGGAGCCCGGCTCAGCAACTGCAAACGTCCGGGGATTCCTCCCACACCAAAGGTGCCAGGACCAAAAGCTCTTGCTGCTCTTGAAGGAGCCAGGCAACCCCATTCACAGCCCCACAAACGCTGGCGCTCTCTCTTGCGACAGCCTCCCAAAGTCCAACACGAGAAGCCTGTGCCACTCGGTACAGCCGGAGCCCGGCTCAGCAATTGCGAACGTCCAGGGATTCCTCCCACACCAAAGGGGCCAGGACCAAAAGCTCTTGCTGCTCTTCAAGGAGCCAGGCAACCCCATTCACAGCCCCACAAACGATGGCGCTCTCTCTTGCGACAGCCTCCCAAAGTCCAATACTAGCTGCCTGCGCGCTCGGTACAGCCGAAGCCAGGCTCAGCAACTGCGAACGTCCAGGGATTCCTCCCACACCAAAGGTGCCAGGACCAAAAGCTCTTGCTGCTCTTCAAGGTGCCCGGCAACCCCATTCACAGCCCCACAAACGATGGCGCTCTCTCTTGCGACAGCCTCCCAAAGTCCAATACTAGCTGCCTGCGCCGCTCGGTACAGCCGGAGCCCGGCTCAGCAATTGCGAACGTCCAGGGATTCCTCCCACACCAAAGGGGCCAGGACCAAAAGCTCTTGCTGCTCTTCAAGGAGCCAGGCAACCCCATTCACAGCCCCACAAACGCTGGCGCTCTCTCTTGCGACAGCCTCCCAAAGTCCAATACTAGCTGCCTGCGCGCTCGGTACAGCCGGAGCCCGGCTCAGCAATTGCGAACGTCCAGGGATTCCTCCCACACCAAAGGTGCCAGGACCAAAAGCTCTTGCTGCTCTTCAAGGAGCCAGGCAACCCCATTCACAGCCCCACAAACGATGGTGCTCTCTCTTTCGAGAGACTCCCAAAGTCCAATACTAGCTGCCTGCACCCCTCGGTACGGCCGGAGCCCGGCTCAGCAATTGCGAACGTCCAGGGATTCCTCCCACACCAAAGGTGCCAGGACCAAAAGCTCTTGCTGCTCTTCAAGGAGCCAGGCAACCCCATTCACAGCCCCACAAACGATGGCGCTCTCTCTTGCGACAGCCTCCCAAAGTCCAACACGAGAAGCCTGTGCCACTCAGTACAGCCGGAGCCCGGCTCAGCAATTGCGAACGTCCAGGGATTCCTCCCACAGCAAAGGTGCCAGGACCAAAAGCTCTTGCTGCTCTTCAAGGAGCCAGGCAACCCCATTCACAGCCCCACAAACGATGGTGCTCTCTCTTGCGAGAGACTCCCAAAGTCCAACACGAGAAGCCTGTGCCACTCGGTACAGCCGGAGCCCGGCTCAGCAATTGCGAACGTCCAGGGATTCCTCCCACACCAAAGGTGCCAGGACCAAAAGCTCTTGCTGCTCTTCAAGGAGCCAGGCAACCCCATTCACAGCCCCACAAACGATGGCGCTCTCTCTTGCGACAGCCTCCCAAAGTCCAATACTAGCTGCCTGCACCCCTCGGTACGGCCGGAGCCCGGCTCAGCAATTGCAAACGTCCAGGGATTCCTCCCACACCAAAGGGGCCAGGACCAAAAGCTCTTGCTGCTCTTCAAGGAGCCAGGCAACCCCATTCACAGCCCCACAAACGATGGCGCTCTCTCTTGCGACAGCCTCCCAAAGTCCAACACTAGCTGCCTGCGCTGCTGAGTACAGTCGGAGCCCGGCTCAGCAATTGCGAACGTCCAGGGATTCCTCCCACACCAAAGGGGCCAGGACCAAAAGCTCTTGCTGCTCTTCAAGGAGCCAGGCAACCCCATTCACAGCCCCACAAACGATGGCGCTCTCTCTTGCGACAGCCTCCCAAAGTCCAATACTAGCTGCCTGCGCGCTCGGTACAGCCGAAGCCAGGCTCAGCAACTGCGAACGTCCAGGGATTCCTCCCACACCAAAGGGGCCAGGACCAAAAGCTCTTGCTGCTCTTCAAGGTGCCCGGCAACCCCATTCACAGCCCCACAAACGATGGCGCTCTCTCTTGCGACAGCCTCCCCAAGTCCAATACTAGCTGCCTGCGCCGCTCGGTACAGCCGGAGCCCGGCTCAGCAATTGCGAACGTCCAGGGATTCCTCCCACACCAAAGGGGCCAGGACCAAAAGCTCTTGCTGCTCTTCAAGGAGCCAGGCAACCCCATTCACAGCCCCACAAACGATGGCGCTCTCTCTTGCGACAGCCTCCCAAAGTCCAACACTAGCTGCCTGCGCGACTGGTACAGCCGGAGCCCGGTTCAGCAATTGCGAACGTCCAGGGATTCCTCCCACACCAAAGGTGCCAGGACCAAAAGCTCTTGCTGCTCTTCAAGGAGCCAGGCAACCCCATTCACAGCCCCACAAACGATGGCGCTCTCTCTTTCGAGAGACTCCCAAAGTCCAATACTAGCTGCCAGCACCCCTCGGTACGGCCGGAGCCAGGCTCAGCAATTGCGAACGTCCAGGGATTCCTCCCACACCAAAGGGGCCAGGACCAAAAGCTCTTGCTGCTCTTCAAGGAGCCAGGCAACCCCATTCACAGCCCCACAAACGATGGCGCTCTCTCTTGCGACAGCCTCCCAAAGTCCAACACTAGCTGCCTGCGCTGCTGAGTACAGTCGGAGCCCGGCTCAGCAATTGCGAACGTCCAGGGATTCCTCCCACACCAAAGGGGCCAGGACCAAAAGCTCTTGCTGCTCTTCAAGGAGCCAGGCAACCCCATTCACAGCCCCACAAACGATGGCGCTCTCTCTTGCGACAGCCTCCCAAAGTCCAATACAAGCTGCCTGCACCCCTCGGTACAGCCGGAGCCTGGCTCAGCAACTGCGAACGTCCAGGGATTCCTCCCACACCAAAGGGGCCAGGACCAAAAGCTCTTGCTGCTCTTCAAGGTGCCCGGCAACCCCATTCACAGCCCCACAAACGCTGGCGCTCTCTCTTGCGACAGCCTCCCAAAGTCCAATGCTAGCTGCCTGCACCGCTCGGTACAGCCGGAGCCCGGCTCAGCAATTGCGAACGTCCAGGGATTCCTCCCACACCAAAGGGGCCAGGACCAAAAGCTCTTGCTGCTCTTCAAGGAGCCAGGCAACCCCATTCACAGCCCCACAAACGATGGCGCTCTCTCTTGCGACAGCCTCCCAAAGTCCAACACTAGCTGCCTGCGCTGCTGAGTACAGTCGGAGCCCGGCTCAGCAATTGCGAACGTCCAGGGATTCCTCCCACACCAAAGGTGCCAGGACCAAAAGCTCTTGCTGCTCTTCAAGGAGCCAGGCAACCCCATTCACAGCCCCACAAACGATGGCGCTCTCTCTTGCGAGAGACTCCCAAAGTCCAATACTAGCTGCCTGCACCCCTCGGTACAGCCGGAGCCCGGCTCAGCAACTGCGAACGTCCAGGGATTCCTCCCACACCAAAGGTGCCAGGACCAAAAGCTCTTGCTGCTCTTCAAGGAGCCAGGCAACCCCATTCACAGCCCCACAAACGCTGGCGCTCTCTCTTGCGACAGCCTCCCAAAGTCCAATACTAGCTGCCTGCGCGCTCGGTACAGCCGGAGCCAGGCTCAGCAATTGCGAACGTCCAGGGATTCCTCCCACACCAAAGGTGCCAGGACCAAAAGCTCTTGCTGCTCTTCAAGGAGCCAGGCAACCCCATTCACAGCCCCACAAACGATGGTGCTCTCTCTTTCGAGAGACTCCCAAAGTCCAATACTAGCTGCCTGCACCCCTCGGTACGGCCGGAGCCCGGCTCAGCAATTGCGAACGTCCAGGGATTCCTCCCACACCAAAGGGGCCAGGACCAAAAGCTCTTGCTGCTCTTCAAGGAGCCAGGCAACCCCATTCACAGCCCCACAAACGCTGGCGCTCTCTCTTGCAACAGCCTCCCAAAGTCCAACACTAGAAGCCTGTGCCACTCGGTACAGCCGGAGCCCGGCTCAGCAACTGCGAACGTCCGGGGATTCCTCCCACACCAAAGGTGCCAGGACCAAAAGCTCTTGCTGCTCTTGAAGGAGCCAGGCAACCCCATTCACAGCCCCACAAACGCTGGCGCTCTCTCTTGCGACAGCCTCCCAAAGTCCAATACTAGCTGCCTGCACCCCTCGGTACAGCCGGAGCCCGGCTCAGCAATTGCGAACGTCCAGGGATTCCTCCCACACCAAAGGGGCCAGGACCAAAAGCTCTTGCTGCTCTTCAAGGAGCCAGGCAACCCCATTCACAGCCCCACAAACGATGGCGCTCTCTCTTGCGACAGCCTCCCAAAGTCCAACACTAGCTGCCTGCGCGCTCGGTACAACCGGAGCCCGGCTCAGCAATTGCGAACGTCCAGGGATTCCTCCCACACCAAAGGGGCCAGGACCAAAAGCTCTTGCTGCTCTTCAAGGAGCCAGGCAACCCCATTCACAGCCCCACAAACAATGGCGCTCTCTCTTGCGACAGCCTCCCAAAGTCCAATACTAGCTGCCTGCGCGCTCGGTACAGCCGAAGCCAGGCTCAGCAACTGCGAACGTCCAGGGATTCCTCCCACACCAAAGGGGCCAGGACCAAAAGCTCTTGCTGCTCTTCAAGGTGCCCGGCAACCCCATTCACAGCCCCACAAACGATGGCGCTCTCTCTTGCGACAGCCTCCCAAAGTCCAATACTAGCTGCCTGCGCCGCTCGGTACAGCCGGAGCCCGGCTCAGCAATTGCGAACGTCCAGGGATTCCTCCCACACCAAAGGGGCCAGGACCAAAAGCTCTTGCTGCTCTTCAAGGAGCCAGGCAACCCCATTCACAGCCCCACAAACGATGGCGCTCTCTCTTGCGACAGCCTCCCAAAGTCCAACACTAGCTGCCTGCGCGACTGGTACAGCCGGAGCCCGGTTCAGCAATTGCGAACGTCCAGGGATTCCTCCCACACCAAAGGTGCCAGGACCAAAAGCTCTTGCTGCTCTTCAAGGAGCCAGGCAACCCCATTCACAGCCCCACAAACGATGGCGCTCTCTCTTTCGAGAGACTCCCAAAGTCCAATACTAGCTGCCTGCACCCCTCGGTACGGCCGGAGCCCGGCTCAGCAATTGCGAACGTCCAGGGATTCCTCCCACACCAAAGGGGCCAGGACCAAAAGCTCTTGCTGCTCTTCAAGGAGCCAGGCAACCCCATTCACAGCCCCACAAACGCTGGCGCTCTCTCTTGCGACAGCCTCCCAAAGTCCAACACTAGCTGCCTGCGCTGCTGAGTACAGTCGGAGCCCGGCTCAGCAATTGCGAACGTCCAGGGATTCCTCCCACACCAAAGGGGCCAGGACCAAAAGCTCTTGCTGCTCTTCAAGGAGCCAGGCAACCCCATTCACAGCCCCACAAACGATGGCGCTCTCTCTTGCGACAGCCTCCCAAAGTCCAATACTAGCTGCCTGCACCCCTCGGTACAGCCGGAGCCCGGCTCAGCAACTGCGAACGTCCAGGGATTCCTCCCACACCAAAGGTGCCAGGACCAAAAGCTCTTGCTGCTCTTCAAGGTGCCCGGCAACCCCATTCACAGCCCCACAAACGCTGGCGCTCTCTCTTGCGACAGCCTCCCAAAGTCCAATGCTAGCTGCCTGCACCGCTCGGTACAGCCGGAGCCCGGCTCAGCAATTGCGAACGTCCAGGGATTCCTCCCACACCAAAGGGGCCAGGACCAAAAGCTCTTGCTGCTCTTCAAGGAGCCAGGCAACCCCATTCACAGCCCCACAAACGATGGCGCTCTCTCTTGCGACAGCCTCCCAAAGTCCAACACTAGCTGCCTGCGCTGCTGAGTACAGTCGGAGCCCGGCTCAGCAATTGCGAACGTCCAGGGATTCCTCCCACACCAAAGGTGCCAGGACCAAAAGCTCTTGCTGCTCTTCAAGGAGCCAGGCAACCCCATTCACAGCCCCACAAACGATGGCGCTCTCTCTTGCGAGAGACTCCCAAAGTCCAATACTAGCTGCCTGCACCCCTCGGTACAGCCGGAGCCCGGCTCAGCAACTGCGAACGTCCAGGGATTCCTCCCACACCAAAGGTGCCAGGACCAAAAGCTCTTGCTGCTCTTCAAGGAGCCAGGCAACCCCATTCACAGCCCCACAAACGATGGCGCTCTCTCTTGCGACAGCCTCCCAAAGTCCAACACTAGCTGCCTGCGCGACTGGTACAGCCGGAGCCCGGCTCAGCAATTGCGAACGTCCGGGGATTCCTCCCACACCAAAGGTGCCAGGACCAAAAGCTCTTGCTGCTCTTGAAGGAGCCAGGCAACCCCATTCACAGCCCCACAAACGATGGTGCTCTCTCTTGCGAGAGACTCCCAAAGTCCAACACGAGAAGCCTGTGCCACTCAGTACAGCCGGAGCCCGGCTCAGCAATTGCGAACGTCCAGGGATTCCTCCCACACCAAAGGGGCCAGGACCAAAAGCTCTTGCTGCTCTTCAAGGAGCCAGGCAACCCCATTCACAGCCCCACAAACGATGGCGCTCTCTCTTGCGACAGCCTCCCAAAGTCCAATACTAGCTGCCTGCACCCCTCGATACAGCCGGAGCCAGGCTCAGCAACTGCGAACGTCCAGGGATTCCTCCCACACCAAAGGTGCCAGGACCAAAAGCTCTTGCTGCTCTTCAAGGAGCCAGGCAACCCCATTCACAGCCCCACAAACGATGGTGCTCTCTATTGCGAGAGACTCCCAAAGTCCAACACGAGAAGCCTGTGCCACTCGGTACAGCCGGAGCCCGGCTCAGCAATTGCGAACGTCCAGGGATTCCTCCCACACCAAAGGGGCCAGGACCAAAAGCTCTTGCTGCTCTTCAAGGAGCCAGGCAACCCCATTCACAGCCCCACAAACGCTGGCGCTCTCTCTTGCGACAGCCTCCCAAAGTCCAACACTAGAAGCCTGTGCCACTCGGTACAGCCGGAGCCCGGCTCAGCAACTGCAAACGTCCGGGGATTCCTCCCACACCAAAGGTGCCAGGACCAAAAGCTCTTGCTGCTCTTGAAGGAGCCAGGCAACCCCATTCACAGCCCCACAAACGCTGGCGCTCTCTCTTGCGACAGCCTCCCAAAGTCCAACACGAGAAGCCTGTGCCACTCGGTACAGCCGGAGCCCGGCTCAGCAATTGCGAACGTCCAGGGATTCCTCCCACACCAAAGGGGCCAGGACCAAAAGCTCTTGCTGCTCTTCAAGGAGCCAGGCAACCCCATTCACAGCCCCACAAACGATGGCGCTCTCTCTTGCGACAGCCTCCCAAAGTCCAATACTAGCTGCCTGCGCGCTCGGTACAGCCGAAGCCAGGCTCAGCAACTGCGAACGTCCAGGGATTCCTCCCACACCAAAGGTGCCAGGACCAAAAGCTCTTGCTGCTCTTCAAGGTGCCCGGCAACCCCATTCACAGCCCCACAAACGATGGCGCTCTCTCTTGCGACAGCCTCCCAAAGTCCAATACTAGCTGCCAGCACCCCTCGGTACAGCCGGAGCCCGGCTCAGCAATTGCGAACGTCCAGGGATTCCTCCCACACCAAAGGGGCCAGGACCAAAAGCTCTTGCTGCTCTTGAAGGAGCCAGGCAACCCCATTCACAGCCCCACAAACGATGGCGCTCTCTCTTGCGACAGCCTCCCAAAGTCCAACACTAGCTGCCTGCGCGACTGGTACAGCCGGAGCCCGGTTCAGCAATTGCGAACGTCCAGGGATTCCTCCCACACCAAAGGTGCCAGGACCAAAAGCTCTTGCTGCTCTTCAAGGAGCCAGGCAACCCCATTCACAGCCCCACAAACGATGGCGCTCTCTCTTTCGAGAGACTCCCAAAGTCCAATACTAGCTGCCAGCACCCCTCGGTACGGCCGGAGCCAGGCTCAGCAATTGCGAACGTCCAGGGATTCCTCCCACACCAAAGGTGCCAGGACCAAAAGCTCTTGCTGCTCTTCAAGGAGCCAGGCAACCCCATTCACAGCCCCACAAACGCTGGCGCTCTCTCTTGCGACAGCCTCCCAAAGTCCAACACTAGCTGCCTGCGCTGCTGAGTACAGTCGGAGCCCGGCTCAGCAATTGCGAACGTCCAGGGATTCCTCCCACACCAAAGGGGCCAGGACCAAAAGCTCTTGCTGCTCTTCAAGGAGCCAGGCAACCCCATTCACAGCCCCACAAACGATGGCGCTCTCTCTTGCGACAGCCTCCCAAAGTCCAATACTAGCTGCCTGCACCCCTCGGTACAGCCGGAGCCCGGCTCAGCAACTGCGAACGTCCAGGGATTCCTCCCACACCAAAGGTGCCAGGACCAAAAGCTCTTGCTGCTCTTCAAGGTGCCCGGCAACCCCATTCACAGCCCCACAAACGATGGCGCTCTCTCTTGCGACAGCCTCCCAAAGTCCAATGCTAGCTGCCTGCACCGCTCGGTACAGCCGGAGCCCGGCTCAGCAATTGCGAACGTCCAGGGATTCCTCCCACACCAAAGGGGCCAGGACCAAAAGCTCTTGCTGCTCTTCAAGGAGCCAGGCAACCCCATTCACAGCCCCACAAACGATGGCGCTCTCTCTTGCGACAGCCTCCCAAAGTCCAACACTAGCTGCCTGCGCTGCTGAGTACAGTCGGAGCCCGGCTCAGCAATTGCGAACGTCCAGGGATTCCTCCCACACCAAAGGTGCCAGGACCAAAAGCTCTTGCTGCTCTTCAAGGAGCCAGGCAACCCCATTCACAGCCCCACAAACGATGGCGCTCTCTCTTGCGAGAGACTCCCAAAGTCCAATACTAGCTGCCTGCACCCCTCGGTACAGCCGGAGCCCGGCTCAGCAACTGCGAACGTCCAGGGATTCCTCCCACACCAAAGGTGCCAGGACCAAAAGCTCTTGCTGCTCTTCAAGGAGCCAGGCAACCCCATTCACAGCCCCACAAACGCTGGCGCTCTCTCTTGCGACAGCCTCCCAAAGTCCAATACTAGCTGCCTGCACCCCTCGGTACAGCCGGAGCCCGACTCAGGAACTGCGAACGTCCAGGGATTCCTCCCACACCAAAGGTGCCAGGACCAAAAGCTCTTGCTGCTCTTCAAGGAGCCAGGCAACCCCATTCACAGCCCCACAAACGATGGTGCTCTCTCTTTCGAGAGACTCCCAAAGTCCAATACTAGCTGCCTGCACCCCTCGGTACGGCCGGAGCCCGGCTCAGCAATTGCGAACGTCCAGGGATTCCTCCCAGACCAAAGGGGCCAGGACCAAAAGCTCTTGCTGCTCTTCAAGGTGCCAGGCAACCCCATTCACAGCCCCACAAACGCTGGCGCTCTCTCTTGCGACAGCCTCCCAAAGTCCAACACGAGAAGCCTGTGCCACTCAGTACAGCCGGAGCCCGGCTCAGCAATTGCGAACGTCCAGGGATTCCTCCCACACCAAAGGGGCCAGGACCAAAAGCTCTTGCTGCTCTTCAAGGAGCCAGGCAACCCCATTCACAGCCCCACAAACGATGGTGCTCTCTCTTGCGAGAGACTCCCAAAGTCCAACACGAGAAGCCTGTGCCACTCGGTACAGCCGGAGCCCGGCTCAGCAATTGCGAACGTCCAGGGATTCCTCCCACACCAAAGGGGCCAGGACCAAAAGCTCTTGCTGCTCTTCAAGGAGCCAGGCAACCCCATTCACAGCCCCACAAACGCTGGCGCTCTCTCTTGCGACAGCCTCCCAAAGTCCAACACTAGAAGCCTGTGCCACTCAGTACAGCCGGAGCCCGGCTCAGCAACTGCAAACGTCCGGGGATTCCTCCCACACCAAAGGTGCCAGGACCAAAAGCTCTTGCTGCTCTTGAAGGAGCCAGGCAACCCCATTCACAGCCCCACAAACGCTGGCGCTCTCTCTTGCGACAGCCTCCCAAAGTCCAATACTAGCTGCCTGCACCCCTCGGTACGGCCGGAGCCCGGCTCACCAATTGCAAACGTCCAGGGATTCCTCCCACACCAAAGGGGCCAGGACCAAAAGCTCTTGCTGCTCTTCAAGGAGCCAGGCAACGCCATTCACAGCCCCACAAACGATGGCGCTCTCTCTTGCGACAGCCTCCCAAAGTCCAACACTAGCTGCCTGCGCGACTGGTACAGCCGGAGCCCGGCTCAGCAATTGCGAACGTCCAGGGATTCCTCCCACACCAAAGGGGCCAGGACCAAAAGCTCTTGCTGCTCTTCAAGGAGCCAGGCAACCCCATTCACAGCCCCACAAACGATGGCGCTCTCTCTTGCGACAGCCTCCCAAAGTCCAATACTAGCTGCCTGCGCGCTCGGTACAGCCGAAGCCAGGCTCAGCAACTGCGAACGTCCAGGGATTCCTCCCACACCAAAGGGGCCAGGACCAAAAGCTCTTGCTGCTCTTCAAGGTGCCCGGCAACCCCATTCACAGCCCCACAAACGATGGCGCTCTCTCTTGCGACAGCCTCCCAAAGTCCAATACTAGCTGCCTGCGCCGCTCGGTACAGCCGGAGCCCGGCTCAGCAATTGCGAACGTCCAGGGATTCCTCCCACACCAAAGGGGCCAGGACCAAAAGCTCTTGCTGCTCTTCAAGGAGCCAGGCAACCCCATTCACAGCCCCACAAACGATGGCGCTCTCTCTTGCGACAGCCTCCCAAAGTCCAACACTAGCTGCCTGCGCGACTGGTACAGCCGGAGCCCGGTTCAGCAATTGCGAACGTCCAGGGATTCCTCCCACACCAAAGGTGCCAGGACCAAAAGCTCTTGCTGCTCTTCAAGGAGCCAGGCAACCCCATTCACAGCCCCACAAACGATGGCGCTCTCTCTTTCGAGAGACTCCCAAAGTCCAATACTAGCTGCCAGCACCCCTCGGTACGGCCGGAGCCAGGCTCAGCAATTGCGAACGTCCAGGGATTCCTCCCACACCAAAGGTGCCAGGACCAAAAGCTCTTGCTGCTCTTCAAGGAGCCAGGCAACCCCATTCACAGCCCCACAAACGCTGGCGCTCTCTCTTGCGACAGCCTCCCAAAGTCCAACACTAGCTGCCTGCGCTGCTGAGTACAGTCGGAGCCCGGCTCAGCAATTGCGAACGTCCAGGGATTCCTCCCACACCAAAGGGGCCAGGACCAAAAGCTCTTGCTGCTCTTCAAGGAGCCAGGCAACCCCATTCACAGCCCCACAAACGATGGTGCTCTCTCTTGCGACAGCCTCCCAAAGTCCAATACTAGCTGCATGCGCGCTCGGTACAGCCGGAGCCCGGCTCAGCAATTGCGAACGTCCAGGGATTCCTCCCACACCAAAGGTGCCAGGACCAAAAGCTCTTGTTGCTCTTCAAGGAGCCAGGCAACCCCATTCACAGCCCCACAAACGATGGCGCTCTCTCTTGCGACAGCCTCCCAAAGTCCAATACTAGCTGCCTGCGCGCTCGGTACAGCCGGAGCCCGGCTCAGCAATTGCGAACGTCCAGGGATTCCTCCCACACCAAAGGGGCCAGGACCAAAAGCTCTTGCTGCTCTTCAAGGAGCCAGGCAACCCCATTCACAGCCCCACAAACGCTGGCGCTCTCTCTTGCGACAGCCTCCCAAAGTCCAACACTAGCTGCCTGCGCTGCTGAGTACAGTCGGAGCCCGGCTCAGCAATTGCGAACGTCCGGGGATTCCTCCCACACCAAAGGTGCCAGGACCAAAAGCTCTTGCTGCTCTTCAAGGAGCCAGGCAACCCCATTCACAGCCCCACAAACGATGGCGCTCTCTCTTGCGACAGCCTCCCAAAGTCCAACACGAGAAGCCTGTGACACTCAATACAGCCGGAGCCCGGCTCAGCAATTGCGAACGTCCAGGGATTCCTCCCACACCAAAGGGGCCAGGACCAAAAGCTCTTGCTGCTCTTCAAGGAGCCAGGCAACCCCATTCACAGCCCCACAAACGATGGCGCTCTCTCTTGCGACAGCCTCCCAAAGTCCAACACTAGCTGCCTGCGCTGCTGAGTACAGTCGGAGCCCGGCTCAGCAATTGCGAACGTCCAGGGATTCCTCCCACACCAAAGGGGGCAGGACCAAAAGCTCTTGCTGCTCTTCAAGGAGCCAGGCAACCCCATTCACAGCCCCACAAACGATGGCGCTCTCTCTTGCGACAGCCTCCCAAAGTCCAACACTAGCTGCCAGCACCCCTCGGTACGGCCGGAGCCCGGCTCAGCAATTGCGAACGTCCAGGGATTCCTCCCACACCAAAGGGGCCAGGACCAAAAGCTCTTGCTGCTCTTCAAGGAGCCAGGCAACCCCATTCACAGCCCCACAAACGATGGCGCTCTCTCTTGCGACAGCCTCCCAAAGTCCAATACTAGCTGCCAGCACCCATCGGTACGGCCGGAGCCCGGCTCAGCAATTGCGAACGTCCAGGGATTCCTCCCACACCAAAGGGGCCAGGACCAAAAGCTCTTGCTGCTCTTCAAGGAGCCAGGCAACCCCATTCACAGCCCCACAAACGATGGCGCTCTCTCTTTCGAGAGACTCCCAAAGTCCAACACGAGAAGCCTGTGCCACTCAGTACAGCCGGAGCCCGGCTCAGCAATTGCGAACGTCCAGGGATTCCTCCCACACCAAAGGTGCCAGGACCAAAAGCTCTTGCTGCTCTTCAAGGTGCCCGGCAACCCCATTCACAGCCCCACAAACGATGGCGCTCTCTCTTGCGACAGCCTCCCCAAGTCCAATACTAGCTGCCTGCGCCGCTCGGTACAGCCGGAGCCCGGCTCAGCAATTGCGAACGTCCAGGGATTCCTCCCACACCAAAGGTGCCAGGACCAAAAGCTCTTGCTGCTCTTCAAGGAGCCAGGCAACCCCATTCACAGCCCCACAAACGATGGCGCTCTCTCTTGCGACAGCCTCCCAAAGGCCAATACTAGCTGCCTGCACCCCTCGGTACAGCCGGAGCCAGGCTCAGCAACTGCGAACGTCCAGGGATTCCTCCCACACCAAAGGGGCCAGGACCAAAAGCTCTTGCTGCTCTTCAAGGAGCCAGGCAACCCCATTCACAGCCCCACAAACGATGGTGCTCTCTCTTGCGAGAGATTCCCAAAGTCCAATACTAGCTGCCTGTGCCACTCAGTACAGCCGGAGCCCAGCTCAGCAATTGCGAACGTCCAGGGATTCCTCCCACACCAAAGGGGCCAGGACCAAAAGCTCTTGCTGCTCTTCAAGGAGCCAGGCAACCCCATTCACAGCCCCACAAACGCTGGCGCTCTCTCTTGCGACAGCCTCCCAAAGTCCAATACTAGCTGCATGCGCGTCTGGTACAGCCGGAGCCCGGCTCAGCAATTGCGAACGTCCAGGGATTCCTCCCACACCAAAGGGGCCAGGACCAAAAGCTCTTGCTGCTCTTCAAGGAGCCAGGCAACCCCATTCACAGCCCCACAAACGCTGGCGCTCTCTCTTGCGACAGCCTCCCAAAGTCCAATACTAGCTGCCTGCGCGCTCGGTACAGCCGGAGCCCGGCTCACCAATTGCGAACGTCCAGGGATTCCTCCCACACCAAAGGGGCCAGGACCAAAAGCTCTTGCTGCTCTTGAAGGAGCCAGGCAACCCCATTCACAGCCCCACAAACGATGGCGCTCTCTCTTGCGACAGCCTCCCAAAGTCCAATACTAGCTGCCAGCACCCCTCGGTACAGCCGGAGCCCGGCTCAGCAATTGCGAACGTCCAGGGATTCCTCCCACACCAAAGGGGCCAGGACCAAAAGCTCTTGCTGCTCTTCAAGGAGCCAGGCAACCCCATTCACAGCCCCACAAACGATGGCGCTCTCTCTTGCGACAGCCTCCCAAAGTCCAACACGAGAAGCCTGTGCCACTCAATACAGCCGGAGCCCGGCTCAGCAATTGCGAACGTCCAGGGATTCCTCCCACACCAAAGGGGCCAGGACCAAAAGCTCTTGCTGCTCTTCAAGGAGCCAGGCAACCCCATTCACAGCCCCACAAACGATGGCGCTCTCTCTTGCGACAGCCTCCCAAAGTCCAACACTAGCTGCCTGCGCTGCTGAGTACAGTCGGAGCCCGGCTCAGCAATTGCGAACGTCCAGGGATTCCTCCCACACCAAAGGGGCCAGGACCAAAAGCTCTTGCTGCTCTTCAAGGAGCCAGGCAACCCCATTCACAGCCCCACAAACGATGGCGCTCTCTCTTGCGACAGCCTCCCAAAGTCCAACACTAGCTGCCTGCGCTGCTGAGTACAGTCGGAGCCCGGCTCAGCAATTGCGAACGTCCAGGGATTCCTCCCACACCAAAGGGGCCAGGACCAAAAGCTCTTGCTGCTCTTCAAGGAGCCAGGCAACCCCATTCACAGCCCCACAAACGATGGCGCTCTCTCTTGCGACAGCCTCCCAAAGTCCAATACTAGCTGCCAGCACCCCTCGGTACGGCCGGAGCCAGGCTCAGCAATTGCGAACGTCCAGGGATTCCTCCCACACCAAAGGGGCCAGGACCAAAAGCTCTTGCTGCTCTTCAAGGAGCCAGGCAACCCCATTCACAGCCCCACAAACGATGGCGCTCTCTCTTGCGACAGCCTCCCAAAGTCCAATACTAGCTGCCAGCACCCCTCGGTACAGCCGGAGCCCGGCTCAGCAATTGCGAACGTCCAGGGATTCCTCCCACACCAAAGGGGCCAGGACCAAAAGCTCTTGCTGCTCTTCAAGGTGCCAGGCAACCCCATTCACAGCCCCACAAACGATGGCGCTCTCTCTTGCAACAGCCTCCCAAAGTCCAATACTAGCTGCCTGCGCGCTCGGTACAGCCGGAGCCCGGCTCAGCAATTGCGAACGTCCAGGGATTCCTCCCACACCAAAGGGGCCAGGACCAAAAGCTCTTGCTGCTCTTCAAGGAGCCAGGCAACCCCATTCACAGCCCCACAAACGATGGTGCTCTCTCTTGCAACAGCCTCCCAAAGTCCAATACTAGCTGCCTGCGCGCTCGGTACAGCCGGAGCCCGGCTCAGCAATTGCGAACGTCCAGGGATTCCTCCCACACCAAAGGTGCCAGGACCAAAAGCTCTTGCTGCTCTTCAAGGAGCCAGGCAACCCCATTCACAGCCCCACAAACGATGGTGCTCTCTCTTGCGAGAGACTCCCCAAGTCCAACACGAGAAGCCTGTGCCACTCGGTACAGCCGGAGCCCGGCTCAGCAACTGCGAACGTCCAGGGATTCCTCCCACACCAAAGGGGCCAGGACCAAAAGCTCTTGCTGCTCTTCAAGGAGCCAGGCAACCCCATTCACAGCCCCACAAACGATGGCGCTCTCTCTTGCGACAGCCTCCCAAAGTCCAATACTAGCTGCCTGCACCCCTCGGTACAGCCGGAGCCAGGCTCAGCAATTGCGAACGTCCAGGGATTCCTCCCACACCAAAGGTGCCAGGACCAAAAGCTCTTGCTGCTCTTCAAGGAGCCAGGCAACCCCATTCACAGCCCCACAAACGATGGCGCTCTCTCTTGCGAGAGACTCCCAAAGTCCAACACGAGAAGCCTGTGCCACTCAGTACAGCCGGAGCCCGGCTCAGCAATTGCGAACGTCCAGGGATTCCTCCCACACCAAAGGTGCCAGGACCAAAAGCTCTTGCTGCTCTTCAAGGTGCCCGGCAACCCCATTCACAGCCCCACAAACGATGGCGCTCTCTCTTGCGACAGCCTCCCAAAGTCCAATACTAGCTGCCTGTGCCGCTCGGTACAGCCGGAGCCCGGCTCAGCAATTGCGAACGTCCAGGGATTCCTCCCACACCAAAGGGGCCAGGACCAAAAGCTCTTGCTGCTCTTCAAGGAGCCAGGCAACCCCATTCACAGCCCCACAAACGATGGCGCTCTCTCTTTCGAGAGACTCCCAAAGTCCAACACGAGAAGCCTGTGCCACTCAGTACAGCCGGAGCCCGGCTCAGCAATTGCGAACGTCCAGGGATTCCTCCCACACCAAAGGTGCCAGGACCAAAAGCTCTTGCTGCTCTTCAAGGTGCCCGGCAACCCCATTCAGAGCCCCACAAACGATGGCGCTCTCTCTTGCGACAGCCTCCCCAAGTCCAATACTAGCTGCCTGCGCCGCTCGGTACAGCCGGAGCCCGGCTCAGCAATTGCGAACGTCCAGGGATTCCTCCCACACCAAAGGTGCCAGGACCAAAAGCTCTTGCTGCTCTTCAAGGAGCCAGGCAACCCCATTCACAGCCCCACAAACGATGGCGCTCTCTCTTGCGACAGCCTCCCAAAGGCCAATACTAGCTGCCTGCACCCCTCGGTACAGCCGGAGCCAGGCTCAGCAACTGCGAACGTCCAGGGATTCCTCCCACACCAAAGGGGCCAGGACCAAAAGCTCTTGCTGCTCTTCAAGGAGCCAGGCAACCCCATTCACAGCCCCACAAACGATGGTGCTCTCTCTTGCGAGAGATTCCCAAAGTCCAATACTAGCTGCCTGTGCCACTCAGTACAGCCGGAGCCCAGCTCAGCAATTGCGAACGTCCAGGGATTCCTCCCACACCAAAGGGGCCAGGACCAAAAGCTCTTGCTGCTCTTCAAGGAGCCAGGCAACCCCATTCACAGCCCCACAAACGCTGGCGCTCTCTCTTGCGACAGCCTCCCAAAGTCCAATACTAGCTGCATGCGCGTCTGGTACAGCCGGAGCCCGGCTCAGCAATTGCGAACGTCCAGGGATTCCTCCCACACCAAAGGGGCCAGGACCAAAAGCTCTTGCTGCTCTTCAAGGAGCCAGGCAACCCCATTCACAGCCCCACAAACGCTGGCGCTCTCTCTTGCGACAGCCTCCCAAAGTCCAATACTAGCTGCCTGCGCGCTCGGTACAGCCGGAGCCCGGCTCAGCAATTGCGAACGTCCAGGGATTCCTCCCACACCAAAGGGGCCAGGACCAAAAGCTCTTGCTGCTCTTGAAGGAGCCAGGCAACCCCATTCACAGCCCCACAAACGATGGCGCTCTCTCTTGCGACAGCCTCCCAAAGTCCAATACTAGCTGCCAGCACCCCTCGGTACAGCCGGAGCCCGGCTCAGCAATTGCGAACGTCCAGGGATTCCTCCCACACCAAAGGGGCCAGGACCAAAAGCTCTTGCTGCTCTTCAAGGAGCCAGGCAACCCCATTCACAGCCCCACAAACGATGGCGCTCTCTCTTGCGACAGCCTCCCAAAGTCCAACACGAGAAGCCTGTGCCACTCAATACAGCCGGAGCCCGGCTCAGCAATTGCGAACGTCCAGGGATTCCTCCCACACCAAAGGGGCCAGGACCAAAAGCTCTTGCTGCTCTTCAAGGAGCCAGGCAACCCCATTCACAGCCCCACAAACGATGGCGCTCTCTCTTGCGACAGCCTCCCAAAGTCCAACACTAGCTGCCTGCGCTGCTGAGTACAGTCGGAGCCCGGCTCAGCAATTGCGAACGTCCAGGGATTCCTCCCACACCAAAGGGGCCAGGACCAAAAGCTCTTGCTGCTCTTCAAGGAGCCAGGCAACCCCATTCACAGCCCCACAAACGATGGCGCTCTCTCTTGCGACAGCCTCCCAAAGTCCAACACTAGCTGCCTGCGCTGCTGAGTACAGTCGGAGCCCGGCTCAGCAATTGCGAACGTCCAGGGATTCCTCCCACACCAAAGGGGCCAGGACCAAAAGCTCTTGCTGCTCTTCAAGGAGCCAGGCAACCCCATTCACAGCCCCACAAACGATGGCGCTCTCTCTTGCGACAGCCTCCCAAAGTCCAATACTAGCTGCCAGCACCCCTCGGTACGGCCGGAGCCAGGCTCAGCAATTGCGAACGTCCAGGGATTCCTCCCACACCAAAGGGGCCAGGACCAAAAGCTCTTGCTGCTCTTCAAGGAGCCAGGCAACCCCATTCACAGCCCCACAAACGATGGCGCTCTCTCTTGCGACAGCCTCCCAAAGTCCAATACTAGCTGCCAGCACCCCTCGGTACAGCCGGAGCCCGGCTCAGCAATTGCGAACGTCCAGGGATTCCTCCCACACCAAAGGGGCCAGGACCAAAAGCTCTTGCTGCTCTTCAAGGTGCCAGGCAACCCCATTCACAGCCCCACAAACGATGGCGCTCTCTCTTGCAACAGCCTCCCAAAGTCCAATACTAGCTGCCTGCGCGCTCGGTACAGCCGGAGCCCGGCTCAGCAATTGCGAACGTCCAGGGATTCCTCCCACACCAAAGGGGCCAGGACCAAAAGCTCTTGCTGCTCTTCAAGGAGCCAGGCAACCCCATTCACAGCCCCACAAACGATGGTGCTCTCTCTTGCAACAGCCTCCCAAAGTCCAATACTAGCTGCCTGCGCGCTCGGTACAGCCGGAGCCCGGCTCAGCAATTGCGAACGTCCAGGGATTCCTCCCACACCAAAGGTGCCAGGACCAAAAGCTCTTGCTGCTCTTCAAGGAGCCAGGCAACCCCATTCACAGCCCCACAAACGATGGTGCTCTCTCTTGCGAGAGACTCCCCAAGTCCAACACGAGAAGCCTGTGCCACTCGGTACAGCCGGAGCCCGGCTCAGCAACTGCGAACGTCCAGGGATTCCTCCCACACCAAAGGGGCCAGGACCAAAAGCTCTTGCTGCTCTTCAAGGAGCCAGGCAACCCCATTCACAGCCCCACAAACGATGGCGCTCTCTCTTGCGACAGCCTCCCAAAGTCCAATACTAGCTGCCTGCACCCCTCGGTACAGCCGGAGCCAGGCTCAGCAATTGCGAACGTCCAGGGATTCCTCCCACACCAAAGGTGCCAGGACCAAAAGCTCTTGCTGCTCTTCAAGGAGCCAGGCAACCCCATTCACAGCCCCACAAACGATGGCGCTCTCTCTTGCGAGAGACTCCCAAAGTCCAACACGAGAAGCCTGTGCCACTCAGTACAGCCGGAGCCCGGCTCAGCAATTGCGAACGTCCAGGGATTCCTCCCACACCAAAGGTGCCAGGACCAAAAGCTCTTGCTGCTCTTCAAGGTGCCCGGCAACCCCATTCACAGCCCCACAAACGATGGCGCTCTCTCTTGCGACAGCCTCCCAAAGTCCAATACTAGCTGCCTGTGCCGCTCGGTACAGCCGGAGCCCGGCTCAGCAATTGCGAACGTCCAGGGATTCCTCCCACACCAAAGGGGCCAGGACCAAAAGCTCTTGCTGCTCTTCAAGGAGCCAGGCAACCCCATTCACAGCCCCACAAACGATGGCGCTCTCTCTTGCGACAGCCTCCCAAAGTCCAATACTAGCTGCCTGCACCCCTCGGTACAGCCGGAGCCAGGCTCAGCAACTGCGAACGTCCAGGGATTCCTCCCACACCAAAGGGGCCAGGACCAAAAGCTCTTGCTGCTCTTCAAGGAGCCAGGCAACCCCATTCACAGCCCCACAAACGATGGTGCTCTCTCTTGCGAGAGATTCCCAAAGTCCAATACTAGCTGCCTGTGCCACTCAGTACAGCCGGAGCCTGGCTCAGCAATTGCGAACGTCCAGGGATTCCTCCCACACCAAAGGTGCCAGGACCAAAAGCTCTTGCTGCTCTTCAAGGAGCCAGGCAACCCCATTCACAGCCCCACAAACGATGGCGCTCTCTCTTGCGAGAGACTCCCAAAGTCCAACACGAGAAGCCTGTGCCACTCAGTAAAGCCGGAGCCCGGCTCAGCAATTGCGAACGTCCAGGGATTCCTCCCACACCAAAGGGGCCAGGACCAAAAGCTCTTGCTGCTCTTCAAGGTGCCAGGCAACCCCATTCACAGCCCCACAAACGATGGCGCTCTCTCTTGCGACAGCCTCCCAAAGTCCAATACTAGCTGCCTGCGCCGCTCGGTACAGCCGGAGCCCGGCTCAGCAATTGCGAACGTCCAGGGATTCCTCCCACACCAAAGGGGCCAGGACCAAAAGCTCTTGCTGCTCTTCAAGGAGCCAGGCAACCCCATTCACAGCCCCACAAACGATGGCGCTCTCTCTTGCAACAGCCTCCCAAAGTCCAATACTAGCTGCCTGCACCCCTCGGTACAGCCGGAGACAGGCTCAGCAACTGCGAACGTCCAGGGATTCCTCCCACACCAAAGGGGCCAGGACCAAAAGCTCTTGCTGCTCTTCAAGGAGCCAGGCAACCCCATTCACAGCCCCACAAACGATGGCGCTCTCTCTTGCGACAGCCTCCCAAAGTCCAATACTAGCCCCCAGCACCCCTCGGTACGGCCGGAGCCCGGCTCAGCAATTGCGAACGTCCAGGGATTCCTCCCACACCAAAGGGGCCAGGACCAAAAGCTCTTGCTGCTCTTCAAGGAGCCAGGCAACCCCATTCACAGCCCCACAAACGATGGCGCTCTCTCTTGCAACAGCCTCCCAAAGTCCAATACTAGCTGCCTGCACCCCTCGGTACAGCCGGAGCCCGGCTCAGCAACTGCGAACGTCCAGGGATTCCTCCCACACCAAAGGTGCCAGGACCAAAAGCTCTTGCTGCTCTTCAAGGTGCCAGGCAACCCCATTCACAGCCCCACAAACGATGGCGCTCTCTCTTTCGAGAGACTCCCAAAGTCCAATGCTAGCTGCCTGCACCCCTCGGTACAGCCGGAGCCGGGCTCAGCAATTGCGAACGTCCAGGGATTCCTCCCACACCAAAGGGGCCAGGACCAAAAGCTCTTGCTGCTCTTCAAGGAGCCAGGCAACCCCATTCACAGCCCCACAAACGATGGCGCTCTCTCTTGCGACAGCCTCCCAAAGTCCAACACTAGCTGCCTGCACCCCTCGGTACAGCCGGAGCCAGGCTCAGCAATTGCGAACGTCCAGGGATTCCTCCCACACCAAAGGTGCCAGGACCAAAAGCTCTTGCTGCTCTTCAAGGAGTCAGGCAACCCCATTCACAGCCCCACAAACGATGGCGCTCTCTCTTGCGAGAGACTCCCAAAGTCCAACACGAGAAGCCTGTGCCACTCAGTACAGCCGGAGCCCGGCTCAGCAATTGCGAACGTCCAGGGATTCCTCCCACACCAAAGGGGCCAGGACCAAAAGCTCTTGCTGCTCTTCAAGGTGCCCGGCAACCCCATTCACAGCCCCACAAACGATGGCGCTCTCTCTTGCGACAGCCTCCCGAAGTCCAATACTAGCTGCCTGTGCCGCTCGGTACAGCCGGAGCCCGGCTCAGCAATTGCGAACGTCCAGGGATTCCTCCCACACCAAAGGGGCCAGGACCAAAAGCTCTTGCTGCTCTTCAAGGAGCCAGGCAACCCCATTCACAGCCCCACAAACGATGGCGCTCTCTCTTGCGACAGCCTCCCAAAGTCCAATACTAGCTGCCTGCACCCCTCGGTACAGCCGGAGCCAGGCTCAGCAACTGCGAACGTCCAGGGATTCCTCCCACACCAAAGGGGCCAGGACCAAAAGCTCTTGCTGCTCTTCAAGGAGCCAGGCAACCCCATTCACAGCCCCACAAACGATGGTGCTCTCTCTTGCGAGAGATTCCCAAAGTCCAATACTAGCTGCCTGTGCCACTCAGTACAGCCGGAGCCTGGCTCAGCAATTGCGAACGTCCAGGGATTCCTCCCACACCAAAGGTGCCAGGACCAAAAGCTCTTGCTGCTCTTCAAGGAGCCAGGCAACCCCATTCACAGCCCCACAAACGATGGCGCTCTCTCTTGCGAGAGACTCCCAAAGTCCAACACGAGAAGCCTGTGCCACTCAGTAAAGCCGGAGCCCGGCTCAGCAATTGCGAACGTCCAGGGATTCCTCCCACACCAAAGGGGCCAGGACCAAAAGCTCTTGCTGCTCTTCAAGGTGCCAGGCAACCCCATTCACAGCCCCACAAACGATGGCGCTCTCTCTTGCGACAGCCTCCCAAAGTCCAATACTAGCTGCCTGCGCCGCTCGGTACAGCCGGAGCCCGGCTCAGCAATTGCGAACGTCCAGGGATTCCTCCCACACCAAAGGGGCCAGGACCAAAAGCTCTTGCTGCTCTTCAAGGAGCCAGGCAACCCCATTCACAGCCCCACAAACGATGGCGCTCTCTCTTGCGACAGCCTCCCAAAGTCCAATACTAGCTGCCTGCACCCCTCGGTACAGCCGGAGCCAGGCTCAGCAACTGCGAACGTCCAGGGATTCCTCCCACACCAAAGGGGCCAGGACCAAAAGCTCTTGCTGCTCTTCAAGGAGCCAGGCAACCCCATTCACAGCCCCACAAACGATGGCGCTCTCTCTTGCGACAGCCTCCCAAAGTCCAATACTAGCTGCCAGCACCCCTCGGTACGGCCGGAGCCAGGCTCAGCAATTGCGAACGTCCAGGGATTCCTCCCACACCAAAGGGGCCAGGACCAAAAGCTCTTGCTGCTCTTCAAGGAGCCAGGCAACCCCATTCACAGCCCCACAAACGCTGGCGCTCTCTCTTGCGACAGCCTCCCAAAGTTCAACACTAGCTGCCTGCGCTGCTGAGTACAGTCGGAGCCCGGCTCAGCAATTGCGAACGTCCAGGGATTCCTCCCACACCAAAGGGGCCAGGACCAAAAGCTCTTGCTGCTCTTCAAGGAGCCAGGCAACCCCATTCACAGCCCCACAAACGATGGCGCTCTCTCTTGCGACAGCCTCCCAAAGTCCAATACTAGCTGCCTGCACCCCTCGGTACAGCCGGAGCCCGGCTCAGCAATTGCGAACGTCCAGGGATTCCTCCCACACCAAAGGTGCCAGGACCAAAAGCTCTTGCTGCTCTTCAAGGTGCCCGGCAACCCCATTCACAGCCCCACAAACGCTGGCGCTCTCTCTTGCGACAGCCTCCCAAAGTCCAATGCTAGCTGCCTGCACCGCTCGGTACAGCCGGAGCCCGGCTCAGCAATTGCGAACGTCCAGGGATTCCTCCCACACCAAAGGGGCCAGGACCAAAAGCTCTTGCTGCTCTTCAAGGAGCCAGGCAACCCCATTCACAGCCCCACAAACGATGGCGCTCTCTCTTGCGACAGCCTCCCAAAGTCCAACACTAGCTGCCTGCGCTGCTGAGTACAGTCGGAGCCCGGCTCAGCAATTGCGAACGTCCAGGGATTCCTCCCACACCAAAGGTGCCAGGACCAAAAGCTCTTGCTGCTCTTCAAGGAGCCAGGCAACCCCATTCACAGCCCCACAAACGATGGCGCTCTCTCTTGCGAGAGACTCCCAAAGTCCAATACTAGCTGCCTGCACCCCTCGGTACAGCCGGAGCCCGGCTCAGCAACTGCGAACGTCCAGGGATTCCTCCCACACCAAAGGTGCCAGGACCAAAAGCTCTTGCTGCTCTTCAAGGAGCCAGGCAACCCCATTCACAGCCCCACAAACGCTGGCGCTCTCTCTTGCGACAGCCTCCCAAAGTCCAATACTAGCTGCCTGCACCCCTCGGTACGGCCGGAGCCCGGCTCACCAATTGCGAACGTCCAGGGATTCCTCCCACACCACAGGGGCTAGGACCAAAAGCTCTTGCTGCTCTTCAAGGAGCCAGGCAACCCCATTCACAGCCCCACAAACGATGGCGCTCTCTCTTGCAACAGCCTCCCAAAGTCCAATACTAGCTGCCTGCGCGCTCGGTACAGCCGGAGCCCGGCTCAGCAATTGCGAACGTCCAGGGATTCCTCCCACACCAAAGGGGCCAGGACCAAAAGCTCTTGCTGCTCTTCAAGGAGCCAGGCAACCCCATTCACAGCCCCACAAACGATGGTGCTCTCTCTTTCGAGAGACTCCCAAAGTCCAATACTAGCTGCCTGCACCCCTCGGTACGGCCGGAGCCCGGCTCAGCAATTGCGAACGTCCAGGGATTCCTCCCACACCAAAGGGGCCAGGACCAAAAGCTCTTGCTGCTCTTCAAGGAGCCAGGCAACCCCATTCACAGCCCCACAAACGATGGCGCTCTCTCTTGCGACAGCCTCCCAAAGTCCAACACGAGAAGCCTGTGCCACTCAGTACAGCCGGAGCCCGGCTCAGCAATTGCGAACGTCCAGGGATTCCTCCCACACCAAAGGTGCCAGGACCAAAAGCTCTTGCTGCTCTTCAAGGAGCCAGGCAACCCCATTCACAGCCCCACAAACGATGGTGCTCTCTCTTGCGAGAGACTCCCAAAGTCCAACACGAGAAGCCTGTGCCACTCGGTACAGCCGGAGCCCGGCTCAGCAATTGCGAACGTCCAGGGATTCCTCCCACACCAAAGGGGCCAGGACCAAAAGCTCTTGCTGCTCTTCAAGGAGCCAGGCAACCCCATTCACAGCCCCACAAACGCTGGCGCTCTCTCTTGCGACAGCCTCCCAAAGTCCAACACTAGAAGCCTGTGCCACTCGGTACAGCCGGAGCCCGGCTCAGCAACTGCGAACGTCCGGGGATTCCTCCCACACCAAAGGTGCCAGGACCAAAAGCTCTTGCTGCTCTTGAAGGAGCCAGGCAACCCCATTCACAGCCCCACAAACGCTGGCGCTCTCTCTTGCGACAGCCTCCCAAAGTCCAATACTAGCTGCCTGCACCCCTCGGTACGGCCGGAGCCCGGCTCACCAATTGCAAACGTCCAGGGATTCCTCCCACACCAAAGGGGCCAGGACCAAAAGCTCTTGCTGCTCTTCAAGGAGCCAGGCAACCCCATTCACAGCCCCACAAACGATGGCGCTCTCTCTTGCGACAGCCTCCCAAAGTCCAACACTAGCTGCCTGCGCGACTGGTACAGCCGGAGCCCGGTTCAGCAATTGCGAACGTCCAGGGATTCCTCCCACACCAAAGGGGCCAGGACCAAAAGCTCTTGCTGCTCTTCAAGGAGCCAGGCAACCCCATTCACAGCCCCACAAACGATGGCGCTCTCTCTTGCGACAGCCTCCCAAAGTCCAATACTAGCTGCCTGCGCGCTCGGTACAGCCGAAGCCAGGCTCAGCAACTGCGAACGTCCAGGGATTCCTCCCACACCAAAGGTACCAGGACCAAAAGCTCTTGCTGCTCTTCAAGGAGCCAGGCAACCCCATTCACAGCCCCACAAACGATGGCGCTCTCTCTTTCGAGAGCCTCCCAAAGTCCAATACTAGCTGCCTGCACCGCTCGGTACAGCCGGAGCCCGGCTCAGCAATTGCGAACGTCCAGGGATTCCTCCCACACCAAAGGGGCCAGGACCAAAAGCTCTTGCTGCTCTTCAAGGAGCCAGGCAACCCCATTCACAGCCCCACAAACGATGGCGCTCTCTCTTGCGACAGCCTCCCAAAGTCCAACACTAGCTGCCTGTGCCACTCAGTACAGCCGGAGCCTGGCTCAGCAATTGCGAACGTCCAGGGATTCCTCCCACACCAAAGGTGCCAGGACCAAAAGCTCTTGCTGCTCTTCAAGGAGCCAGGCAACCCCATTCACAGCCCCACAAACGATGGCGCTCTCTCTTGCGAGAGACTCCCAAAGTCCAACACGAGAAGCCTGTGCCACTCAGTACAGCCGGAGCCCGGCTCAGCAATTGCGAACGTCCAGGGATTCCTCCCACACCAAAGGGGCCAGGACCAAAAGCTCTTGCTGCTCTTCAAGGAGCCAGGCAACCCCATTCACAGCCCCACAAACGATGGCGCTCTCTCTTGCGACAGCCTCCCAAAGTCCAATACTAGCTGCCTGCGCCGCTCGGTACAGCCGGAGCCCGGCTCAGCAATTGCGAACGTCCAGGGATTCCTCCCACACCAAAGGGGCCAGGACCAAAAGCTCTTGCTGCTCTTCAAGGAGCCAGGCAACCCCATTCACAGCCCCACAAACGATGGCGCTCTCTCTTGCGAGAGACTCCCAAAGTTCAACACTAGCTGCCTGCGCTGCTGAGTACAGTCGGAGCCCGGCTCAGCAATTGCGAACGTCCAGGGATTCCTCCCACACCAAAGGGGCCAGGACCAAAAGCTCTTGCTGCTCTTCAAGGAGCCAGGCAACCCCATTCACAGCCCCACAAACGATGGCGCTCTCTCTTGCGACAGCCTCCCAAAGTCCAATACTAGCTGCCTGCACCCCTCGGTACAGCCGGAGCCCGGCTCAGCAACTGCGAACGTCCAGGGATTCCTCCCACACCAAAGGTGCCAGGACCAAAAGCTCTTGCTGCTCTTCAAGGTGCCCGGCAACCCCATTCACAGCCCCACAAACGCTGGCGCTCTCTCTTGCGACAGCCTCCCAAAGTCCAATGCTAGCTGCCTGCACCGCTCGGTACAGCCGGAGCCCGGCTCAGCAATTGCGAACGTCCAGGGATTCCTCCCACACCAAAGGGGCCAGGACCAAAAGCTCTTGCTGCTCTTCAAGGAGCCAGGCAACCCCATTCACAGCCCCACAAACGATGGCGCTCTCTCTTGCGACAGCCTCCCAAAGTCCAACACTAGCTGCCTGCGCTGCTGAGTACAGTCGGAGCCCGGCTCAGCAATTGCGAACGTCCAGGGATTCCTCCCACACCAAAGGTGCCAGGACCAAAAGCTCTTGCTGCTCTTCAAGGAGCCAGGCAACCCCATTCACAGCCCCACAAACGATGGCGCTCTCTCTTTCGAGAGACTCCCAAAGTCCAATACTAGCTGCCTGCACCCCTCGGTACAGCCGGAGCCCGGCTCAGCAACTGCGAACGTCCAGGGATTCCTCCCACACCAAAGGGGCCAGGACCAAAAGCTCTTGCTGCTCTTCAAGGAGCCAGGCAACCCCATTCACAGCCCCACAAACGCTGGCGCTCTCTCTTGCGACAGCCTCCCAAAGTCCAATACTAGCTGCCTGCACCCCTCGGTACGGCCGGAGCCCGGCTCACCAATTGCGAACGTCCAGGGATTCCTCCCACACCACAGGGGCTAGGACCAAAAGCTCTTGCTGCTCTTCAAGGAGCCAGGCAACCCCATTCACAGCCCCACAAACGATGGCGCTCTCTCTTGCAACAGCCTCCCAAAGTCCAATACTAGCTGCCTGCGCGCTCGGTACAGCCGGAGCCCGGCTCAGCAATTGCGAACGTCCAGGGATTCCTCCCACACCAAAGGTGCCAGGACCAAAAGCTCTTGCTGCTCTTCAAGGAGCCAGGCAACCCCATTCACAGCCCCACAAACGATGGTGCTCTCTCTTTCGAGAGACTCCCAAAGTCCAATACTAGCTGCCAGCACCCCTCGGTACAGCCGGAGCCCGGCTCAGCAATTGCGAACGTCCAGGGATTCCTCCCACACCAAAGGTGCCAGGACCAAAAGCTCTTGCTGCTCTTCAAGGAGCCAGGCAACCCCATTCACAGCCCCACAAACGCTGGTGCTCTCTCTTGCGACAGCCTCCCAAAGTCCAACACGAGAAGCCTGTGCCACTCGGTACAGCCGGAGCCCGGCTCAGCAATTGCGAACGTCCAGGGATTCCTCCCACACCAAAGGGGCCAGGACCAAAAGCTCTTGCTGCTCTTCAAGGAGCCAGGCAACCCCATTCACAGCCCCACAAACGCTGGCGCTCTCTCTTGCGACAGCCTCCCAAAGTCCAACACTAGAAGCCTGTGCCACTCGGTACAGCCGGAGCCCGGCTCAGCAACTGCGAACGTCCGGGGATTCCTCCCACACCAAAGGTGCCAGGACCAAAAGCTCTTGCTGCTCTTCAAGGAGCCAGGCAACCCCATTCACAGCCCCACAAACGCTGGTGCTCTCTCTTGCGACAGCCTCCCAAAGTCCAATACTAGCTGCCTGCACCCCTCGGTACGGCCGGAGCCCGGCTCACCAATTGCAAACGTCCAGGGATTCCTCCCACACCAAAGGGGCCAGGACCAAAAGCTCTTGCTGCTCTTCAAGGAGCCAGGCAACCCCATTCACAGCCCCACAAACGATGGCGCTCTCTCTTGCGACAGCCTCCCAAAGTCCAACACTAGCTGCCTGCGCGACTGGTACAGCCGGAGCCCGGTTCAGCAATTGCGAACGTCCAGGGATTCCTCCCACACCAAAGGGGCCAGGACCAAAAGCTCTTGCTGCTCTTCAAGGAGCCAGGCAACCCCATTCACAGCCCCACAAACGATGGCGCTCTCTCTTGCGACAGCCTCCCAAAGTCCAATACTAGCTGCCTGCGCGCTCGGTACAGCCGAAGCCAGGCTCAGCAACTGCGAACGTCCAGGGATTCCTCCCACACCAAAGGTACCAGGACCAAAAGCTCTTGCTGCTCTTCAAGGTGCCAGGCAACCCCATTCACAGCCCCACAAACGATGGCGCTCTCTCTTGCGACAGCCTCCCAAAGTCCAATGCTAGCTGCCTGCACCGCTCGGTACAGCCGGAGCCCGGCTCAGCAATTGCGAACGTCCAGGGATTCCTCCCACACCAAAGGGGCCAGGACCAAAAGCTCTTGCTGCTCTTCAAGGAGCCAGGCAACCCCATTCACAGCCCCACAAACGATGGCGCTCTCTCTTGCAACAGCCTCCCAAAGTCCAATACTAGCTGCCTGCACCCCTCGGTACGGCCGGAGCCCGGCTCACCAATTGCGAACGTCCAGGGATTCCTCCCACACCAAAGGGGCTAGGACCAAAAGCTCTTGCTGCTCTTCAAGGAGCCAGGCAATCCCATTCACAGCCCCACAAACGATGGCGCTCTCTCTTGCAACAGCCTCCCAAAGTCCAATACTAGCTGCCTGCGCGCTCGGTACAGCCGGAGCCCGGCTCAGCAATTGCGAACGTCCAGGGATTCCTCCCACACCAAAGGTGCCAGGACCAAAAGCTCTTGCTGCTCTTCAAGGAGCCAGGCAACCCCATTCACAGCCCCACAAACGATGGTGCTCTCTCTTGCGACAGCCTCCCAAAGTCCAATACTAGCTGCCTGCACCCCTCGGTACGGCCGGAGCCCGGCTCAGCAATTGCGAACGTCCAGGGATTCCTCCCACACCAAAGGGGCCAGGACCAAAAGCTCTTGCTGCTCTTCAAGGAGCCAGGCAACCCCATTCACAGCCCCACAAACGCTGGCGCTCTCTCTTGCGACAGCCTCCCAAAGTCCAACACTAGAAGCCTGTGCCACTCGGTACAGCCGGAGCCCGGCTCAGCAATTGCGAACGTCCAGGGATTCCTCCCACACCAAAGGGGCCAGGACCAAAAGCTCTTGCTGCTCTTCAAGGAGCCAGGCAACCCCATTCACAGCCCCACAAACGCTGGCGCTCTCTCTTGCGACAGCCTCCCAAAGTCCAATACTAGCTGCCTGCACCCCTCGGTACGGCCGGAGCCCGGCTCACCAATTGCGAACGTCCAGGGATTCCTCCCACACCACAGGGGCTAGGACCAAAAGCTCTTGCTGCTCTTCAAGGAGCCAGGCAACCCCATTCACAGCCCCACAAACGATGGCGCTCTCTCTTGCAACAGCCTCCCAAAGTCCAATACTAGCTGCCTGCGCGCTCGGTACAGCCGGAGCCCGGCTCAGCAATTGCGAACGTCCAGGGATTCCTCCCACACCAAAGGTGCCAGGACCAAAAGCTCTTGCTGCTCTTCAAGGAGCCAGGCAACCCCATTCACAGCCCCACAAACGATGGTGCTCTCTCTTTCGAGAGACTCCCAAAGTCCAATACTAGCTGCCAGCACCCCTCGGTACAGCCGGAGCCCGGCTCAGCAATTGCGAACGTCCAGGGATTCCTCCCACACCAAAGGTGCCAGGACCAAAAGCTCTTGCTGCTCTTCAAGGAGCCAGGCAACCCCATTCACAGCCCCACAAACGCTGGTGCTCTCTCTTGCGACAGCCTCCCAAAGTCCAACACGAGAAGCCTGTGCCACTCGGTACAGCCGGAGCCCGGCTCAGCAATTGCGAACGTCCAGGGATTCCTCCCACACCAAAGGGGCCAGGACCAAAAGCTCTTGCTGCTCTTCAAGGAGCCAGGCAACCCCATTCACAGCCCCACAAACGCTGGCGCTCTCTCTTGCGACAGCCTCCCAAAGTCCAACACTAGAAGCCTGTGCCACTCGGTACAGCCGGAGCCCGGCTCAGCAACTGCGAACGTCCGGGGATTCCTCCCACACCAAAGGTGCCAGGACCAAAAGCTCTTGCTGCTCTTCAAGGAGCCAGGCAACCCCATTCACAGCCCCACAAACGCTGGTGCTCTCTCTTGCGACAGCCTCCCAAAGTCCAATACTAGCTGCCTGCACCCCTCGGTACGGCCGGAGCCCGGCTCACCAATTGCAAACGTCCAGGGATTCCTCCCACACCAAAGGGGCCAGGACCAAAAGCTCTTGCTGCTCTTCAAGGAGCCAGGCAACCCCATTCACAGCCCCACAAACGATGGCGCTCTCTCTTGCGACAGCCTCCCAAAGTCCAACACTAGCTGCCTGCGCGACTGGTACAGCCGGAGCCCGGTTCAGCAATTGCGAACGTCCAGGGATTCCTCCCACACCAAAGGGGCCAGGACCAAAAGCTCTTGCTGCTCTTCAAGGAGCCAGGCAACCCCATTCACAGCCCCACAAACGATGGCGCTCTCTCTTGCGACAGCCTCCCAAAGTCCAATACTAGCTGCCTGCGCGCTCGGTACAGCCGAAGCCAGGCTCAGCAACTGCGAACGTCCAGGGATTCCTCCCACACCAAAGGTACCAGGACCAAAAGCTCTTGCTGCTCTTCAAGGTGCCAGGCAACCCCATTCACAGCCCCACAAACGATGGCGCTCTCTCTTGCGACAGCCTCCCAAAGTCCAATGCTAGCTGCCTGCACCGCTCGGTACAGCCGGAGCCCGGCTCAGCAATTGCGAACGTCCAGGGATTCCTCCCACACCAAAGGGGCCAGGACCAAAAGCTCTTGCTGCTCTTCAAGGAGCCAGGCAACCCCATTCACAGCCCCACAAACGATGGCGCTCTCTCTTGCAACAGCCTCCCAAAGTCCAATACTAGCTGCCTGCACCCCTCGGTACGGCCGGAGCCCGGCTCACCAATTGCGAACGTCCAGGGATTCCTCCCACACCAAAGGGGCTAGGACCAAAAGCTCTTGCTGCTCTTCAAGGAGCCAGGCAATCCCATTCACAGCCCCACAAACGATGGCGCTCTCTCTTGCAACAGCCTCCCAAAGTCCAATACTAGCTGCCTGCGCGCTCGGTACAGCCGGAGCCCGGCTCAGCAATTGCGAACGTCCAGGGATTCCTCCCACACCAAAGGTGCCAGGACCAAAAGCTCTTGCTGCTCTTCAAGGAGCCAGGCAACCCCATTCACAGCCCCACAAACGATGGTGCTCTCTCTTGCGACAGCCTCCCAAAGTCCAATACTAGCTGCCTGCACCCCTCGGTACGGCCGGAGCCCGGCTCAGCAATTGCGAACGTCCAGGGATTCCTCCCACACCAAAGGGGCCAGGACCAAAAGCTCTTGCTGCTCTTCAAGGAGCCAGGCAACCCCATTCACAGCCCCACAAACGCTGGCGCTCTCTCTTGCGACAGCCTCCCAAAGTCCAACACTAGAAGCCTGTGCCACTCAGTACAGCCGGAGCCCGGCTCAGCAATTGCGAACGTCCAGGGATTCCTCCCACACCAAAGGGGCCAGGACCAAAAGCTCTTGCTGCTCTTCAAGGAGCCAGGCAACCCCATTCACAGCCCCACAAACGATGGTGCTCTCTCTTGCGAGAGACTCCCAAAGTCCAACACGAGAAGCCTGTGCCACTCAGTACAGCCGGAGCCCGGCTCAGCAATTGCGAACGTCCAGGGATTCCTCCCACACCAAAGGGGCCAGGACCAAAAGCTCTTGCTGCTCTTCAAGGAGCCAGGCAACCCCATTCACAGCCCCACAAACGATGGCGCTCTCTCTTGCGACAGCCTCCCAAAGTCCAACACTAGAAGCCTGTGCCACTCGGTACAGCCGGAGCCCGGCTCAGCAACTGCGAACGTCCAGGGATTCCTCCCACACCAAAGGGGCCAGGACCAAAAGCTCTTGCTGCTCTTCAAGGAGCCAGGCAACCCCATTCACAGCCCCACAAACGATGGCGCTCTCTCTTGCGACAGCCTCCCAAAGTCCAATACTAGCTGCCTGCGCCGCTCGGTACAGCCGGAGCCCGGCTCAGCAATTGCGAACGTCCAGGGATTCCTCCCACACCAAAGGGGCCAGGACCAAAAGCTCTTGCTGCTCTTCAAGGTGCCCGGCAACCCCATTCACAGCCCCACAAACGATGGCGCTCTCTCTTGCGACAGCCTCCCAAAGTCCAACACTAGCTGCCTGCGCGCTCGGTACAGCCGGAGCCTGGCTCAGCAATTGCGAACGTCCAGGGATTCCTCCCACACCAAAGGGGCCAGGACCAAAAGCTCTTGCTGCTCTTCAAGGAGCCAGGCAACCCCATTCACAGCCCCACAAACGCTGGCGCTCTCTCTTGCGACAGCCTCCCAAAGTCCAACACTAGCTGCCTGCGCTGCTGAGTACAGTCGGAGCCCGGCTCAGCAATTGCGAACGTCCAGGGATTCCTCCCACACCAAAGGGGCCAGGACCAAAAGCTCTTGCTGCTCTTCAAGGAGCCAGGCAACCCCATTCACAGCCCCACAAACGACGGCGCTCTCTCTTGCGACAGCCTCCCAAAGTCCAATACTAGCTGCCTGCACCCCTCGGTACGGCCGGAGCCAGGCTCAGCAATTGCGAACGTCCAGGGATTCCTCCCACACCAAAGGGGCCAGGACCAAAAGCTCTTGCTGCTCTTCAAGGAGCCAGGCAACCCCATTCACAGCCCCACAAACGATGGCGCTCTCTCTTGCGACAGCCTCCCAAAGTCCAATACTAGCTGCCAGCACCCCTCGGTACAGCCGGAGCCCGGCTCAGCAATTGCGAACGTCCAGGGATTCCTCCCACACCAAAGGGGCCAGGACCAAAAGCTCTTGCTGCTCTTCAAGGAGCCAGGCAACCCCATTCACAGCCCCACAAACGATGGTGCTCTCTCTTTCGAGAGACTCCCAAAGTCCAATACTAGCTGCCTGCACCCCTCGGTACGGCCGGAGCCCGGCTCAGCAATTGCGAACGTCCAGGGATTCCTCCCACACCAAAGGGGCCAGGACCAAAAGCTCTTGCTGCTCTTCAAGGAGCCAGGCAACCCCATTCACAGCCCCACAAACGATGGCGCTCTCTCTTGCGACAGCCTCCCAAAGTCCAACACTAGAAGCCTGTGCCACTCAGTACAGCCGGAGCCCGGCTCAGCAACTGCGAACGTCCAGGGATTCCTCCCACACCAAAGGTGCCAGGACCAAAAGCTCTTGCTGCTCTTCAAGGAGCCAGGCAACCCCATTCACAGCCCCACAAACGATGGCGCTCTCTCTTGCGACAGCCTCCCAAAGTCCAACACTAGAAGCCTGTGCCACTCAGTACAGCCGGAGCCCGGCTCAGCAATTGCGAACGTCCAGGGATTCCTCCCACACCAAAGGGGCCAGGACCAAAAGCTCTTGCTGCTCTTCAAGGAGCCAGGCAACCCCATTCACAGCCCCACAAACGATGGCGCTCTCTCTTTCGAGAGACTCCCAAAGTCCAATACTAGCTGCCAGCACCCCTCGGTACGGCCGGAGCCCGGCTCAGCAATTGCGAACGTCCAGGGATTCCTCCCACACCAAAGGTGCCAGGACCAAAAGCTCTTGCTGCTCTTCAAGGTGCCCGGCAACCCCATTCACAGCCCCACAAACGACGGCGCTCTCTCTTGCGACAGCCTCCCAAAGTCCAATACTAGCTGCCTGCACCCCTCGGTACGGCCGGAGCCAGGCTCAGCAATTGCGAACGTCCAGGGATTCCTCCCACACCAAAGGGGCTAGGACCAAAAGCTCTTGCTGCTCTTCAAGGAGCCAGGCAACCCCATTCACAGCCCCACAAACGATGGCGCTCTCTCTTGCAACAGCCTCCCAAAGTCCAATACTAGCTGCCTGCGCGCTCGGTACAGCCGGAGCCCGGCTCAGCAACTGCGAACGTCCAGGGATTCCTCCCACACCAAAGGTGCCAGGACCAAAAGCTCTTGCTGCTCTTCAAGGAGCCAGGCAACCCCATTCACAGCCCCACAAACGATGGTGCTCTCTCTTTCGAGAGACTCACAAAGTCCAATACTAGCTGCCTGCACCCCTCGGTACGGCCGGAGCCCGGCTCAGCAATTGCGAACGTCCAGGGATTCCTCCCACACCAAAGGGGCCAGGACCAAAAGCTCTTGCTGCTCTTCAAGGAGCCAGGCAACCCCATTCACAGCCCCACAAACGATGGCGCTCTCTCTTGCGACAGCCTCCCAAAGTCCAACACGAGAAGCCTGTGCCACTCAGTACAGCCGGAGCCCGGCTCAGCAATTGCGAACGTCCAGGGATTCCTCCCACACCAAAGGGGCCAGGACCAAAAGCTCTTGCTGCTCTTCAAGGAGCCAGGCAACCCCATTCACAGCCCCACAAACGATGGCGCTCTCTCTTGCGACAGCCTCCCAAAGTCCAACACGAGAAGCCTGTGCCACTCAGTACAGCTGGAGCCCGGCTCAGCAATTGCGAACGTCCAGGGATTCCTCCCACACCAAAGGGGCCAGGACCAAAAGCTCTTGCTGCTCTTCAAGGTGCCCGGCAACCCCATTCACAGCCCCACAAACGCTGGCGCTCTCTCTTGCGACAGCCTCCCAAAGTCCAACACTAGCTGCCTGCGCGCTCGGTACAGCCGGAGCCCGGCTCAGCAATTGCGAACGTCCAGGGATTCCTCCCACACCAAAGGGGCCAGGACCAAAAGCTCTTGCTGCTCTTCAAGGAGCCAGGCAACCCCATTCACAGCCCCACAAACGCTGGCGCTCTCTCTTGCGACAGCCTCCCAAAGTCCAACACTAGAAGCCTGTGCCACTCAGTACAGCCGGAGCCCGGCTCAGCAACTGCGAACGTCCAGGGATTCCTCCCACACCAAAGGGGCCAGGACCAAAAGCTCTTGCTGCTCTTCAAGGTGCCAGGCAACCCCATTCACAGCCCCACAAACGATGGCGCTCTCTCTTGCGACAGCCTCCCAAAGTCCAACACTAGCTGCCTGCGCTGCTGAGTACAGCCGGAGCCTGGCTCAGCAATTGCGAACGTCCAGGGATTCCTCCCACACCAAAGGGGCCAGGACCAAAAGCTCTTGCTGCTCTTGAAGGAGCCAGGCAACCCCATTCACAGCCCCACAAACGCTGGCGCTCTCTCTTGCGACAGCCTCCCAAAGTCCAACACTAGCTGCCTGCGCGACTGGTACAGCCGGAGCCCGGTTCAGCAATTGCGAACGTCCAGGGATTCCTCCCACACCAAAGGGGCCAGGACCAAAAGCTCTTGCTGCTCTTCAAGGAGCCAGGCAACCCCATTCACAGCCCCACAAACGCTGGTGCTCTCTCTTGCGACAGCCTCCCAAAGTCCAATACTAGCTGCCAGCACCCCTCGGTACGGCCGGAGCCAGGCTCAGCAATTGCGAACGTCCAGGGATTCCTCCCACACCAAAGGGGCCAGGACCAAAAGCTCTTGCTGCTCTTCAAGGAGCCAGGCAACCCCATTCACAGCCCCACAAACGCTGGCGCTCTCTCTTGCGACAGCCTCCCAAAGTCCAACACTAGCTGCCTGCGCTGCTGAGTACAGCCGGAGCCCGGCTCAGCAATTGCGAACGTCCAGGGATTCCTCCCACACCAAAGGGGCCAGGACCAAAAGCTCTTGCTGCTCTTCAAGGAGCCAGGCAACCCCATTCACAGCCCCACAAACGACGGCGCTCTCTCTTGCGACAGCCTCCCAAAGTCCAATACTAGCTGCCTGCACCCCTCGGTACGGCCGGAGCCCGGCTCAGCAATTGCGAACGTCCAGGGATTCCTCCCACACCAAAGGGGCCAGGACCAAAAGCTCTTGCTGCTCTTCAAGGAGCCAGGCAACCCCATTCACAGCCCCACAAACGATGGCGCTCTCTCTTGCGACAGCCTCCCAAAGTCCAACACGAGAAGCCTGTGCCACTCAGTACAGCCGGAGCCCGGCTCAGCAACTGCGAACGTCCAGGGATTCCTCCCACACCAAAGGTGCCAGGACCAAAAGCTCTTGCTGCTCTTCAAGGAGCCAGGCAACCCCATTCACAGCCCCACAAACGATGGCGCTCTCTCTTGCGACAGCCTCCCAAAGTCCAACACTAGAAGCCTGTGCCACTCAGTACAGCCGGAGCCCGGCTCAGCAATTGCGAACGTCCAGGGATTCCTCCCACACCAAAGGTGCCAGGACCAAAAGCTCTTGCTGCTCTTCAAGGAGCCAGGCAACCCCATTCACAGCCCCACAAACGATGGCGCTCTCTCTTGCGACAGCCTCCCAAAGTCCAACACTAGCTGCCTGCGCGTCTGGTACAGCCTGAGCCCGGCTCAGCAATTGCGAACGTCCAGGGATTCCTCCCACACCAAAGGGGCCAGGACCAAAAGCTCTTGCTGCTCTTCAAGGTGCCCGGCAACCCCATTCACAGCCCCACAAACGATGGCGCTCTCTCTTGCGACAGCCTCCCAAAGTCCAACACTAGCTGCCTGCGCTGCTGAGTACAGCCGGAGCCCGGCTCAGCAATTGCGAACGTCCAGGGATTCCTCCCACACCAAAGGGGCCAGGACCAAAAGCTCTTGCTGCTCTTCAAGGAGCCAGGCAACCCCATTCACAGCCCCACAAACGCTGGCGCTCTCTCTTGCGACAGCCTCCCAAAGTCCAACACTAGAAGCCTGTGCCACTCAGTACAGCCGGAGCCCGGCTCAGCAACTGCGAACGTCCAGGGATTCCTCCCACACCAAAGGGGCCAGGACCAAAAGCTCTTGCTGCTCTTCAAGGTGCCAGGCAACCCCATTCACAGCCCCACAAACGATGGCGCTCTCTCTTGCGACAGCCTCCCAAAGTCCAACACTAGCTGCCTGCGCTGCTGAGTACAGCCGGAGCCCGGCTCAGCAATTGCGAACGTCCAGGGATTCCTCCCACACCAAAGGGGCCAGGACCAAAAGCTCTTGCTGCTCTTCAAGGACCCAGGCAACCCCATTCACAGCCCCACAAACGCTGGTGCTCTCTCTTGCGACAGCCTCCCAAAGTCCAACACTAGCTGCCTGCGCGACTGGTACAGCCGGAGCCCGGTTCAGCAATTGCGAACGTCCAGGGATTCCTCCCACACCAAAGGTGCCAGGACCAAAAGCTCTTGCTGCTCTTCAAGGAGCCAGGCAACCCCATTCACAGCCCCACAAACGCTGGTGCTCTCTCTTGCGACAGCCTCCCAAAGTCCAATACTAGCTGCCTGCACCCCTCCGTACGGCCGGAGCCCGGCTCAGCAATTGCGAACGTCCAGGGATTCCTCCCACACCAAAGGGGCCAGGACCAAAAGCTCTTGCTGCTCTTCAAGGAGCCAGGCAACCCCATTCACAGCCCCACAAACGACGGCGCTCTCTCTTGCGACAGCCTCCCAAAGTCCAATACTAGCTGCCTGCACCCCTCGGTACGGCCGGAGCCAGGCTCAGCAATTGCGAACGTCCAGGGATTCCTCCCACACCAAAGGGGCTAGGACCAAAAGCTCTTGCTGCTCTTCAAGGAGCCAGGCAACCCCATTCACAGCCCCACAAACGATGGCGCTCTCTCTTGCAACAGCCTCCCAAAGTCCAATACTAGCTGCCTGCGCGCTCGGTACAGCCGGAGCCCGGCTCAGCAACTGCGAACGTCCAGGGATTCCTCCCACACCAAAGGTGCCAGGACCAAAAGCTCTTGCTGCTCTTCAAGGAGCCAGGCAACCCCATTCACAGCCCCACAAACGATGGTGCTCTCTCTTTCGAGAGACTCCCAAAGTCCAATACTAGCTGCCTGCACCCCTCGGTACGGCCGGAGCCCGGCTCAGCAATTGCGAACGTCCAGGGATTCCTCCCACACCAAAGGGGCCAGGACCAAAAGCTCTTGCTGCTCTTCAAGGAGCCAGGCAACCCCATTCACAGCCCCACAAACGATGGCGCTCTCTCTTGCGACAGCCTCCCAAAGTCCAACACTAGAAGCCTGTGCCACTCAGTACAGCCGGAGCCCGGCTCAGCAACTGCGAACGTCCAGGGATTCCTCCCACACCAAAGGTGCCAGGACCAAAAGCTCTTGCTGCTCTTCAAGGAGCCAGGCAACCCCATTCACAGCCCCACAAACGATGGCGCTCTCTCTTGCGACAGCCTCCCAAAGTCCAACACTAGAAGCCTGTGCCACTCAGTACAGCCGGAGCCCGGCTCAGCAATTGCGAACGTCCAGGGATTCCTCCCACACCAAAGGGGCCAGGACCAAAAGCTCTTGCTGCTCTTCAAGGAGCCAGGCAACCCCATTCACAGCCCCACAAACGCTGGCGCTCTCTCTTGCGACAGCCTCCCAAAGTCCAACACTAGCTGCCTGCGCGTCTGGTACAGCCGGAGCCCGGCTCAGCAATTGCGAACGTCCAGGGATTCCTCCCACACCAAAGGTGCCAGGACCAAAAGCTCTTGCTGCTCTTCAAGGTGCCCGGCAACCCCATTCACAGCCCCACAAACGACGGCGCTCTCTCTTGCGACAGCCTCCCAAAGTCCAATACTAGCTGCCTGCACCCCTCGGTACGGCCAGAGCCAGGCTCAGCAATTGCGAACGTCCAGGGATTCCTCCCACACCAAAGGGGCTAGGACCAAAAGCTCTTGCTGCTCTTCAAGGAGCCAGGCAACCCCATTCACAGCCCCACAAACGATGGCGCTCTCTCTTGCAACAGCCTCCCAAAGTCCAATACTAGCTGCCTGCGCGCTCGGTACAGCCGGAGCCCGGCTCAGCAACTGCGAACGTCCAGGGATTCCTCCCACACCAAAGGGGCCAGGACCAAAAGCTCTTGCTGCTCTTCAAGGAGCCAGGCAACCCCATTCACAGCCCCACAAACGATGGTGCTCTCTCTTTCGAGAGACTCCCAAAGTCCAATACTAGCTGCCTGCACCCCTCGGTACGGCCGGAGCCCGGCTCAGCAACTGCGAACGTCCAGGGATTCCTCCCACACCAAAGGGGCCAGGACCAAAAGCTCTTGCTGCTCTTCAAGGAGCCAGGCAACCCCATTCACAGCCCCACAAACGATGGCGCTCTCTCTTGCGACAGCCTCCCAAAGTCCAACACTAGAAGCCTGTGCCACTCAGTACAGCCGGAGCCCGGCTCAGCAATTGCGAACGTCCAGGGATTCCTCCCACACCAAAGGTGCCAGGACCAAAAGCTCTTGCTGCTCTTCAAGGAGCCAGGCAACCCCATTCACAGCCCCACAAACGATGGCGCTCTCTCTTGCGACAGCCTCCCAAAGTCCAACACTAGAAGCCTGTGCCACTCAGTACAGCCGGAGCCCGGCTCAGCAATTGCGAACGTCCAGGGATTCCTCCCACACCAAAGGGGCCAGGACCAAAAGCTCTTGCTGCTCTTCAAGGTGCCCGGCAACCCCATTCACAGCCCCACAAACGATGGCGCTCTCTCTTGCGACAGCCTCCCAAAGTCCAACACTAGCTGCCTGCGCGCTCGGTACAGCCGGAGCCCGGCTCAGCAATTGCGAACGTCCAGGGATTCCTCCCACACCAAAGGGGCCAGGACCAAAAGCTCTTGCTGCTCTTCAAGGAGCCAGGCAACCCCATTCACAGCCCCACAAACGCTGGCGCTCTCTCTTGCGACAGCCTCCCAAAGTCCAACACTAGAAGCCTGTGCCACTCAGTACAGCCGGAGCCCGGCTCAGCAACTGCGAACGTCCAGGGATTCCTCCCACACCAAAGGGGCCAGGACCAAAAGCTCTTGCTGCTCTTCAAGGTGCCAGGCAACCCCATTCACAGCCCCACAAACGATGGCGCTCTCTCTTGCGACAGCCTCCCAAAGTCCAACACTAGCTGCCTGCGCTGCTGAGTACAGTCGGAGCCCGGCTCAGCAATTGCGAACGTCCAGGGATTCCTCCCACACCAAAGGTGCCAGGACCAAAAGCTCTTGCTGCTCTTCAAGGAGCCAGGCAACCCCATTCACAGCCCCACAAACGCTGGTGCTCTCTCTTGCGACAGCCTCCCAAAGTCCAATACTAGCTGCCAGCACCCCTCGGTACGGCCGGAGCCAGGCTCAGCAATTGCGAACGTCCAGGGATTCCTCCCACACCAAAGGGGCCAGGACCAAAAGCTCTTGCTGCTCTTCAAGGAGCCAGGCAACCCCATTCACAGCCCCACAAACGACGGCGCTCTCTCTTGCGACAGCCTCCCAAAGTCCAATACTAGCTGCCTGCACCCCTCGGTACGGCCGGAGCCAGGCTCAGCAATTGCGAACGTCCAGGGATTCCTCCCACACCAAAGGGGCTAGGACCAAAAGCTCTTGCTGCTCTTCAAGGAGCCAGGCAACCCCATTCACAGCCCCACAAACGATGGCGCTCTCTCTTGCAACAGCCTCCCAAAGTCCAATACTAGCTGCCTGCGCGTCTGGTACAGCCGGAGCCCGGCTCAGCAATTGCGAACGTCCAGGGATTCCTCCCACACCAAAGGTGCCAGGACCAAAAGCTCTTGCTGCTCTTCAAGGAGTCAGGCAACCCCATTCACAGCCCCACAAACGATGGTGCTCTCTCTTTTGAGAGACTCACAAAGTCCAATACTAGCTGCCTGCACCCCTCGGTACGGCCAGAGCCCGGCTCAGCAATTGCGAACGTCCAGGGATTCCTCCCACACCAAAGGGGCCAGGACCAAAAGCTCTTGCTGCTCTTCAAGGAGCCAGGCAACCCCATTCACAGCCCCACAAACGATGGCGCTCTCTCTTGCGACAGCCTCCCAAAGTCCAACACTAGAAGCCTGTGCCACTCAGTACAGCCGGAGCCCGGCTCAGCAACTGCGAACGTCCAGGGATTCCTCCCACACCAAAGGGGCCAGGACCAAAAGCTCTTGCTGCTCTTCAAGGAGCCAGGCAACCCCATTCACAGCCCCACAAACGATGGCGCTCTCTCTTGCGACAGCCTCCCAAAGTCCAACACTAGAAGCCTGTGCCACTCAGTACAGCCGGAGCCCGGCTCAGCAATTGCGAACGTCCAGGGATTCCTCCCACACCAAAGGTGCCAGGACCAAAAGCTCTTGCTGCTCTTCAAGGAGCCAGGCAACCCCATTCACAGCCCCACAAACGCTGGCGCTCTCTCTTGCGACAGCCTCCCAAAGTCCAACACTAGCTGCCTGCGCGTCTGGTACAGCCGGAGCCCGGCTCAGCAATTGCGAACGTCCAGGGATTCCTCCCACACCAAAGGGGCCAGGACCAAAAGCTCTTGCTGCTCTTCAAGGTGCCCGGCAACCCCATTCACAGCCCCACAAACGATGGCGCTCTCTCTTGCGACAGCCTCCCAAAGTCCAATACTAGCTACCTTTGCCGCTGACTACAGCCGGAGCCCGGCTCAGCAATTGCGAACGTCCAGGGATTCCTCCCACACCAAAGGGGCCAGGACCAAAAGCTCTTGCTGCTCTTCAAGGAGCCAGGCAACCCCATTCACAGCCCCACAAACGATGGCGCTCTCTCTTGCGACAGCCTCCCAAAGTCCAACACTAGAAGCCTGTGCCACTCAGTACAGCCGGAGCCCGGCTCAGCAACTGCGAACGTCCAGGGATTCCTCCCACACCAAAGGGGCCAGGACCAAAAGCTCTTGCTGCTCTTCAAGGTGCCAGGCAACCCCATTCACAGCCCCACAAACGATGGCGCTCTCTCTTGCGACAGCCTCCCAAAGTCCAACACTAGCTGCCTGCGCTGCTGAGTACAGCCGGAGCCCGGCTCAGCAATTGCGAACGTCCAGGGATTCCTCCCACACCAAAGGGGCCAGGACCAAAAGCTCTTGCTGCTCTTCAAGGAGCCAGGCAACCCCATTCACAGCCCCACAAACGCTGGCGCTCTCTCTTGCGACAGCCTCCCAAAGTCCAATACTAGCTGCCTGCGCCGCTCGGTACGGCCGGAGCCAGGCTCAGCAATTGCGAACGTCCAGGGATTCCTCCCACACCAAAGGTGCCAGGACCAAAAGCTCTTGCTGCTCTTCAAGGAGCCAGGCAACCCCATTCACAGCCCCACAAACGCTGGCGCTCTCTCTTGCGACAGCCTCCCAAAGTCCAACACTAGCTGCCTGCGCTGCTGAGTACAGTCGGAGCCCGGCTCAGCAATTGCGAACGTCCAGGGATTCCTCCCACACCAAAGGGGCCAGGACCAAAAGCTCTTGCTGCTCTTCAAGGAGCCAGGCAACCCCATTCACAGCCCCACAAACGACGGCGCTCTCTCTTGCGACAGCCTCCCAAAGTCCAATACTAGCTGCCTGCACCCCTCGGTACGGCCGGAGCCAGGCTCAGCAATTGCGAACGTCCAGGGATTCCTCCCACACCAAAGGGGCTAGGACCAAAAGCTCTTGCTGCTCTTCAAGGAGCCAGGCAACCCCATTCACAGCCCCACAAACGATGGCGCTCTCTCTTGCGACAGCCTCCCAAAGTCCAATACTAGCTGCCTGCGCGCTCGGTACAGCCGGAGCCCGGCTCAGCAATTGCGAACGTCCAGGGATTCCTCCCACACCAAAGGGGCCAGGACCAAAAGCTCTTGCTGCTCTTCAAGGAGCCAGGCAACCCCATTCACAGCCCCACAAACGATGGCGCTCTCTCTTTCGAGAGACTCACAAAGTCCAACACTAGCTGCCTGCACCCCTCGGTACGGCCGGAGCCCGGCTCAGCAATTGCGAACGTCCAGGGATTCCTCCCACACCAAAGGGGCCAGGACCAAAAGCTCTTGCTGCTCTTCAAGGAGCCAGGCAACCCCATTCACAGCCCCACAAACGATGGCGCTCTCTCTTGCGACAGCCTCCCAAAGTCCAACACTAGAAGCCTGTGCCACTCAGTACAGCCGGAGCCCGGCTCAGCAATTGCGAACGTCCAGGGATTCCTCCCACACCAAAGGGGCCAGGACCAAAAGCTCTTGCTGCTCTTCAAGGAGCCAGGCAACCCCATTCACAGCCCCACAAACGCTGGCGCTCTCTCTTGCGACAGCCTCCCAAAGTCCAACACTAGCTGCCTGCGCGTCTGGTACAGCCGGAGCCCGGCTCAGCAATTGCGAACGTCCAGGGATTCCTCCCACACCAAAGGGGCCAGGACCAAAAGCTCTTGCTGCTCTTGAAGGAGCCAGGCAACCCCATTCACAGCCCCACAAACGATGGCGCTCTCTCTTTCGAGAGACTCCCAAAGTCCAATACTAGCTGCCAGCACCCCTCGGTACGGCCGGAGCCCGGCTCAGCAATTGCGAACGTCCAGGGATTCCTCCCACACCAAAGGTGCCAGGACCAAAAGCTCTTGCTGCTCTTCAAGGTGCCCGGCAACCCCATTCACAGCCCCACAAACGACGGCGCTCTCTCTTGCGACAGCCTCCCAAAGTCCAATACTAGCTGCCTGCACCCCTCGGTACGGCCGGAGCCAGGCTCAGCAATTGCGAACGTCCAGGGATTCCTCCCACACCAAAGGGGCTAGGACCAAAAGCTCTTGCTGCTCTTCAAGGAGCCAGGCAACCCCATTCACAGCCCCACAAACGATGGCGCTCTCTCTTGCAACAGCCTCCCAAAGTCCAATACTAGCTGCCTGCGCGCTCGGTACAGCCGGAGCCCGGCTCAGCAACTGCGAACGTCCAGGGATTCCTCCCACACCAAAGGGGCCAGGACCAAAAGCTCTTGCTGCTCTTCAAGGAGCCAGGCAACCCCATTCACAGCCCCACAAACGATGGTGCTCTCTCTTTCGAGAGACTCACAAAGTCCAATACTAGCTGCCTGCACCCCTCGGTACGGCCGGAGCCCGGCTCAGCAATTGCGAACGTCCAGGGATTCCTCCCACACCAAAGGGGCCAGGACCAAAAGCTCTTGCTGCTCTTCAAGGAGCCAGGCAACCCCATTCACAGCCCCACAAACGATGGCGCTCTCTCTTGCGACAGCCTCCCAAAGTCCAACACTAGAAGCCTGTGCCACTCAGTACAGCCGGAGCCCGGCTCAGCAATTGCGAACGTCCAGGGATTCCTCCCACACCAAAGGGGCCAGGACCAAAAGCTCTTGCTGCTCTTCAAGGAGCCAGGCAACCCCATTCACAGCCCCACAAACGATGGCGCTCTCTCTTGCGACAGCCTCCCAAAGTCCAACACTAGAAGCCTGTGCCACTCAGTACAGCCGGAGCCCGGCTCAGCAATTGCGAACGTCCAGGGATTCCTCCCACACCAAAGGGGCCAGGACCAAAAGCTCTTGCTGCTCTTCAAGGTGCCCGGCAACCCCATTCACAGCCCCACAAACGATGGCGCTCTCTCTTGCGACAGCCTCCCAAAGTCCAACACTAGCTGCCTGCGCGCTCGGTACAGCCGGAGCCCGGCTCAGCAATTGCGAACGTCCAGGGATTCCTCCCACACCAAAGGTGCCAGGACCAAAAGCTCTTGTTGCTCTTCAAGGAGCCAGGCAACCCCATTCACAGCCCCACAAACGCTGGCGCTCTCTCTTGCAACAGCCTCCCAAAGTCCAATACTAGCTGCCTGCGCGCTCGGTACAGCCGGAGCCCGGCTCAGCAATTGCGAACGTCCAGGGATTCCTCCCACACCAAAGGGGCCAGGACCAAAAGCTCTTGCTGCTCTTCAAGGTGCCAGGCAACCCCATTCACAGCCCCACAAACGATGGCGCTCTCTCTTGCGACAGCCTCCCAAAGTCCAACACTAGCTGCCTGCGCTGCTGAGTACAGCCGGAGCCCGGCTCAGCAATTGCGAACGTCCAGGGATTCCTCCCACACCAAAGGGGCCAGGACCAAAAGCTCTTGCTGCTCTTCAAGGAGCCAGGCAACCCCATTCACAGCCCCACAAACGCTGGTGCTCTCTCTAGCGACAGCCTCCCAAAGTCCAACAGTAGCTGCCTGCGCGACTGGTACAGCCGGAGCCCGGTTCAGCAATTGCGAACGTCCAGGGATTCCTCCCACACCAAAGGTGCCAGGACCAAAAGCTCTTGCTGCTCTTCAAGGTGCCCGGCAACCCCATTCACAGCCCCACAAACGCTGGTGCTCTCTCTTGCGACAGCCTCCCAAAGTCCAATACTAGCTGCCTGCACCCCTCGGTACGGCCGGAGCCAGGCTCAGCAATTGCGAACGTCCAGGGATTCCTCCCACACCAAAGGTGCCAGGACCAAAAGCTCTTGCTGCTCTTCAAGGAGCCAGGCAACCCCACTCACAGCCCCACAAACGATGGTGCTCTCTCTTTCGAGAGACTCCCAAAGTCCAATACTAGCTGCCTGCACCCCTCGGTACGGCCGGAGCCCGGCTCAGCAATTGCGAACGTCCAGGGATTCCTCCCACACCAAAGGGGCCAGGACCAAAAGCTCTTGCTGCTCTTCAAGGAGCCAGGCAACCCCATTCACAGCCCCACAAACGATGGCGCTCTCTCTTGCGACAGCCTCCCAAAGTCCAACACTAGAAGCCTGTGCCACTCAGTACAGCCGGAGCCCGGCTCAGCAACTGCGAACGTCCAGGGATTCCTCCCACACCAAAGGTGCCAGGACCAAAAGCTCTTGCTGCTCTTCAAGGAGCCAGGCAACCCCATTCACAGCCCCACAAACGATGGCGCTCTCTCTTGCGACAGCCTCCCAAAGTCCAACACTAGAAGCCTGTGCCACTCAGTACAGCCGGAGCCCGGCTCAGCAATTGCGAACGTCCAGGGATTCCTCCCACACCAAAGGGGCCAGGACCAAAAGCTCTTGCTGCTCTTCAAGGAGCCAGGCAACCCCATTCACAGCCCCACAAACGATGGCGCTCTCTCTTGCGACAGCCTCCCAAAGTCCAACACTAGCTGCCTGCGCGTCTGGTACAGCCGGAGCCCGGCTCAGCAATTGCGAACGTCCAGGGATTCCTCCCACACCAAAGGGGCCAGGACCAAAAGCTCTTGCTGCTCTTCAAGGTGCCCGGCAACCCCATTCACAGCCCCACAAACGATGGCGCTCTCTCTTGCAACAGCCTCCCAAAGTCCAACACTAGCTGCCTGCGCTGCTGAGTACAGCCGGAGCCCGGCTCAGCAATTGCGAACGTCCAGGGATTCCTCCCACACCAAAGGGGCCAGGACCAAAAGCTCTTGCTGCTCTTCAAGGAGCCAGGCAACCCCATTCACAGCCCCACAAACGCTGGCGCTCTCTCTTGCGACAGCCTCCCAAAGTCCAACACTAGAAGCCTGTGCCACTCAGTACAGCCGGAGCCCGGCTCAGCAACTGCGAACGTCCAGGGATTCCTCCCACACCAAAGGGGCCAGGACCAAAAGCTCTTGCTGCTCTTCAAGGTGCCAGGCAACCCCATTCACAGCCCCACAAACGATGGCGCTCTCTCTTGCGACAGCCTCCCAAAGTCCAACACTAGCTGCCTGCGCTGCTGAGTACAGTCGGAGCCCGGCTCAGCAATTGCGAACGTCCAGGGATTCCTCCCACACCAAAGGGGCCAGGACCAAAAGCTCTTGCTGCTCTTCAAGGAGCCAGGCAACCCCATTCACAGCCCCACAAACGATGGCGCTCTCTCTTGCGACAGCCTCCCAAAGTCCAACACTAGAAGCCTGTGCCACTCAGTACAGCCGGAGCCCGGCTCAGCAACTGCGAACGTCCAGGGATTCCTCCCACACCAAAGGGGCCAGGACCAAAAGCTCTTGCTGCTCTTCAAGGTGCCAGGCAACCCCATTCACAGCCCCACAAACGATGGCGCTCTCTCTTGCGACAGCCTCCCAAAGTCCAACACTAGCTGCCTGCGCTGCTGAGTACAGTCGGAGCCCGGCTCAGCAATTGCGAACGTCCAGGGATTCCTCCCACACCAAAGGGGCCAGGACCAAAAGCTCTTGCTGCTCTTCAAGGAGCCAGGCAACCCCATTCACAGCCCCACAAACGATGGTGCTCTCTCTTGCGACAGCCTCCCAAAGTCCAACACTAGCTGCCTGCGCGTCTGGTACAGCCGGAGCCCGGTTCAGCAATTGCGAACGTCCAGGGATTCCTCCCACACCAAAGGTGCCAGGACCAAAAGCTCTTGCTGCTCTTCAAGGAGCCAGGCAACCCCATTCACAGCCCCACAAACGCTGGTGCTCTCTCTTGCGACAGCCTCCCAAAGTCCAATACTAGCTGCCAGCACCCCTCGGTACGGCCGGAGCCAGGCTCAGCAATTGCGAACGTCCAGGGATTCCTCCCACACCAAAGGGGCCAGGACCAAAAGCTCTTGCTGCTCTTCAAGGAGCCAGGCAACCCCATTCACAGCCCCACAAACGACGGCGCTCTCTCTTGCGACAGCCTCCCAAAGTCCAATACTAGCTGCCTGCACCCCTCGGTACGGCCGGAGCCAGGCTCAGCAATTGCGAACGTCCAGGGATTCCTCCCACACCAAAGGGGCTAGGACCAAAAGCTCTTGCTGCTCTTCAAGGAGCCAGGCAACCCCATTCACAGCCCCACAAACGATGGCGCTCTCTCTTGCAACAGCCTCCCAAAGTCCAATACTAGCTGCCTGCGCGCTCGGTACAGCCGGAGCCCGGCTCAGCAATTGCGAACGTCCAGGGATTCCTCCCACACCAAAGGTGCCAGGACCAAAAGCTCTTGCTGCTCTTCAAGGAGTCAGGCAACCCCATTCACAGCCCCACAAACGATGGTGCTCTCTCTTTTGAGAGACTCACAAAGTCCAATACTAGCTGCCTGCACCCCTCGGTACGGCCAGAGCCCGGCTCAGCAATTGCGAACGTCCAGGGATTCCTCCCACACCAAAGGGGCCAGGACCAAAAGCTCTTGCTGCTCTTCAAGGAGCCAGGCAACCCCATTCACAGCCCCACAAACGATGGCGCTCTCTCTTGCGACAGCCTCCCAAAGTCCAACACTAGAAGCCTGTGCCACTCAGTACAGCCGGAGCCCGGCTCAGCAACTGCGAACGTCCAGGGATTCCTCCCACACCAAAGGGGCCAGGACCAAAAGCTCTTGCTGCTCTTCAAGGAGCCAGGCAACCCCATTCACAGCCCCACAAACGATGGCGCTCTCTCTTGCGACAGCCTCCCAAAGTCCAACACTAGAAGCCTGTGCCACTCAGTACAGCCGGAGCCCGGCTCAGCAATTGCGAACGTCCAGGGATTCCTCCCACACCAAAGGTGCCAGGACCAAAAGCTCTTGCTGCTCTTCAAGGAGCCAGGCAACCCCATTCACAGCCCCACAAACGCTGGCGCTCTCTCTTGCGACAGCCTCCCAAAGTCCAACACTAGCTGCCTGCGCGTCTGGTACAGCCGGAGCCCGGCTCAGCAATTGCGAACGTCCAGGGATTCCTCCCACACCAAAGGGGCCAGGACCAAAAGCTCTTGCTGCTCTTCAAGGTGCCCGGCAACCCCATTCACAGCCCCACAAACGATGGCGCTCTCTCTTGCGACAGCCTCCCAAAGTCCAATACTAGCTACCTTTGCCGCTGACTACAGCCGGAGCCCGGCTCAGCAATTGCGAACGTCCAGGGATTCCTCCCACACCAAAGGGGCCAGGACCAAAAGCTCTTGCTGCTCTTCAAGGAGCCAGGCAACCCCATTCACAGCCCCACAAACGATGGCGCTCTCTCTTGCGACAGCCTCCCAAAGTCCAACACTAGAAGCCTGTGCCACTCAGTACAGCCGGAGCCCGGCTCAGCAACTGCGAACGTCCAGGGATTCCTCCCACACCAAAGGGGCCAGGACCAAAAGCTCTTGCTGCTCTTCAAGGTGCCAGGCAACCCCATTCACAGCCCCACAAACGATGGCGCTCTCTCTTGCGACAGCCTCCCAAAGTCCAACACTAGCTGCCTGCGCTGCTGAGTACAGCCGGAGCCCGGCTCAGCAATTGCGAACGTCCAGGGATTCCTCCCACACCAAAGGGGCCAGGACCAAAAGCTCTTGCTGCTCTTCAAGGAGCCAGGCAACCCCATTCACAGCCCCACAAACGCTGGCGCTCTCTCTTGCGACAGCCTCCCAAAGTCCAATACTAGCTGCCTGCGCCGCTCGGTACGGCCGGAGCCAGGCTCAGCAATTGCGAACGTCCAGGGATTCCTCCCACACCAAAGGGGCCAGGACCAAAAGCTCTTGCTGCTCTTCAAGGAGCCAGGCAACCCCATTCACAGCCCCACAAACGCTGGCGCTCTCTCTTGCGACAGCCTCCCAAAGTCCAACACTAGCTGCCTGCGCTGCTGAGTACAGTCGGAGCCCGGCTCAGCAATTGCGAACGTCCAGGGATTCCTCCCACACCAAAGGGGCCAGGACCAAAAGCTCTTGCTGCTCTTCAAGGAGCCAGGCAACCCCATTCACAGCCCCACAAACGACGGCGCTCTCTCTTGCGACAGCCTCCCAAAGTCCAATACTAGCTGCCTGCACCCCTCGGTACGGCCGGAGCCCGGCTCAGCAATTGCGAACGTCCAGGGATTCCTCCCACACCAAAGGGGCTAGGACCAAAAGCTCTTGCTGCTCTTCAAGGAGCCAGGCAACCCCATTCACAGCCCCACAAACGATGGCGCTCTCTCTTGCGACAGCCTCCCAAAGTCCAATACTAGCTGCCTGCGCGCTCGGTACAGCCGGAGCCCGGCTCAGCAATTGCGAACGTCCAGGGATTCCTCCCACACCAAAGGGGCCAGGACCAAAAGCTCTTGCTGCTCTTCAAGGAGCCAGGCAACCCCATTCACAGCCCCACAAACGATGGCGCTCTCTCTTTCGAGAGACTCACAAAGTCCAACACTAGCTGCCTGCACCCCTCGGTACGGCCGGAGCCCGGCTCAGCAATTGCGAACGTCCAGGGATTCCTCCCACACCAAAGGGGCCAGGACCAAAAGCTCTTGCTGCTCTTCAAGGAGCCAGGCAACCCCATTCACAGCCCCACAAACGATGGCGCTCTCTCTTGCGACAGCCTCCCAAAGTCCAACACTAGAAGCCTGTGCCACTCAGTACAGCCGGAGCCCGGCTCAGCAATTGCGAACGTCCAGGGATTCCTCCCACACCAAAGGGGCCAGGACCAAAAGCTCTTGCTGCTCTTCAAGGAGCCAGGCAACCCCATTCACAGCCCCACAAACGCTGGCGCTCTCTCTTGCGACAGCCTCCCAAAGTCCAACACTAGCTGCCTGCGCGTCTGGTACAGCCGGAGCCCGGCTCAGCAATTGCGAACGTCCAGGGATTCCTCCCACACCAAAGGGGCCAGGACCAAAAGCTCTTGCTGCTCTTGAAGGAGCCAGGCAACCCCATTCACAGCCCCACAAACGATGGCGCTCTCTCTTTCGAGAGACTCCCAAAGTCCAATACTAGCTGCCAGCACCCCTCGGTACGGCCGGAGCCCGGCTCAGCAATTGCGAACGTCCAGGGATTCCTCCCACACCAAAGGTGCCAGGACCAAAAGCTCTTGCTGCTCTTCAAGGTGCCCGGCAACCCCATTCACAGCCCCACAAACGACGGCGCTCTCTCTTGCGACAGCCTCCCAAAGTCCAATACTAGCTGCCTGCACCCCTCGGTACGGCCGGAGCCAGGCTCAGCAATTGCGAACGTCCAGGGATTCCTCCCACACCAAAGGGGCTAGGACCAAAAGCTCTTGCTGCTCTTCAAGGAGCCAGGCAACCCCATTCACAGCCCCACAAACGATGGCGCTCTCTCTTGCAACAGCCTCCCAAAGTCCAATACTAGCTGCCTGCGCGCTCGGTACAGCCGGAGCCCGGCTCAGCAACTGCGAACGTCCAGGGATTCCTCCCACACCAAAGGGGCCAGGACCAAAAGCTCTTGCTGCTCTTCAAGGAGCCAGGCAACCCCATTCACAGCCCCACAAACGATGGTGCTCTCTCTTTCGAGAGACTCACAAAGTCCAATACTAGCTGCCTGCACCCCTCGGTACGGCCGGAGCCCGGCTCAGCAATTGCGAACGTCCAGGGATTCCTCCCACACCAAAGGGGCCAGGACCAAAAGCTCTTGCTGCTCTTCAAGGAGCCAGGCAACCCCATTCACAGCCCCACAAACGCTGGCGCTCTCTCTTGCGACAGCCTCCCAAAGTCCAACACTAGAAGCCTGTGCCACTCAGTACAGCCGGAGCCCGGCTCAGCAATTGCGAACGTCCAGGGATTCCTCCCACACCAAAGGGGCCAGGACCAAAAGCTCTTGCTGCTCTTCAAGGAGCCAGGCAACCCCATTCACAGCCCCACAAACGCTGGTGCTCTCTCTTGCGACAGCCTCCCAAAGTCCAACACTAGCTGCCTGCGCGACTGGTACAGCCGGAGCCCGGTTCAGCAATTGCGAACGTCCAGGGATTCCTCCCACACCAAAGGTGCCAGGACCAAAAGCTCTTGCTGCTCTTCAAGGTGCCCGGCAACCCCATTCACAGCCCCACAAACGCTGGTGCTCTCTCTTGCGACAGCCTCCCAAAGTCCAATACTAGCTGCCTGCACCCCTCGGTACGGCCGGAGCCAGGCTCAGCAATTGCGAACGTCCAGGGATTCCTCCCACACCAAAGGTGCCAGGACCAAAAGCTCTTGCTGCTCTTCAAGGAGCCAGGCAACCCCACTCACAGCCCCACAAACGATGGTGCTCTCTCTTTCGAGAGACTCCCAAAGTCCAATACTAGCTGCCTGCACCCCTCGGTACGGCCGGAGCCCGGCTCAGCAATTGCGAACGTCCAGGGATTCCTCCCACACCAAAGGGGCCAGGACCAAAAGCTCTTGCTGCTCTTCAAGGAGCCAGGCAACCCCATTCACAGCCCCACAAACGATGGCGCTCTCTCTTGCGACAGCCTCCCAAAGTCCAACACTAGAAGCCTGTGCCACTCAGTACAGCCGGAGCCCGGCTCAGCAACTGCGAACGTCCAGGGATTCCTCCCACACCAAAGGTGCCAGGACCAAAAGCTCTTGCTGCTCTTCAAGGAGCCAGGCAACCCCATTCACAGCCCCACAAACGATGGCGCTCTCTCTTGCGACAGCCTCCCAAAGTCCAACACTAGAAGCCTGTGCCACTCAGTACAGCCGGAGCCCGGCTCAGCAATTGCGAACGTCCAGGGATTCCTCCCACACCAAAGGGGCCAGGACCAAAAGCTCTTGCTGCTCTTCAAGGAGCCAGGCAACCCCATTCACAGCCCCACAAACGCTGGCGCTCTCTCTTGCGACAGCCTCCCAAAGTCCAACACTAGCTGCCTGCGCGTCTGGTACAGCCGGAGCCCGGCTCAGCAATTGCGAACGTCCAGGGATTCCTCCCACACCAAAGGGGCCAGGACCAAAAGCTCTTGCTGCTCTTCAAGGTGCCCGGCAACCCCATTCACAGCCCCACAAACGATGGCGCTCTCTCTTGCGACAGCCTCCCAAAGTCCAACACTAGCTGCCTGCGCGCTCGGTACAGCCGGAGCCCGGCTCAGCAATTGCGAACGTCCAGGGATTCCTCCCACACCAAAGGGGCCAGGACCAAAAGCTCTTGCTGCTCTTCAAGGAGCCAGGCAACCCCATTCACAGCCCCACAAACGCTGGCGCTCTCTCTTGCGACAGCCTCCCAAAGTCCAACACTAGAAGCCTGTGCCACTCAGTACAGCCGGAGCCCGGCTCAGCAACTGCGAACGTCCAGGGATTCCTCCCACACCAAAGGGGCCAGGACCAAAAGCTCTTGCTGCTCTTCAAGGTGCCAGGCAACCCCATTCACAGCCCCACAAACGATGGCGCTCTCTCTTGCGACAGCCTCCCAAAGTCCAACACTAGCTGCCTGCGCTGCTGAGTACAGCCGGAGCCCGGCTCAGCAATTGCGAACGTCCAGGGATTCCTCCCACACCAAAGGGGCCAGGACCAAAAGCTCTTGCTGCTCTTCAAGGAGCCAGGCAACCCCATTCACAGCCCCACAAACGCTGGTGCTCTCTCTTGCGACAGCCTCCCAAAGTCCAATACTAGCTGCCAGCACCCCTCGGTACGGCCGGAGCCAGGCTCAGCAATTGCGAACGTCCAGGGATTCCTCCCACACCAAAGGGGCCAGGACCAAAAGCTCTTGCTGCTCTTCAAGGAGCCAGGCAACCCCATTCACAGCCCCACAAACGCTGGCGCTCTCTCTTGCGACAGCCTCCCAAAGTCCAACACTAGCTGCCTGCGCTGCTGAGTACAGTCGGAGCCCGGCTCAGCAATTGCGAACGTCCAGGGATTCCTCCCACACCAAAGGGGCCAGGACCAAAAGCTCTTGCTGCTCTTCAAGGAGCCAGGCAACCCCATTCACAGCCCCACAAACGACGGCGCTCTCTCTTGCGACAGCCTCCCAAAGTCCAATACTAGCTGCCTGCACCCCTCGGTACGGCCGGAGCCAGGCTCAGCAATTGCGAACGTCCAGGGATTCCTCCCACACCAAAGGGGCCAGGACCAAAAGCTCTTGCTGCTCTTCAAGGAGCCAGGCAACCCCATTCACAGCCCCACAAACGATGGCGCTCTCTCTTGCAACAGCCTCCCAAAGTCCAATACTAGCTGCCTGCGCGCTCGGTACAGCCGGAGCCCGGCTCAGCAATTGCGAACGTCCAGGGATTCCTCCCACACCAAAGGGGCCAGGACCAAAAGCTCTTGCTGCTCTTCAAGGAGCCAGGCAACCCCATTCACAGCCCCACAAACGATGGCGCTCTCTCTTGCGACAGCCTCCCAAAGTCCAACACTAGAAGCCTGTGCCACTCAGTACAGCCGGAGCCCGGCTCAGCAACTGCGAACGTCCAGGGATTCCTCCCACACCAAAGGGGCCAGGACCAAAAGCTCTTGCTGCTCTTCAAGGAGCCAGGCAACCCCATTCACAGCCCCACAAACGATGGCGCTCTCTCTTGCGACAGCCTCCCAAAGTCCAACACTAGAAGCCTGTGCCACTCAGTACAGCCGGAGCCCGGCTCAGCAATTGCGAACGTCCAGGGATTCCTCCCACACCAAAGGGGCCAGGACCAAAAGCTCTTGCTGCTCTTCAAGGAGCCAGGCAACCCCATTCACAGCCCCACAAACGCTGGCGCTCTCTCTTGCGACAGCCTCCCAAAGTCCAACACTAGCTGCCTGCGCGTCTGGTACAGCCGGAGCCCGGCTCAGCAATTGCGAACGTCCAGGGATTCCTCCCACACCAAAGGGGCCAGGACCAAAAGCTCTTGCTGCTCTTCAAGGAGCCAGGCAACCCCATTCACAGCCCCACAAACGATGGCGCTCTCTCTTGCGACAGCCTCCCAAAGTCCAACACTAGAAGCCTGTGCCACTCGGTACGGCCGGAGCCCGGCTCAGCAATTGCGAACGTCCAGGGATTCCTCCCACACCAAAGGGGCCAGGACCAAAAGCTCTTGCTGCTCTTCAAGGTGCCCGGCAACCCCATTCACAGCCCCACAAACGACGGCGCTCTCTCTTGCGACAGCCTCCCAAAGTCCAACACTAGCTGCCTGCACCCCTCGGTACGGCCGGAGCCAGGCTCAGCAATTGCGAACGTCCAGGGATTCCTCCCACACCAAAGGGGCTAGGACCAAAAGCTCTTGCTGCTCTTCAAGGAGCCAGGCAACCCCATTCACAGCCCCACAAACGATGGCGCTCTCTCTTGCAACAGCCTCCCAAAGTCCAATACTAGCTGCCTGCGCGCTCGGTACAGCCGGAGCCCGGCTCAGCAACTGCGAACGTCCAGGGATTCCTCCCACACCAAAGGGGCCAGGACCAAAAGCTCTTGCTGCTCTTCAAGGAGCCAGGCAACCCCATTCACAGCCCCACAAACGATGGTGCTCTCTCTTTCGAGAGACTCACAAAGTCCAATACTAGCTGCCTGCACCCCTCGGTACGGCCGGAGCCCGGCTCAGCAATTGCGAACGTCCAGGGATTCCTCCCACACCAAAGGGGCCAGGACCAAAAGCTCTTGCTGCTCTTCAAGGAGCCAGGCAACCCCATTCACAGCCCCACAAACGATGGCGCTCTCTCTTGCGACAGCCTCCCAAAGTCCAACACTAGAAGCCTGCGCGCTCGGTACAGCCGGAGCCCGGCTCAGCAATTGCGAACGTCCAGGGATTCCTCCCACACCAAAGGTGCCAGGACCAAAAGCTCTTGCTGCTCTTCAAGGAGCCAGGCAACCCCATTCACAGCCCCACAAACGATGGCGCTCTCTCTTGCGACAGCCTCCCAAAGTCCAACACTAGAAGCCTGTGCCACTCAGTACAGCCGGAGCCCGGCTCAGCAATTGCGAACGTCCAGGGATTCCTCCCACACCAAAGGGGCCAGGACCAAAAGCTCTTGCTGCTCTTCAAGGTGCCCGGCAACCCCATTCACAGCCCCACAAACGATGGCGCTCTCTCTTGCGACAGCCTCCCAAAGTCCAACACTAGCTGCCTGCGCGCTCGGTACAGCCGGAGCCCGGCTCAGCAATTGCGAACGTCCAGGGATTCCTCCCACACCAAAGGTGCCAGGACCAAAAGCTCTTGTTGCTCTTCAAGGAGCCAGGCAACCCCATTCACAGCCCCACAAACGCTGGCGCTCTCTCTTGCAACAGCCTCCCAAAGTCCAATACTAGCTGCCTGCGCGCTCGGTACAGCCGGAGCCCGGCTCAGCAATTGCGAACGTCCAGGGATTCCTCCCACACCAAAGGGGCCAGGACCAAAAGCTCTTGCTGCTCTTCAAGGTGCCAGGCAACCCCATTCACAGCCCCACAAACGCTGGCGCTCTCTCTTGCGACAGCCTCCCAAAGTCCAACACTAGCTGCCTGCGCTGCTGAGTACAGCCGGAGCCCGGCTCAGCAATTGCGAACGTCCAGGGATTCCTCCCACACCAAAGGGGCCAGGACCAAAAGCTCTTGCTGCTCTTCAAGGAGCCAGGCAACCCCATTCACAGCCCCACAAACGCTGGTGCTCTCTCTTGCGACAGCCTCCCAAAGTCCAACACTAGCTGCCTGCGCGACTGGTACAGCCGGAGCCCGGTTCAGCAATTGCGAACGTCCAGGGATTCCTCCCACACCAAAGGGGCCAGGACCAAAAGCTCTTGCTGCTCTTCAAGGAGCCAGGCAACCCCATTCACAGCCCCACAAACGCTGGCGCTCTCTCTTGCGACAGCCTCCCAAAGTCCAATACTAGCTGCCAGCACCCCTCGGTACGGCCGGAGCCAGGCTCAGCAATTGCGAACGTCCAGGGATTCCTCCCACACCAAAGGTGCCAGGACCAAAAGCTCTTGCTGCTCTTGAAGGAGCCAGGCAACCCCATTCACAGCCCCACAAACGATGGCGCTCTCTCTTGCGACAGCCTCCCAAAGTCCAACACTAGAAGCCTGTGCCACTCAGTACAGCCGGAGCCCGGCTCAGCAATTGCGAACGTCCAGGGATTCCTCCCACACCAAAGGGGCCAGGACCAAAAGCTCTTGCTGCTCTTCAAGGAGCCAGGCAACCCCATTCACAGCCCCACAAACGATGGCGCTCTCTCTTTCGAGAGACTCCCAAAGTCCAACACTAGCTGCCAGCACCCCTCGGTACGGCCGGAGCCCGGCTCAGCAATTGCGAACGTCCAGGGATTCCTCCCACACCAAAGGTGCCAGGACCAAAAGCTCTTGCTGCTCTTCAAGGTGCCCGGCAACCCCATTCACAGCCCCACAAACGACGGCGCTCTCTCTTGCGACAGCCTCCCAAAGTCCAATACTAGCTGCCTGCACCCCTCGGTACGGCCGGAGCCAGGCTCAGCAATTGCGAACGTCCAGGGATTCCTCCCACACCAAAGGGGCTAGGACCAAAAGCTCTTGCTGCTCTTCAAGGAGCCAGGCAACCCCATTCACAGCCCCACAAACGATGGCGCTCTCTCTTGCAACAGCCTCCCAAAGTCCAATACTAGCTGCCTGCGCGCTCGGTACAGCCGGAGCCCGGCTCAGCAACTGCGAACGTCCAGGGATTCCTCCCACACCAAAGGGGCCAGGACCAAAAGCTCTTGCTGCTCTTCAAGGTGCCCGGCAACCCCATTCACAGCCCCACAAACGATGGCGCTCTCTCTTGCGACAGCCTCCCAAAGTCCAACACTAGCTGCCTGCGCGCTCGGTACAGCCGGAGCCCGGCTCAGCAATTGCGAACGTCCAGGGATTCCTCCCACACCAAAGGTGCCAGGACCAAAAGCTCTTGTTGCTCTTCAAGGAGCCAGGCAACCCCATTCACAGCCCCACAAACGCTGGCGCTCTCTCTTGCAACAGCCTCCCAAAGTCCAATACTAGCTGCCTGCGCGCTCGGTACAGCCGGAGCCCGGCTCAGCAATTGCGAACGTCCAGGGATTCCTCCCACACCAAAGGGGCCAGGACCAAAAGCTCTTGCTGCTCTTCAAGGTGCCAGGCAACCCCATTCACAGCCCCACAAACGCTGGCGCTCTCTCTTGCGACAGCCTCCCAAAGTCCAACACTAGCTGCCTGCGCTGCTGAGTACAGCCGGAGCCCGGCTCAGCAATTGCGAACGTCCAGGGATTCCTGCCACACCAAAGGGGCCAGGACCAAAAGCTCTTGCTGCTCTTCAAGGAGCCAGGCAACCCCATTCACAGCCCCACAAACGCTGGTGCTCTCTCTTGCGACAGCCTCCCAAAGTCCAACACTAGCTGCCTGCGCGACTGGTACAGCCGGAGCCCGGTTCAGCAATTGCGAACGTCCAGGGATTCCTCCCACACCAAAGGTGCCAGGACCAAAAGCTCTTGCTGCTCTTCAAGGAGCCAGGCAACCCCATTCACAGCCCCACAAACGCTGGTGCTCTCTCTTGCGACAGCCTCCCAAAGTCCAATACTAGCTGCCAGCACCCCTCGGTACGGCCGGAGCCAGGCTCAGCAATTGCGAACGTCCAGGGATTCCTCCCACACCAAAGGTGCCAGGACCAAAAGCTCTTGCTGCTCTTCAAGGAGCCAGGCAACCCCATTCACAGCCCCACAAACGATGGCGCTCTCTCTTGCGACAGCCTCCCAAAGTCCAACACTAGCTGCCTGCGCGTCTGGTACAGCCGGAGCCCGGCTCAGCAATTGCGAACGTCCAGGGATTCCTCCCACACCAAAGGGGCCAGGACCAAAAGCTCTTGCTGCTCTTCAAGGAGCCAGGCAACCCCATTCACAGCCCCACAAACGCTGGCGCTCTCTCTTGCGACAGCCTCCCAAAGTCCAACACGAGAAGCCTGTGCCACTCAGTACAGCCGGAGCCCGGCTCAGCAATTGCGAACGTCCAGGGATTCCTCCCACACCAAAGGGGCCAGGACCAAAAGCTCTTGCTGCTCTTCAAGGAGCCAGGCAACCCCATTCACAGCCCCACAAACGATGGCGCTCTCTCTTGCGACAGCCTCCCAAAGTCCAACACTAGCTGCCTGCGCGTCTGGTACAGCCGGAGCCCGGCTCAGCAATTGCGAACGTCCAGGGATTCCTCCCACACCAAAGGGGCCAGGACCAAAAGCTCTTGCTGCTCTTGAAGGAGCCAGGCAACCCCATTCACAGCCCCACAAACGATGGCGCTCTCTCTTTCGAGAGACTCCCAAAGTCCAACACTAGCTGCCAGCACCCCTCGGTACGGCCGGAGCCCGGCTCAGCAATTGCGAATGTCCAGGGATTCCTCCCACACCAAAGGTGCCAGGACCAAAAGCTCTTGCTGCTCTTCAAGGAGCCAGGCAACCCCATTCACAGCCCCACAAACGCTGGCGCTCTCTCTTGCGACAGCCTCCCGAAGTCCAACACTAGCTGCCTGCGCTGCTGAGTACAGCCGGAGCCCGGCTCAGCAATTGCGAACGTCCAGGGATTCCTGCCACACCAAAGGGGCCAGGACCAAAAGCTCTTGCTGCTCTTCAAGGAGCCAGGCAACCCCATTCACAGCCCCACAAACGCTGGTGCTCTCTCTTGCGACAGCCTCCCAAAGTCCAACACTAGCTGCCTGCGCGACTGGTACAGCCGGAGCCCGGTTCAGCAATTGCGAACGTCCAGGGATTCCTCCCACACCAAAGGTGCCAGGACCAAAAGCTCTTGCTGCTCTTCAAGGAGCCAGGCAACCCCATTCACAGCCCCACAAACGCTGGTGCTCTCTCTTGCGACAGCCTCCCAAAGTCCAATACTAGCTGCCAGCACCCCTCGGTACGGCCGGAGCCAGGCTCAGCAATTGCGAACGTCCAGGGATTCCTCCCACACCAAAGGTGCCAGGACCAAAAGCTCTTGCTGCTCTTCAAGGTGCCAGGCAACCCCATTCACAGCCCCACAAACGATGGCGCTCTCTCTTGCGACAGCCTCCCAAAGTCCAACACTAGCTGCCTGCGCGTCTGGTACAGCCGGAGCCCGGCTCAGCAATTGCGAACGTCCAGGGATTCCTCCCACACCAAAGGGGCCAGGACCAAAAGCTCTTGCTGCTCTTCAAGGAGCCAGGCAACCCCATTCACAGCCCCACAAACGATGGTGCTCTCTCTTTCGAGAGACTCACAAAGTCCAATACTAGCTGCCTGCACCCCTCGGTACGGCCGGAGCCCGGCTCAGCAATTGCGAACGTCCAGGGATTCCTCCCACACCAAAGGGGCCAGGACCAAAAGCTCTTGCTGCTCTTCAAGGAGCCAGGCAACCCCATTCACAGCCCCACAAACGATGGCGCTCTCTCTTGCGACAGCCTCCCAAAGTCCAACACTAGCTGCCTGCGCGTCTGGTACAGCCGGAGCCCGGCTCAGCAATTGCGAACGTCCAGGGATTCCTCCCACACCAAAGGGGCCAGGACCAAAAGCTCTTGCTGCTCTTGAAGGAGCCAGGCAACCCCATTCACAGCCCCACAAACGATGGCGCTCTCTCTTTCGAGAGACTCCCAAAGTCCAACACTAGCTGCCAGCACCCCTCGGTACGGCCGGAGCCCGGCTCAGCAATTGCGAACGTCCAGGGATTCCTCCCACACCAAAGGTGCCAGGACCAAAAGCTCTTGCTGCTCTTCAAGGTGCCCGGCAACCCCATTCACAGCCCCACAAACGACGGCGCTCTCTCTTGCGACAGCCTCCCAAAGTCCAATACTAGCTGCCTGCACCCCTCGGTACGGCCGGAGCCAGGCTCAGCAATTGCGAACGTCCAGGGATTCCTCCCACACCAAAGGGGCTAGGACCAAAAGCTCTTGCTGCTCTTCAAGGAGCCAGGCAACCCCATTCACAGCCCCACAAACGATGGCGCTCTCTCTTGCAACAGCCTCCCAAAGTCCAATACTAGCTGCCTGCGCGCTCGGTACAGCCGGAGCCCGGCTCAGCAACTGCGAACGTCCAGGGATTCCTCCCACACCAAAGGGGCCAGGACCAAAAGCTCTTGCTGCTCTTCAAGGAGCCAGGCAACCCCATTCACAGCCCCACAAACGATGGTGCTCTCTCTTTCGAGAGACTCACAAAGTCCAATACTAGCTGCCTGCACCCCTCGGTACGGCCGGAGCCCGGCTCAGCAATTGCGAACGTCCAGGGATTCCTCCCACACCAAAGGGGCCAGGACCAAAAGCTCTTGCTGCTCTTCAAGGAGCCAGGCAACCCCATTCACAGCCCCACAAACGCTGGCGCTCTCTCTTGCGACAGCCTCCCAAAGTCCAACACTAGAAGCCTGCGCGCTCGGTACAGCCGGAGCCCGGCTCAGCAATTGCGAACGTCCAGGGATTCCTCCCACACCAAAGGTGCCAGGACCAAAAGCTCTTGCTGCTCTTCAAGGAGCCAGGCAACCCCATTCACAGCCCCACAAACGATGGCGCTCTCTCTTGCGACAGCCTCCCAAAGTCCAACACTAGAAGCCTGTGCCACTCAGTACAGCCGGAGCCCGGCTCAGCAATTGCGAACGTCCAGGGATTCCTCCCACACCAAAGGGGCCAGGACCAAAAGCTCTTGCTGCTCTTCAAGGTGCCCGGCAACCCCATTCACAGCCCCACAAACGATGGCGCTCTCTCTTGCGACAGCCTCCCAAAGTCCAACACTAGCTGCCTGCGCGCTCGGTACAGCCGGAGCCCGGCTCAGCAATTGCGAACGTCCAGGGATTCCTCCCACACCAAAGGTGCCAGGACCAAAAGCTCTTGTTGCTCTTCAAGGAGCCAGGCAACCCCATTCACAGCCCCACAAACGCTGGCGCTCTCTCTTGCAACAGCCTCCCAAAGTCCAATACTAGCTGCCTGCGCGCTCGGTACAGCCGGAGCCCGGCTCAGCAATTGCGAACGTCCAGGGATTCCTCCCACACCAAAGGGGCCAGGACCAAAAGCTCTTGCTGCTCTTCAAGGTGCCAGGCAACCCCATTCACAGCCCCACAAACGATGGCGCTCTCTCTTGCGACAGCCTCCCAAAGTCCAACACTAGCTGCCTGCGCTGCTGAGTACAGCCGGAGCCCGGCTCAGCAATTGCGAACGTCCAGGGATTCCTCCCACACCAAAGGGGCCAGGACCAAAAGCTCTTGCTGCTCTTCAAGGAGCCAGGCAACCCCATTCACAGCCCCACAAACGCTGGTGCTCTCTCTTGCGACAGCCTCCCAAAGTCCAACACTAGCTGCCTGCGCGACTGGTACAGCCGGAGCCCGGTTCAGCAATTGCGAACGTCCAGGGATTCCTCCCACACCAAAGGTGCCAGGACCAAAAGCTCTTGCTGCTCTTCAAGGAGCCAGGCAACCCCATTCACAGCCCCACAAACGCTGGTGCTCTCTCTTGCGACAGCCTCCCAAAGTCCAATACTAGCTGCCAGCACCCCTCGGTACGGCCGGAGCCAGGCTCAGCAATTGCGAACGTCCAGGGATTCCTCCCACACCAAAGGTGCCAGGACCAAAAGCTCTTGCTGCTCTTCAAGGAGCCAGGCAACCCCACTCACAGCCCCACAAACGATGGTGCTCTCTCTTGCGACAGCCTCCCAAAGTCCAACACTAGAAGCCTGTGCCACTCAGTACAGCCGGAGCCCGGCTCAGCAACTGCGAACGTCCAGGGATTCCTCCCACACCAAAGGGGCCAGGACCAAAAGCTCTTGCTGCTCTTCAAGGAGCCAGGCAACCCCATTCACAGCCCCACAAACGATGGCGCTCTCTCTTGCGACAGCCTCCCAAAGTCCAACACTAGAAGCCTGTGCCACTCAGTACAGCCGGAGCCCGGCTCAGCAATTGCGAACGTCCAGGGATTCCTCCCACACCAAAGGGGCCAGGACCAAAAGCTCTTGCTGCTCTTCAAGGAGCCAGGCAACCCCATTCACAGCCCCACAAACGCTGGCGCTCTCTCTTGCGACAGCCTCCCAAAGTCCAACACTAGCTGCCTGCGCGTCTGGTACAGCCGGAGCCCGGCTCAGCAATTGCGAACGTCCAGGGATTCCTCCCACACCAAAGGGGCCAGGACCAAAAGCTCTTGCTGCTCTTCAAGGTGCCCGGCAACCCCATTCACAGCCCCACAAACGATGGCGCTCTCTCTTGCGACAGCCTCCCAAAGTCCAACACTAGCTGCCTGCGCGCTCGGTACAGCCGGAGCCCGGCTCAGCAATTGCGAACGTCCAGGGATTCCTCCCACACCAAAGGGGCCAGGACCAAAAGCTCTTGCTGCTCTTCAAGGAGCCAGGCAACCCCATTCACAGCCCCACAAACGATGGCGCTCTCTCTTGCGACAGCCTCCCAAAGTCCAACACTAGAAGCCTGTGCCACTCAGTACAGCCGGAGCCCGGCTCAGCAATTGCGAACGTCCAGGGATTCCTCCCACACCAAAGGGGCCAGGACCAAAAGCTCTTGCTGCTCTTCAAGGAGCCAGGCAACACCATTCACAGCCCCACAAACGATGGCGCTCTCTCTTGCGACAGCCTCCCAAAGTCCAACACTAGCTGCCTGCGCTGCTGAGTACAGCCGGAGCCCGGCTCAGCAATTGCGAACGTCCAGGGATTCCTCCCACACCAAAGGGGCCAGGACCAAAAGCTCTTGCTGCTCTTCAAGGACCCAGGCAACCCCATTCACAGCCCCACAAACGCTGGTGCTCTCTCTTGCGACAGCCTCCCAAAGTCCAACACTAGCTGCCTGCGCGACTGGTACAGCCGGAGCCCGGTTCAGCAATTGCGAATGTCCAGGGATTCCTCCCACACCAAAGGGGCCAGGACCAAAAGCTCTTGCTGCTCTTCAAGGAGCCAGGCAACCCCATTCACAGCCCCACAAACGCTGGTGCTCTCTCTTGCGACAGCCTCCCAAAGTCCAATACTAGCTGCCAGCACCCCTCGGTACGGCCGGAGCCCGGCTCAGCAATTGCGAACGTCCAGGGATTCCTCCCACACCAAAGGGGCCAGGACCAAAAGCTCTTGCTGCTCTTCAAGGAGCCAGGCAACCCCATTCACAGCCCCACAAACGCTGGCGCTCTCTCTTGCGACAGCCTCCCAAAGTCCAACACTAGCTGCCTGCGCTGCTGAGTACAGTCGGAGCCCGGCTCAGCAATTGCGAACGTCCAGGGATTCCTCCCACACCAAAGGGGCCAGGACCAAAAGCTCTTGCTGCTCTTCAAGGAGCCAGGCAACCCCATTCACAGCCCCACAAACGACGGCGCTCTCTCTTGCGACAGCCTCCCAAAGTCCAATACTAGCTGCCAGCACCCCTCGGTACGGCCGGAGCCAGGCTCAGCAATTGCGAACGTCCAGGGATTCCTCCCACACCAAAGGGGCTAGGACCAAAAGCTCTTGCTGCTCTTCAAGGAGCCAGGCAACCCCATTCACAGCCCCACAAACGATGGCGCTCTCTCTTGCAACAGCCTCCCAAAGTCCAATACTAGCTGCCTGCGCGCTCGGTACAGCCGGAGCCCGGCTCAGCAATTGCGAACGTCCAGGGATTCCTCCCACACCAAAGGTGCCAGGACCAAAAGCTCTTGCTGCTCTTCAAGGAGCCAGGCAACCCCATTCACAGCCCCACAAACGATGGTGCTCTCTCTTTCGAGAGACTCACAAAGTCCAATACTAGCTGCCTGCACCCCTCGGTACGGCCGGAGCCCGGCTCAGCAATTGCGAACGTCCAGGGATTCCTCCCACACCAAAGGGGCCAGGACCAAAAGCTCTTGCTGCTCTTCAAGGAGCCAGGCAACCCCATTCACAGCCCCACAAACGATGGCGCTCTCTCTTGCGACAGCCTCCCAAAGTCCAACACTAGAAGCCTGTGCCACTCAGTACAGCCGGAGCCCGGCTCAGCAACTGCGAACGTCCAGGGATTCCTCCCACACCAAAGGTGCCAGGACCAAAAGCTCTTGCTGCTCTTCAAGGAGCCAGGCAACCCCATTCACAGCCCCACAAACGATGGCGCTCTCTCTTGCGACAGCCTCCCAAAGTCCAACACTAGAAGCCTGTGCCACTCAGTACAGCCGGAGCCCGGCTCAGCAATTGCGAACGTCCAGGGATTCCTCCCACACCAAAGGGGCCAGGACCAAAAGCTCTTGCTGCTCTTCAAGGAGCCAGGCAACCCCATTCACAGCCCCACAAACGCTGGCGCTCTCTCTTGCGACAGCCTCCCAAAGTCCAACACTAGCTGCCTGCGCGTCTGGTACAGCCGGAGCCCGGCTCAGCAATTGCGAACGTCCAGGGATTCCTCCCACACCAAAGGGGCCAGGACCAAAAGCTCTTGCTGCTCTTGAAGGAGCCAGGCAACCCCATTCACAGCCCCACAAACGATGGCGCTCTCTCTTTCGAGAGACTCCCAAAGTCCAATACTAGCTGCCAGCACCCCTCGGTACGGCCGGAGCCCGGCTCAGCAATTGCGAACGTCCAGGGATTCCTCCCACACCAAAGGTGCCAGGACCAAAAGCTCTTGCTGCTCTTCAAGGTGCCCGGCAACCCCATTCACAGCCCCACAAACGCTGGCGCTCTCTCTTGCGACAGCCTCCCAAAGTCCAATACTAGCTGCCTGCACCCCTCGGTACGGCCGGAGCCAGGCTCAGCAATTGCGAACGTCCAGGGATTCCTCCCACACCAAAGGGGCTAGGACCAAAAGCTCTTGCTGCTCTTCAAGGTGCCAGGCAACCCCATTCACAGCCCCACAAACGATGGCGCTCTCTCTTGCAACAGCCTCCCAAAGTCCAATACTAGCTGCCTGCGCGCTCGGTACAGCCGGAGCCCGGCTCAGCAATTGCGAACGTCCAGGGATTCCTCCCACACCAAAGGGGCCAGGACCAAAAGCTCTTGCTGCTCTTCAAGGAGCCAGGCAACCCCATTCACAGCCCCACAAACGATGGCGCTCTCTCTTGCGACAGCCTCCCAAAGTCCAACACTAGAAGCCTGTGCCACTCAGTACAGCCGGAGCCCGGCTCAGCAACTGCGAACGTCCAGGGATTCCTCCCACACCAAAGGGGCCAGGACCAAAAGCTCTTGCTGCTCTTCAAGGAGCCAGGCAACCCCATTCACAGCCCCACAAACGATGGCGCTCTCTCTTGCGACAGCCTCCCAAAGTCCAACACTAGAAGCCTGTGCCACTCAGTACAGCCGGAGCCCGGCTCAGCAATTGCGAACGTCCAGGGATTCCTCCCACACCAAAGGTGCCAGGACCAAAAGCTCTTGCTGCTCTTCAAGGTGCCCGGCAACCCTATTCACAGCCCCACAAACGATGGCGCTCTCTCTTGCGACAGCCTCCCAAAGTCCAACACTAGCTACCTGCGCGCTCGGTACAGCCGGAGCCCGGCTCAGCAATTGCGAACGTCCAGGGATTCCTCCCACACCAAAGGGGCCAGGACCAAAAGCTCTTGCTGCTCTTCAAGGAGCCAGGCAACCCCATTCACAGCCCCACAAACGATGGCGCTCTCTCTTTCGAGAGACTCCCAAAGTCCAATACTAGCTGCCAGCACCCCTCGGTACGGCCGGAGCCCGGCTCAGCAATTGCGAACGTCCAGGGATTCCTCCCACACCAAAGGTGCCAGGACCAAAAGCTCTTGCTGCTCTTCAAGGAGCCAGGCAACCCCATTCACAGCCCCACAAACGCTGGCGCTCTCTCTTGCGACAGCCTCCCAAAGTCCAACACTAGAAGCCTGTGCCACTCGGTACAGCCGGAGCCCGGCTCAGGAACTGCGAACGTCCGGGGATTCCTCCCACACCAAAGGTGCCAGGACCAAAAGCTCTTGCTGCTCTTCAAGGAGCCAGGCAACCCCATTCACAGCCCCACAAACGATGGCGCTCTCTCTTGCGACAGCCTCCCAAAGTCCAATACTAGCTGCCTGCACCCCTCGGTACGGCCGGAGCCCGGCTCAGCAATTGCGAACGTCCAGGGATTCCTCCCACACCAAAGGGGCCAGGACCAAAAGCTCTTGCTGCTCTTCAAGGAGCCAGGCAACCCCATTCACAGCCCCACAAACGATGGCGCTCTCTCTTGCGACAGCCTCCCAAAGTCCAACACTAGCTGCCTGCGCGACTGGTACAGCCGGAGCCCGGTTCAGCAATTGCGAACGTCCAGGGATTCCTCCCACACCAAAGGGGCCAGGACCAAAAGCTCTTGCTGCTCTTCAAGGAGCCAGGCAACCCCATTCACAGCCCCACAAACGATGGCGCTCTCTCTTGCGACAGCCTCCCAAAGTCCAATACTAGCTGCCTGCGCGCTCGGTACAGCCGAAGCCAGGCTCAGCAACTGCGAACGTCCAGGGATTCCTCCCACACCAAAGGTACCAGGACCAAAAGCTCTTGCTGCTCTTCAAGGTGCCAGGCAACCCCATTCACAGCCCCACAAACGATGGCGCTCTCTCTTGCGACAGCCTCCCAAAGTCCAATGCTAGCTGCCTGCACCGCTCGGTACAGCCGGAGCCCGGCTCAGCAATTGCGAACGTCCAGGGATTCCTCCCACACCAAAGGTGCCAGGACCAAAAGCTCTTGCTGCTCTTCAAGGAGCCAGGCAACCCCATTCACAGCCCCACAAACGATGGCGCTCTCTCTTGCGACAGCCTCCCAAAGTCCAATACTAGCTGCCTGCACCCCTCGGTACGGCCGGAGCCCGGCTCACCAATTGCGAACGTCCAGGGATTCCTCCCACACCAAAGGGGCTAGGACCAAAAGCTCTTGCTGCTCTTCAAGGAGCCAGGCAATCCCATTCACAGCCCCACAAACGATGGCGCTCTCTCTTGCAACAGCCTCCCAAAGTCCAATACTAGCTGCCTGCGCGCTCGGTACAGCCGGAGCCCGGCTCAGCAACTGCGAACGTCCAGGGATTCCTCCCACACCAAAGGGGCCAGGACCAAAAGCTCTTGCTGCTCTTCAAGGAGCCAGGCAACCCCATTCACAGCCCCACAAACGATGGTGCTCTCTCTTGCGAGAGACTCCCAAAGTCCAATACTAGCTGCCTGCACCCCTCGGTACGGCCGGAGCCCGGCTCAGCAATTGCGAACGTCCAGGGATTCCTCCCACACCAAAGGGGCCAGGACCAAAAGCTCTTGCTGCTCTTCAAGGAGCCAGGCAACCCCATTCACAGCCCCACAAACGATGGCGCTCTCTCTTGCGACAGCCTCCCAAAGTCCAACACTAGAAGCCTGTGCCACTCAGTACAGCCGGAGCCCGGCTCAGCAACTGCGAACGTCCAGGGATTCCTCCCACACCAAAGGGGCCAGGACCAAAAGCTCTTGCTGCTCTTCAAGGAGCCAGGCAACCCCATTCACAGCCCCACAAACGATGGCGCTCTCTCTTGCGACAGCCTCCCAAAGTCCAACACTAGAAGCCTGTGCCACTTAGTACAGCCGGAGCCCGGCTCAGCAATTGCGAACGTCCAGGGATTCCTCCCACACCAAAGGGGCCAGGACCAAAAGCTCTTGCTGCTCTTCAAGGAGCCAGGCAACCCCATTCACAGCCCCACAAACGCTGGCGCTCTCTCTTGCGACAGCCTCCCAAAGTCCAACACTAGCTGCCTGCGCGTCTGGTACAGCCGGAGCCCGGCTCAGCAATTGTGAACGTCCAGGGATTCCTCCCACACCAAAGGGGCCAGGACCAAAAGCTCTTGCTGCTCTTCAAGGAGCCAGGCAACCCCATTCACAGCCCCACAAACGATGGCGCTCTCTCTTTCGAGAGACTCCCAAAGTCCAATAATAGCTGCCAGCACCCCTCGGTACGGCCGGAGCCCGGCTCAGCAATTGTGAACGTCCAGGGATTCCTCCCACACCAAAGGGGCCAGGACCAAAAGCTCTTGCTGCTCTTCAAGGTGCCCGGCAACCCCATTCACAGCCCCACAAACGATGGCGCTCTCTCTTGCGACAGCCTCCCAAAGTCCAACACTAGCTGCCTGCGCGCTCGGTACAGCCGGAGCCCGGCTCAGCAATTGCGAACGTCCAGGGATTCCTCCCACACCAAAGGGGCCAGGACCAAAAGCTCTTGCTGCTCTTCAAGGAGCCAGGCAACCCCATTCACAGCCCCACAAACGCTGGCGCTCTCTCTTGCGACAGCCTCCCAAAGTCCAACACTAGAAGCCTGTGCCACTCAGTACAGCCGGAGCCCGGCTCAGCAACTGCGAACGTCCAGGGATTCCTCCCACACCAAAGGGGCCAGGACCAAAAGCTCTTGCTGCTCTTCAAGGTGCCAGGCAACCCCATTCACAGCCCCACAAACGATGGCGCTCTCTCTTGCGACAGCCTCCCAAAGTCCAACACTAGCTGCCTGCGCTGCTGAGTACAGCCGGAGCCCGGCTCAGCAATTGCGAACGTCCAGGGATTCCTCCCACACCAAAGGGGCCAGGACCAAAAGCTCTTGCTGCTCTTCAAGGAGCCAGGCAACCCCATTCACAGCCCCACAAACGCTGGTGCTCTCTCTTGCGACAGCCTCCCAAAGTCCAACACTAGCTGCCTGCGCTGCTGAGTACATCCGGAGCCCGGTTCAGCAATTGCGAACGTCCAGGGATTCCTCCCACACCAAAGGTGCCAGGACCAAAAGCTCTTGCTGCTCTTCAAGGAGCCAGGCAACCCCATTCACAGCCCCACAAACGATGGTGCTCTCTCTTTCGAGAGACTCACAAAGTCCAATACTAGCTGCCAGCACCCCTCGGTACGGCCGGAGCCAGGCTCAGCAATTGCGAACGTCCAGGGATTCCTCCCACACCAAAGGGGCCAGGACCAAAAGCTCTTGCTGCTCTTCAAGGAGCCAGGCAACCCCATTCACAGCCCCACAAACGCTGGCGCTCTCTCTTGCGACAGCCTCCCAAAGTCCAACACTAGCTGCCTGCGCTGCTGAGTACAGTCGGAGCCCGGCTCAGCAATTGCGAACGTCCAGGGATTCCTCCCACACCAAAGGGGCCAGGACCAAAAGCTCTTGCTGCTCTTCAAGGAGCCAGGCAACCCCATTCACAGCCCCACAAACGACGGCGCTCTCTCTTGCGACAGCCTCCCAAAGTCCAATACTAGCTGCCTGCACCCCTCGGTACGGCCGGAGCCCGGCTCAGCAACTGCGAACGTCCAGGGATTCCTCCCACACCAAAGGGGCCAGGACCAAAAGCTCTTGCTGCTCTTCAAGGTGCCAGGCAACCCCATTCACAGCCCCACAAACGCTGGCGCTCTCTCTTGCGACAGCCTCCCAAAGTCCAACACTAGCTGCCTGCGCTGCTGAGTACAGTCGGAGCCCGGCTCAGCAATTGCGAACGTCCAGGGATTCCTCCCACACCAAAGGGGCCAGGACCAAAAGCTCTTGCTGCTCTTCAAGGAGCCAGGCAACCCCATTCACAGCCCCACAAACGATGGCGCTCTCTCTTGCGACAGCCTCCCAAAGTCCAACACTAGCTGCCTGCGCTGCTGAGTACAGTCGGAGCCCGGCTCAGCAATTGCGAACGTCCAGGGATTCCTCCCACACCAAAGGGGCCAGGACCAAAAGCTCTTGCTGCTCTTCAAGGAGCCAGGCAACCCCATTCACAGCCCCACAAACGATGGTGCTCTCTCTTGCGACAGCCTCCCAAAGTCCAATACTAGCTGCCAGCACCCCTCGGTACGGCCGGAGCCAGGCTCAGCAATTGCGAACGTCCAGGGATTCCTCCCACACCAAAGGTGCCAGGACCAAAAGCTCTTGCTGCTCTTCGAGGAGCCAGGCAACCCCATTCACAGCCCCACAAACGCTGGCGCTCTCTCTTGCGACAGCCTCCCAAAGTCCAACACTAGCTGCCTGCGCTGCTGAGTACAGTCGGAGCCCGGCTCAGCAATTGCGAACGTCCAGGGATTCCTCCCACACCAAAGGGGCCAGGACCAAAAGCTCTTGCTGCTCTTGAAGGAGCCAGGCAACCCCATTCACAGCCCCACAAACGATGGCGCTCTCTCTTTCGAGAGACTCACAAAGTCCAATACTAGCTGCCTGCACCCCTCGGTACGGCCGGAGCCCGGCTCAGCAATTGCGAACGTCCAGGGATTCCTCCCACACCAAAGGGGCCAGAACCAAAAGCTCTTGCTGCTCTTCAAGGAGCCAGGCAACCCCATTCACAGCCCCACAAACGCTGGCGCTCTCTCTTGCGACAGCCTCCCAAAGTCCAACACTAGCTGCCTGTGCCACTCAGTACAGCCGGAGCCCGGCTCAGCAACTGCGAACGTCCAGGGATTCCTCCCACACCAAAGGTGCCAGGACCAAAAGCTCTTGCTGCTCTTCAAGGAGCCAGGCAACCCCATTCACAGCCCCACAAACGATGGCGCTCTCTCTTGCAACAGCCTCCCAAAGTCCAACACTAGAAGCCTGTGCCACTCAGTACAGCCGGAGCCCGGCTCAGCAATTGCGAACGTCCAGGGATTCCTCCCACACCAAAGGTGCCAGGACCAAAAGCTCTTGCTGCTCTTCAAGGTGCCCGGCAACCCCATTCACAGCCCCACAAACGATGGCGCTCTCTCTTGCGACAGCCTCCCAAAGTCCAACACTAGCTGCCTGCGCGCTCGGTACAGCCGGAGCCCGGCTCAGCAATTGCGAACGTCCAGGGATTCCTCCCACACCAAAGGGGCCAGGACCAAAAGCTCTTGCTGCTCTTCAAGGAGCCAGGCAACCCCATTCACAGCCCCACAAACGCTGGCGCTCTCTCTTGCGACAGCCTCCCAAAGTCCAACACTAGAAGCCTGTGCCACTCAGTACAGCCGGAGCCCGGCTCAGCAACTGCGAACGTCCAGGGATTCCTCCCACACCAAAGGGGCCAGGACCAAAAGCTCTTGCTGCTCTTCAAGGAGCCAGGCAACCCCATTCACAGCCCCACAAACGCTGGTGCTCTCTCTTGCGACAGCCTCCCAAAGTCCAACACTAGCTGCCTGCGCGACTGGTACAGCCGGAGCCCGGCTCAGCAATTGCGAACGTCCAGGGATTCCTCCCACACCAAAGGTGCCAGGACCAAAAGCTCTTGCTGCTCTTCAAGGAGCCAGGCAACCCCATTCACAGCCCCTCAAACGCTGGTGCTCTCTCTTGCGACAGCCTCCCAAAGTCCAATACTAGCTGCCAGCACCCCTCGGTACGGCCGGAGCCCGGCTCAGCAATTGCGAACGTCCAGGGATTCCTCCCACACCAAAGGGGCCAGGACCAAAAGCTCTTGCTGCTCTTCAAGGAGCCAGGCAACCCCATTCACAGCCCCACAAACGCTGGCGCTCTCTCTTGCGACAGCCTCCCAAAGTCCAACACTAGCTGCCTGCGCTGCTGAGTACAGTCGGAGCCCGGCTCAGCAATTGCGAACGTCCAGGGATTCCTCCCACACCAAAGGGGCCAGGACCAAAAGCTCTTGCTGCTCTTCAAGGAGCCAGGCAACCCCATTCACAGCCCCACAAACGACGGCGCTCTCTCTTGCGACAGCCTCCCAAAGTCCAATACTAGCTGCCTGCACCCCTCGGTACGGCCGGAGCCAGGCTCAGCAATTGCGAACGTCCAGGGATTCCTCCCACACCAAAGGGGCTAGGACCAAAAGCTCTTGCTGCTCTTCAAGGAGCCAGGCAACCCCATTCACAGCCCCACAAACGATGGTGCTCTCTCTTTCGAGAGACTCACAAAGTCCAATACTAGCTGCCTGCACCCCTCGGTACGGCCGGAGCCCGGCTCAGCAATTGCGAACGTCCAGGGATTCCTCCCACACCAAAGGGGCCAGGACCAAAAGCTCTTGCTGCTCTTCAAGGAGCCAGGCAACCCCATTCACAGCCCCACAAACGATGGCGCTCTCTCTTGCGACAGCCTCCCAAAGTCCAACACTAGAAGCCTGTGCCACTCAGTACAGCCGGAGCCCGGCTCAGCAACTGCGAACGTCCAGGGATTCCTCCCACACCAAAGGGGCCAGGACCAAAAGCTCTTGCTGCTCTTCAAGGAGCCAGGCAACCCCATTCACAGCCCCACAAACGATGGCGCTCTCTCTTGCGACAGCCTCCCAAAGTCCAACACTAGAAGCCTGTGCCACTCAGTACAGCCGGAGCCCGGCTCAGCAATTGCGAACGTCCAGGGATTCCTCCCATACCAAAGGGGCCAGGACCAAAAGCTCTTGCTGCTCTTCAAGGTGCCCGGCAACCCCATTCACAGCCCCACAAACGATGGCGCTCTCTCTTGCGACAGCCTCCCAAAGTCCAACACTAGCTGCCTGCGCTGCTGGGTACAGCCGGAGCCCGGCTCAGCAATTGCGAACGTCCAGGGATTCCTCCCACACCAAAGGGGCCAGGACCAAAAGCTCTTGCTGCTCTTCAAGGAGCCAGGCAACCCCATTCACAGCCCCACAAACGACGGCGCTCTCTCTTGCGACAGCCTCCCAAAGTCCAATACTAGCTGCCTGCACCCCTCGGTACGGCCGGAGCCCGGCTCAGCAATTGCGAACGTCCAGGGATTCCTCCCACACCAAAGGGGCTAGGACCAAAAGCTCTTGCTGCTCTTCAAGGAGCCAGGCAACCCCATTCACAGCCCCACAAACGATGGCGCTCTCTCTTGCAACAGCCTCCCAAAGTCCAATACTAGCTGCCTGCGCGCTCGGTACAGCCGGAGCCCGGCTCAGCAATTGCGAACGTCCAGGGATTCCTCCCACACCAAAGGTGCCAGGACCAAAAGCTCTTGCTGCTCTTCAAGGAGCCAGGCAACCCCATTCACAGCCCCACAAACGATGGTGCTCTCTCTTTCGACAGCCTCCCAAAGTCCAATACTAGCTGCCTGCACCCCTCGGTACGGCCGGAACCAGGCTCAGCAATTGCGAACGTCCAGGGATTCCTCCCACACCAAAGGGGCCAGGACCAAAAGCTCTTGCTGCTCTTCAAGGAGCCAGGCAACCCCATTCACAGCCCCACAAACGACGGCGCTCTCTCTTGCGACAGCCTCCCAAAGTCCAATACTAGCTGCCTGCACCCCTCGGTACAGCCGGAGCCCGGCTCAGCAATTGCGAACGTCCAGGGATTCCTCCCACACCAAAGGGGCCAGGACCAAAAGCTCTTGCTGCTCTTCAAGGAGCCAGGCAACCCCATTCACAGCCCCACAAACGATGGCGCTCTCTCTTGCGACAGCCTCCCAAAGTCCAACACTAGAAGCCTGTGCCACTCAGTACAGCCGGAGCCCGGCTCAGCAACTGCGAACGTCCAGGGATTCCTCCCACACCAAAGGGGCCAGGACCAAAAGCTCTTGCTGCTCTTCAAGGAGCCAGGCAACCCCATTCACAGCCCCACAAACGATGGCGCTCTCTCTTGCGACAGCCTCCCAAAGTCCAACACTAGAAGCCTGTGCCACTCAGTACAGCCGGAGCCCGGCTCAGCAATTGCGAACGTCCAGGGATTCCTCCCACACCAAAGGTGCCAGGACCAAAAGCTCTTGCTGCTCTTCAAGGTGCCCGGCAACCCCATTCACAGCCCCTCAAACGATGGCGCTCTCTCTTGCGACAGCCTCCCAAAGTCCAACACTAGCTGCCTGCGCGCTCGGTACAGCCGGAGCCCGGCTCAGCAATTGCGAACGTCCAGGGATTCCTCCCACACCAAAGGGGCCAGGACCAAAAGCTCTTGCTGCTCTTGAAGGAGCCAGGCAACCCCATTCACAGCCCCACAAACGATGGCGCTCTCTCTTTCGAGAGACTCCCAAAGTCCAATACTAGCTGCCAGCACCCCTCGGTACGGCCGGAGCCCGGCTCAGCAATTGCGAACGTCCAGGGATTCCTCCCACACCAAAGGGGCCAGAACCAAAAGCTCTTGCTGCTCTTCAAGGAGCCAGGCAACCCCATTCACAGCCCCACAAACGATGGCGCTCTCTCTTGCGACAGCCTCCCAAAGTCCAACACTAGCTGCCTGTGCCACTCAGTACAGCCGGAGCCCGGCTCAGCAACTGCGAACGTCCAGGGATTCCTCCCACACCAAAGGTGCCAGGACCAAAAGCTCTTGCTGCTCTTCAAGGAGCCAGGCAACCCCATTCACAGCCCCACAAACGATGGCGCTCTCTCTTGCAACAGCCTCCCAAAGTCCAACACTAGAAGCCTGTGCCACTCAGTACAGCCGGAGCCCGGCTCAGCAATTGCGAACGTCCAGGGATTCCTCCCACACCAAAGGTGCCAGGACCAAAAGCTCTTGCTGCTCTTCAAGGTGCCCGGCAACCCCATTCACAGCCCCACAAACGATGGCGCTCTCTCTTGCGACAGCCTCCCAAAGTCCAACACTAGCTGCCTGCGCGCTCGGTACAGCCGGAGCCCGGCTCAGCAATTGCGAACGTCCAGGGATTCCTCCCACACCAAAGGGGCCAGGACCAAAAGCTCTTGCTGCTCTTCAAGGAGCCAGGCAACCCCATTCACAGCCCCACAAACGCTGGCGCTCTCTCTTGCGACAGCCTCCCAAAGTCCAACACTAGAAGCCTGTGCCACTCAGTACAGCCGGAGCCCGGCTCAGCAACTGCGAACGTCCAGGGATTCCTCCCACACCAAAGGGGCCAGGACCAAAAGCTCTTGCTGCTCTTCAAGGAGCCAGGCAACCCCATTCACAGCCCCACAAACGCTGGTGCTCTCTCTTGCGACAGCCTCCCAAAGTCCAACACTAGCTGCCTGCGCGACTGGTACAGCCGGAGCCCGGCTCAGCAATTGCGAACGTCCAGGGATTCCTCCCACACCAAAGGTGCCAGGACCAAAAGCTCTTGCTGCTCTTCAAGGAGCCAGGCAACCCCATTCACAGCCCCACAAACGCTGGTGCTCTCTCTTGCGACAGCCTCCCAAAGTCCAATACTAGCTGCCAGCACCCCTCGGTACGGCCGGAGCCCGGCTCAGCAATTGCGAACGTCCAGGGATTCCTCCCACACCAAAGGGGCCAGGACCAAAAGCTCTTGCTGCTCTTCAAGGAGCCAGGCAACCCCATTCACAGCCCCACAAACGCTGGCGCTCTCTCTTGCGACAGCCTCCCAAAGTCCAACACTAGCTGCCTGCGCTGCTGAGTACAGTCGGAGCCCGGCTCAGCAATTGCGAACGTCCAGGGATTCCTCCCACACCAAAGGGGCCAGGACCAAAAGCTCTTGCTGCTCTTCAAGGAGCCAGGCAACCCCATTCACAGCCCCACAAACGACGGCGCTCTCTCTTGCGACAGCCTCCCAAAGTCCAATACTAGCTGCCTGCACCCCTCGGTACGGCCGGAGCCAGGCTCAGCAATTGCGAACGTCCAGGGATTCCTCCCACACCAAAGGGGCTAGGACCAAAAGCTCTTGCTGCTCTTCAAGGAGCCAGGCAACCCCATTCACAGCCCCACAAACGCTGGCGCTCTCTCTTGCAACAGCCTCCCAAAGTCCAATACTAGCTGCCTGCGCGCTCGGTACAGCCGGAGCCCGGCTCAGCAATTGCGAACGTCCAGGGATTCCTCCCACACCAAAGGTGCCAGGACCAAAAGCTCTTGCTGCTCTTCAAGGAGCCAGGCAACCCCATTCACAGCCCCACAAACGATGGTGCTCTCTCTTTCGAGAGACTCACAAAGTCCAATACTAGCTGCCTGCACCCCTCGGTACGGCCGGAGCCCGGCTCAGCAATTGCGAACGTCCAGGGATTCCTCCCACACCAAAGGGGCCAGGACCAAAAGCTCTTGCTGCTCTTCAAGGAGCCAGGCAACCCCATTCACAGCCCCACAAACGATGGCGCTCTCTCTTGCGACAGCCTCCCAAAGTCCAACACTAGAAGCCTGTGCCACTCAGTACAGCCGGAGCCCGGCTCAGCAACTGCGAACGTCCAGGGATTCCTCCCACACCAAAGGGGCCAGGACCAAAAGCTCTTGCTGCTCTTCAAGGAGCCAGGCAACCCCATTCACAGCCCCACAAACGATGGCGCTCTCTCTTGCGACAGCCTCCCAAAGTCCAACACTAGAAGCCTGTGCCACTCAGTACAGCCGGAGCCCGGCTCAGCAATTGCGAACGTCCAGGGATTCCTCCCACACCAAAGGTGCCAGGACCAAAAGCTCTTGCTGCTCTTCAAGGTGCCCGGCAACCCCATTCACAGCCCCACAAACGATGGCGCTCTCTCTTGCGACAGCCTCCCAAAGTCCAACACTAGCTGCCTGCGCGCTCGGTACAGCCGGAGCCCGGCTCAGCAATTGCGAACGTCCAGGGATTCCTCCCACACCAAAGGGGCCAGGACCAAAAGCTCTTGCTGCTCTTGAAGGAGCCAGGCAACCCCATTCACAGCCCCACAAACGATGGCGCTCTCTCTTTCGAGAGACTCCCAAAGTCCAATACTAGCTGCCAGCACCCCTTGGTACGGCCGGAGCCCGGCTCAGCAATTGCGAACGTCCAGGGATTCCTCCCACACCAAAGGTGCCAGGACCAAAAGCTCTTGCTGCTCTTCAAGGTGCCCGGCAACCCCATTCACAGCCCCACAAACGATGGCGCTCTCTCTTGCGACAGCCTCCCAAAGTCCAACACTAGAAGCCTGTGCCACTCAGTACAGCCGGAGCCCGGCTCAGCAACTGCGAACGTCCAGGGATTCCTCCCACACCAAAGGTGCCAGGACCAAAAGCTCTTGCTGCTCTTCAAGGAGCCAGGCAACCCCATTCACAGCCCCACAAACGATGGCGCTCTCTCTTGCGACAGCCTCCCAAAGTCCAACACTAGCTGCCTGCGCTGCTGAGTACAGCCGGAGCCCGGCTCAGCAACTGCGAACGTCCAGGGATTCCTCCCACACCAAAGGGGCCAGGACCAAAAGCTCTTGCTGCTCTTCAAGGTGCCAGGCAACCCCATTCACAGCCCCACAAACGCTGGCGCTCTCTCTTGCGACAGCCTCCCAAAGTCCAACACTAGCTGCCTGCGCTGCTGAGTACAGTCGGAGCCCGGCTCAGCAATTGCGAACGTCCAGGGATTCCTCCCACACCAAAGGGGCCAGGACCAAAAGCTCTTGCTGCTCTTCAAGGAGCCAGGCAACCCCATTCACAGCCCCACAAACGATGGCGCTCTCTCTTGCGACAGCCTCCCAAAGTCCAACACTAGCTGCCTGCGCTGCTGAGTACAGTCGGAGCCCGGCTCAGCAATTGCGAACGTCCAGGGATTCCTCCCACACCAAAGGGGCCAGGACCAAAAGCTCTTGCTGCTCTTCAAGGAGCCAGGCAACCCCATTCACAGCCCCACAAACGATGGTGCTCTCTCTTGCGACAGCCTCCCAAAGTCCAATACTATCTGCCTGCGCGCTCGGTACAGCCGGAGCCCGGCTCAGCAATTGCGAACGTCCAGGGATTCCTCCCACACCAAAGGTGCCAGGACCAAAAGCTCTTGCTGCTCTTCGAGGAGCCAGGCAACCCCATTCACAGCCCCACAAACGCTGGCGCTCTCTCTTGCGACAGCCTCCCAAAGTCCAACACTAGCTGCCTGCGCTGCTGAGTACAGTCGGAGCCCGGCTCAGCAATTGCGAACGTCCAGGGATTCCTCCCACACCAAAGGGGCCAGGACCAAAAGCTCTTGCTGCTCTTGAAGGAGCCAGGCAACCCCATTCACAGCCCCACAAACGATGGCGCTCTCTCTTTCGAGAGACTCCCAAAGTCCAATACTAGCTGCCAGCACCCCTCGGTACGGCCGGAGCCCGGCTCAGCAATTGCGAACGTCCAGGGATTCCTCCCACACCAAAGGTGCCAGGACCAAAAGCTCTTGCTGCTCTTCAAGGTGCCCGGCAACCCCATTCACAGCCCCACAAACGATGGTGCTCTCTCTTTCGAGAGACTCACAAAGTCCAATACTAGCTGCCTGCACCCCTCGGTACAGCCGGAGCCCGGCTCAGCAATTGCGAACGTCCAGGGATTCCTCCCACACCAAAGGGGCCAGGACCAAAAGCTCTTGCTGCTCTTCAAGGAGCCAGGCAACCCCATTCACAGCCCCACAAACGATGGCGCTCTCTCTTGCGACAGCCTCCCAAAGTCCAATACTAGCTGCCTGCGCCGCTCGGTACAGCCGGAGCCCGGCTCAGCAACTGCGAACGTCCAGGGATTCCTCCCACACCAAAGGTGCCAGGACCAAAAGCTCTTGCTGCTCTTCAAGGAGCCAGGCAACCCCATTCACAGCCCCACAAACGATGGCGCTCTCTCTTGCGACAGCCTCCCAAAGTCCAACACGAGAAGCCTGTGCCACTCAGTACAGCCGGAGCCCGGCTCAGCAATTGCGAACGTCCAGGGATTCCTCCCACACCAAAGGGGCCAGGACCAAAAGCTCTTGCTGCTCTTCAAGGAGCCAGGCAACCCCATTCACAGCCCCACAAACGATGGCGCTCTCTCTTGCGACAGCCTCCCAAAGTCCAATACTAGCTGCCTGCACCCCTCGGTACAGCCGGAGCCAGGCTCAGCAACTGCGAACGTCCAGGGATTCCTCCCACACCAAAGGGGCCAGGACCAAAAGCTCTTGCTGCTCTTCAAGGAGCCAGGCAACCCCATTCACAGCCCCACAAACGATGGCGCTCTCTCTTGCGACAGCCTCCCAAAGTCCAATACTAGCTGCCTGCACCCCTCGGTACAGCCGGAGCCCGGCTCAGCAATTGCGAACGTCCAGGGATTCCTCCCACACCAAAGGGGCCAGGACCAAAAGCTCTTGCTGCTCTTGAAGGAGCCAGGCAACCCCATTCACAGCCCCACAAACGATGGCGCTCTCTCTTGCGACAGCCTCCCAAAGACCAACACTAGCTGCCTGCGCTGCTGAGTACAGTCGGAGCCCGGCTCAGCAATTGCGAACGTCCGGGGATTCCTCCCACACCAAAGGGGCCAGGACCAAAAGCTCTTGCTGCTCTTCAAGGAGCCAGGCAACCCCATTCACAGCCCCACAAACGATGGCGCTCTCTCTTGCGACAGCCTCCCAAAGTCCAACACTAGAATCCTGTGCCACTCAGTACAGCCGGAGCCCGGCTCAGGAACTGCGAACGTCCGGGGATTCCTCCCACACCAAAGGTGCCAGGACCAAAAGCTCTTGCTGCTCTTCAAGGAGCCAGGCAACCCCATTCACAGCCCCACAAACGATGGCGCTCTCTCTTGCGACAGCCTCCCAAAGTCCAACACTAGAAGCCTGTGCCACTCAGTACAGCCGGAGCCCGGCTCAGCAATTGCGAACGTCCAGGGATTCCTCCCACACCAAAGGGGCCAGGACCAAAAGCTCTTGCTGCTCTTCAAGGAGCCAGGCAACCCCATTCACAGCCCCACAAACGCTGGCGCTCTCTCTTGCGACAGCCTCCCAAAGTCCAACACGAGAAGCCTGTGCCACTCAGTACAGCCGGAGCCCGGCTCAGCAATTGCGAACGTCCAGGGATTCCTCCCACACCAAAGGGGCCAGGACCAAAAGCTCTTGCTGCTCTTCAAGGAGCCAGGCAACCCCATTCACAGCCCCACAAACGATGGCGCTCTCTCTTGCGACAGCCTCTCAAAGTCCAATACTAGCTGCCTGCACCCCTCGGTACAGCCGGAGCCAGGCTCAGCAACTGCGAACGTCCAGGGATTCCTCCCACACCAAAGGGGCCAGGACCAAAAGCTCTTGCTGCTCTTCAAGGAGCCAGGCAACCCCATTCACAGCCCCACAAACGATGGCGCTCTCTCTTGCGACAGCCTCCCAAAGTCCAATACTAGCTGCCTGCGCCGCTCGGTACAGCCGGAGCCCGGCTCAGCAATTGCGAACGTCCAGGGATTCCTCCCACACCAAAGGGGCCAGGACCAAAAGCTCTTGCTGCTCTTCAAGGAGCCAGGCAACCCCATTCACAGCCCCACAAACGATGGCGCTCTCTCTTGCGACAGCCTCCCAAAGTCCAACACGATAAGCCTGTGCCACTCAGTACAGCCGGAGCCCGGCTCAGCAACTGCGAACGTCCAGGGATTCCTCCCACACCAAAGGGGCCAGGACCAAAAGCTCTTGCTGCTCTTCAAGGAGCCAGGCAACCCCATTCACAGCCCCACAAACGATGGCGCTCTCTCTTTCGAGAGACTCCCAAAGTCCAATACTAGCTGCCTGCACCCCTCGGTACAGCCGGAGCCCGGCTCAGCAATTGCGAACGTCCAGGGATTCCTCCCACACCAAAGGGGCCAGGACCAAAAGCTCTTGCTGCTCTTCAAGGTGCCAGGCAACCCCATTCACAGCCCCACAAACGATGGCGCTCTCTCTTGCAACAGCCTCCCAAAGTCCAACACTAGCTGCCTGCGCGTCTGGTACAGCCGGAGCCCGGTTCAGCAATTGCGAACGTCCAGGGATCCCTCCCACACCAAAGGTGCCAGGACCAAAAGCTCTTGCTGCTCTTCAAGGAGCCAGGCAACCCCATTCACAGCCCCACAAACGATGGCGCTCTCTCTTTCGAGAGCCTCCCAAAGTCCAATACTAGCTGCCTGCACCCCTCCGTACGGCCGGAGCCCGGCTCAGCAATTGCGAACGTCCAGGGATTCCTCCCACACCAAAGGGGCCAGGACCAAAAGCTCTTGCTGCTCTTCAAGGAGCCAGGCAACCCCATTCACAGCCCCACAAACGATGGCGCTCTCTCTTGCGACAGCCTCCCAAAGTCCAACACTAGCTGCCTGCGCTGCTGAGTACAGTCGGAGCCCGGCTCAGCAATTGCGAACGTCCAGGGATTCCTCCCACACCAAAGGGGCCAGGACCAAAAGCTCTTGCTGCTCTTCAAGGAGCCAGGCAACCCCATTCACAGCCCCACAAACGACGGCGCTCTCTCTTGCGACAGCCTCCCAAAGTCCAATACTAGCTGCCTGCACCCCTCGGTACGGCCGGAGCCCGGCTCAGCAATTGCGAACGTCCAGGGATTCCTCCCACACCAAAGGGGCTAGGACCAAAAGCTCTTGCTGCTCTTCAAGGAGCCAGGCAACCCCATTCACAGCCCCACAAACGATGGCGCTCTCTCTTGCAACAGCCTCCCAAAGTCCAATACTAGCTGCCTGCGCGCTCGGTACAGCCGGAGCCCGGCTCAGCAATTGCGAACGTCCAGGGATTCCTCCCACACCAAAGGTGCCAGGACCAAAAGCTCTTGCTGCTCTTCAAGGAGCCAGGCAACCCCATTCACAGCCCCACAAACGATGGTGCTCTCTCTTTCGACAGCCTCCCAAAGTCCAATACTAGCTGCCAGCACCCCTCGGTACGGCCGGAGCCAGGCTCAGCAATTGCGAACGTCCAGGGATTCCTCCCACACCAAAGGGGCCAGGACCAAAAGCTCTTGCTGCTCTTCAAGGAGCCAGGCAACCCCATTCACAGCCCCACAAACGATGGCGCTCTCTCTTGCGACAGCCTCCCAAAGTCCAACACTAGCTGCCTGCGCTGCTGAGTACAGTCGGAGCCCGGCTCAGCAATTGCGAACGTCCAGGGATTCCTCCCACACCAAAGGGGCCAGGACCAAAAGCTCTTGCTGCTCTTCAAGGAGCCAGGCAACCCCATTCACAGCCCCACAAACGACGGCGCTCTCTCTTGCGACAGCCTCCCAAAGTCCAATACTAGCTGCCTGCACCCCTCGGTACGGCCGGAGCCCGGCTCAGCAATTGCGAACGTCCAGGGATTCCTCCCACACCAAAGGGGCTAGGACCAAAAGCTCTTGCTGCTCTTCAAGGAGCCAGGCAACCCCATTCACAGCCCCACAAACGATGGCGCTCTCTCTTGCGACAGCCTCCCAAAGTCCAACACGAGAAGCCTGTGCCACTCAGTACAGCCGGAGCCCGGCTCAGCAACTGCGAACGTCCAGGGATTCCTCCCACACCAAAGGGGCCAGGACCAAAAGCTCTTGCTGCTCTTCAAGGAGCCAGGCAACCCCATTCACAGCCCCACAAACGATGGCGCTCTCTCTTGCGACAGCCTCCCAAAGTCCAACACTAGAAGCCTGTGCCACTCAGTACAGCCGGAGCCCGGCTCAGCAATTGCGAACGTCCAGGGATTCCTCCCACACCAAAGGTGCCAGGACCAAAAGCTCTTGCTGCTCTTCAAGGTGCCCGGCAACCCCATTCACAGCCCCACAAACGATGGCGCTCTCTCTTGCGACAGCCTCCCAAAGTCCAACACTAGCTGCCTGCGCGCTCGGTACAGCCGGAGCCCGGCTCAGCAATTGCGAACGTCCAGGGATTCCTCCCACACCAAAGGTGCCAGGACCAAAAGCTCTTGCTGCTCTTGAAGGAGCCAGGCAACCCCATTCACAGCCCCACAAACGATGGCGCTCTCTCTTTCGAGAGACTCCCAAAGTCCAATACTAGCTGCCAGCACCCCTCGGTACGGCCGGAGCCCGGCTCAGCAATTGCGAACGTCCAGGGATTCCTCCCACACCAAAGGTGCCAGGACCAAAAGCTCTTGCTGCTCTTCAAGGTGCCCGGCAACCCCATTCACAGCCCCACAAACGATGGCGCTCTCTCTTGCGACAGCCTCCCAAAGTCCAACACTAGAAGCCTGTGCCACTCAGTACAGCCGGAGCCCGGCTCAGCAACTGCGAACGTCCAGGGATTCCTCCCACACCAAAGGGGCCAGGACCAAAAGCTCTTGCTGCTCTTCAAGGAGCCAGGCAACCCCATTCACAGCCCCACAAACGATGGCGCTCTCTCTTGCGACAGCCTCCCAAAGTCCAACACTAGCTGCCTGCGCTGCTGAGTACAGCCGGAGCCCGGCTCAGCAACTGCGAACGTCCAGGGATTCCTCCCACACCAAAGGGGCCAGGACCAAAAGCTCTTGCTGCTCTTCAAGGTGCCAGGCAACCCCATTCACAGCCCCACAAACGCTGGCGCTCTCTCTTGCGACAGCCTCCCAAAGTCCAACACTAGCTGCCTGCGCTGCTGAGTACAGTCGGAGCCCGGCTCAGCAATTGCGAACGTCCAGGGATTCCTCCCACACCAAAGGGGCCAGGACCAAAAGCTCTTGCTGCTCTTCAAGGAGCCAGGCAACCCCATTCACAGCCCCACAAACGATGGCGCTCTCTCTTGCGACAGCCTCCCAAAGTCCAACACTAGCTGCCTGCGCTGCTGAGTACAGTCGGAGCCCGGCTCAGCAATTGCGAACGTCCAGGGATTCCTCCCACACCAAAGGGGCCAGGACCAAAAGCTCTTGCTGCTCTTCAAGGAGCCAGGCAACCCCATTCACAGCCCCACAAACGATGGTGCTCTCTCTTGCGACAGCCTCCCAAAGTCCAATACTAGCTGCCAGCACCCCTCGGTACGGCCGGAGCCAGGCTCAGCAATTGCGAACGTCCAGGGATTCCTCCCACACCAAAGGTGCCAGGACCAAAAGCTCTTGCTGCTCTTCGAGGAGCCAGGCAACCCCATTCACAGCCCCACAAACGCTGGCGCTCTCTCTTGCGACAGCCTCCCAAAGTCCAACACTAGCTGCCTGCGCTGCTGAGTACAGTCGGAGCCCGGCTCAGCAATTGCGAACGTCCAGGGATTCCTCCCACACCAAAGGGGCCAGGACCAAAAGCTCTTGTTGCTCTTCAAGGAGCCAGGCAACCCCATTCACAGCCCCACAAACGCTGGTGCTCTCTCTTGCGACAGCCTCCCAAAGTCCAATACTAGCTGCCTGCGCGCTCGGTACAGCCGGAGCCCGGCTCAGCAATTGCGAACGTCCAGGGATTCCTCCCACACCAAAGGGGCCAGGACCAAAAGCTCTTGTTGCTCTTCAAGGAGCCAGGCAACCCCATTCACAGCCCCACAAACGATGGCGCTCTCTCTTGCGACAGCCTCCCAAAGTCCAATACTAGCTGCCTGCGCCGCTCGGTACAGCCGGAGCCCGGCTCAGCAATTGCGAACGTCCAGGGATTCCTCCCACACCAAAGGGGCCAGGACCAAAAGCTCTTGCTGCTCTTCAAGGAGCCAGGCAACCCCATTCACAGCCCCACAAACGATGGCGCTCTCTCTTGCGACAGCCTCCCAAAGTCCAACACTAGCTGCCTGCGCGACTGGTACAGCCGGAGCCCGGCTCAGCAATTGCGAACGTCCGGGGATTCCTCCCACACCAAAGGGGCCAGGACCAAAAGCTCTTGCTGCTCTTCAAGGAGCCAGGCAACCCCATTCACAGCCCCACAAACGCTGGCGCTCTCTCTTGCGACAGCCTCCCAAAGTCCAACACGAGAAGCCTGTGCCACTCAGTACAGCCGGAGCCCGGCTCAGCAATTGCGAACGTCCAGGGATTCCTCCCACACCAAAGGGGCCAGGACCAAAAGCTCTTGCTGCTCTTCAAGGAGCCAGGCAACCCCATTCACAGCCCCACAAACGATGGCGCTCTCTCTTGCGACAGCCTCCCAAAGTCCAATACTAGCTGCCTGCACCCCTCGGTACAGCCGGAGCCAGGCTCAGCAACTGCGAACGTCCAGGGATTCCTCCCACACCAAAGGGGCCAGGACCAAAAGCTCTTGCTGCTCTTCAAGGAGCCAGGCAACCCCATTCACAGCCCCACAAACGATGGCGCTCTCTCTTGCGACAGCCTCCCAAAGTCCAATACTAGCTGCCTGCACCCCTCGGTACAGCCGGAGCCCGGCTCAGCAATTGCGAACGTCCAGGGATTCCTCCCACACCAAAGGGGCCAGGACCAAAAGCTCTTGCTGCTCTTCAAGGAGCCAGGCAACCCCATTCACAGCCCCACAAACGATGGCGCTCTCTCTTGCGACAGCCTCCCAAAGACCAACACTAGCTGCCTGCGCTGCTGAGTACAGTCGGAGCCCGGCTCAGGAACTGCGAACGTCCAGGGATTCCTCCCACACCAAAGGGGCCAGGACCAAAAGCTCTTGCTGCTCTTCAAGGAGCCAGGCAACCCCATTCACAGCCCCACAAACGATGGCGCTCTCTCTTGCGACAGCCTCCCAAAGTCCAACACTAGAAGCCTGTGCCACTCAGTACAGCCGGAGCCCGGCTCAGGAACTGCGAACGTCCGGGGATTCCTCCCACACCAAAGGTGCCAGGACCAAAAGCTCTTGCTGCTCTTCAAGGAGCCAGGCAACCCCATTCACAGCCCCACAAACGATGGCGCTCTCTCTTGCGACAGCCTCCCAAAGTCCAACACTAGCTGCCTGTGCCACTCAGTACAGCCGGAGCCCGGCTCAGCAATTGCGAACGTCCAGGGATTCCTCCCACACCAAAGGGGCCAGGACCAAAAGCTCTTGCTGCTATTCAAGGAGCCAGGCAACCCCATTCACAGCCCCACAAACGCTGGCGCTCTCTCTTGCGACAGCCTCCCAAAGTCCAACACTAGCTGCCTGCGCGTCTGGTACAGCCGGAGCCCGGCTCAGCAATTGCGAACGTCCAGGGATTCCTCCCACACCAAAGGGGCCAGGACCAAAAGCTCTTGCTGCTCTTGAAGGAGCCAGGCAACCCCATTCACAGCCCCACAAACGATGGCGCTCTCTCTTTCGAGAGACTCCCAAAGTCCAATACTAGCTGCCAGCACCCCTCGGTACGGCCGGAGCCCGGCTCAGCAATTGCGAACGTCCAGGGATTCCTCCCACACCAAAGGTGCCAGGACCAAAAGCTCTTGCTGCTCTTCAAGGTGCCCGGCAACCCCATTCACAGCCCCACAAACGACGGCGCTCTCTCTTGCGACAGCCTCCCAAAGTCCAACACTAGCTGCCTGCACCCCTCGGTACGGCCGGAGCCAGGCTCAGCAATTGCGAACGTCCAGGGATTCCTCCCACACCAAAGGGGCTAGGACCAAAAGCTCTTGCTGCTCTTCAAGGAGCCAGGCAACCCCATTCACAGCCCCACAAACGATGGCGCTCTCTCTTGCGACAGCCTCCCAAAGTCCAATACTAGCTGCCTGCGCGCTCGGTACAGCCGGAGCCCGGCTCAGCAATTGCGAACGTCCAGGGATTCCTCCCACACCAAAGGGGCCAGGACCAAAAGCTCTTGCTGCTCTTCAAGGAGCCAGGCAACCCCATTCACAGCCCCACAAACGATGGTGCTCTCTCTTTCGAGAGACTCACAAAGTCCAATACTAGCTGCCTGCACCCCTCGGTACGGCCGGAGCCCGGCTCAGCAATTGCGAACGTCCAGGGATTCCTCCCACACCAAAGGGGCCAGGACCAAAAGCTCTTGCTGCTCTTCAAGGAGCCAGGCAACCCCATTCACAGCCCCACAAACGATGGCGCTCTCTCTTGCGACAGCCTCCCAAAGTCCAACACTAGAAGCCTGTGCCACTCAGTACAGCCGGAGCCCGGCTCAGCAATTGCGAACGTCCAGGGATTCCTCCCACACCAAAGGTGCCAGGACCAAAAGCTCTTGCTGCTCTTCAAGGTGCCCGGCAACCCCATTCACAGCCCCACAAACGATGGCGCTCTCTCTTGCGACAGCCTCCCAAAGTCCAACACTAGCTGCCTGCGCGCTCGGTACAGCCGGAGCCCGGCTCAGCAATTGCGAACGTCCAGGGATTCCTCCCACACCAAAGGGGCCAGGACCAAAAGCTCTTGCTGCTCTTCAAGGAGCCAGGCAACCCCATTCACAGCCCCACAAACGATGGCGCTCTCTCTTTCGAGAGACTCCCAAAGTCCAATACTAGCTGCCTGCACCCCTCGGTACGGCCGGAGCCCGGCTCAGCAATTGCGAACGTCCAGGGATTCCTCCCACACCAAAGGGGCCAGGACCAAAAGCTCTTGCTGCTCTTCAAGGTGCCCGGCAACCCCATTCACAGCCCCACAAACGATGGCGCTCTCTCTTGCGACAGCCTCCCAAAGTCCAACACTAGCTGCCTGCGCTGCTGAGTACAGTCGGAGCGCGGCTCAGCAATTGCGAACGTCCAGGGATTCCTCCCACACCAAAGGGGCCAGGACCAAAAGCTCTTGCTGCTCTTCAAGGAGCCAGGCAACCCCATTCACAGCCCCACAAACGATGGCGCTCTCTCTTGCGACAGCCTCCCAAAGTCCAACACTAGCTGCCTGCGCTGCTGAGTACAGCCGGAGCCCGGCTCAGCAACTGCGAACGTCCAGGGATTCCTCCCACACCAAAGGGGCCAGGACCAAAAGCTCTTGCTGCTCTTCAAGGTGCCAGGCAACCCCATTCACAGCCCCACAAACGATGGCGCTCTCTCTTGCGACAGCCTCCCAAAGTCCAACACTAGCTGCCTGCGCTGCTGAGTACAGCCGGAGCCCGGCTCAGCAATTGCGAACGTCCAGGGATTCCTCCCACACCAAAGGGGCCAGGACCAAAAGCTCTTGCTGCTCTTCAAGGAGCCAGGCAACCCCATTCACAGCCCCACAAACGATGGCGCTCTCTCTTGCGACAGCCTCCCAAAGTCCAACACTAGCTGCCTGCGCTGCTGAGTACAGTCGGAGCCCGGCTCAGCAATTGCGAACGTCCAGGGATTCCTCCCACACCAAAGGGGCCAGGACCAAAAGCTCTTGCTGCTCTTCAAGGAGCCAGGCAACCCCATTCACAGCCCCACAAACGATGGCGCTCTCTCTTGCGACAGCCTCCCAAAGTCCAACACTAGCTGCCTGCGCTGCTGAGTACAGTCGGAGCCCGGCTCAGCAATTGCGAACGTCCAGGGATTCCTCCCACACCAAAGGTGCCAGGACCAAAAGCTCTTGTTGCTCTTCAAGGAGCCAGGCAACCCCATTCACAGCCCCACAAACGCTGGTGCTCTCTCTTGCGACAGCCTCCCAAAGTCCAATACTAGCTGCCTGCGCGCTCGGTACAGCCGGAGCCCGGCTCAGCAATTGCGAACGTCCAGGGATTCCTCCCACACCAAAGGGGCCAGGACCAAAAGCTCTTGCTGCTCTTCAAGGAGCCAGGCAACCCCATTCACAGCCCCACAAACGATGGCGCTCTCTCTTGCGACAGCCTCCCAAAGTCCAATACTAGCTGCCTGCGCCGCTCGGTACAGCCGGAGCCCGGCTCAGCAATTGCGAACGTCCAGGGATTCCTCCCACACCAAAGGGGCCAGGACCAAAAGCTCTTGCTGCTCTTCAAGGAGCCAGGCAACCCCATTCACAGCCCCACAAACGATGGCGCTCTCTCTTGCGACAGCCTCCCAAAGTCCAACACTAGCTGCCTGCGCGACTGGTACAGCCGGAGCCCGGCTCAGCAATTGCGAGCGTCCGGGGATTCCTCCCACACCAAAGGGGCCAGGACCAAAAGCTCTTGCTGCTCTTCAAGGAGCCAGGCAACCCCATTCACAGCCCCACAAACGCTGGCGCTCTCTCTTGCGACAGCCTCCCAAAGTCCAACACGAGAAGCCTGTGCCACTCAGTACAGCCGGAGCCCGGCTCAGCAATTGCGAACGTCCAGGGATTCCTCCCACACCAAAGGGGCCAGGACCAAAAGCTCTTGCTGCTCTTCAAGGAGCCAGGCAACCCCATTCACAGCCCCACAAACGATGGCGCTCTCTCTTGCGACAGCCTCCCAAAGTCCAATACTAGCTGCCTGCACCCCTCGGTACAGCCGGAGCCAGGCTCAGCAACTGCGAACGTCCAGGGATTCCTCCCACACCAAAGGGGCCAGGACCAAAAGCTCTTGCTGCTCTTCAAGGAGCCAGGCAACCCCATTCACAGCCCCACAAACGATGGCGCTCTCTCTTGCGACAGCCTCCCAAAGTCCAATACTAGCTGCCTGCGCCGCTCGGTACAGCCGGAGCCCGGCTCAGCAATTGCGAACGTCCAGGGATTCCTCCCACACCAAAGGGGCCAGGACCAAAAGCTCTTGCTGCTCTTCAAGGAGCCAGGCAACCCCATTCACAGCCCCACAAACGATGGCGCTCTCTCTTGCGACAGCCTCCCAAAGTCCAACACTAGAAGCCTGTGCCACTCAGTACAGCCGGAGCCCGGCTCAGCAACTGCGAACGTCCAGGGATTCCTCCCACACCAAAGGTGCCAGGACCAAAAGCTCTTGCTGCTCTTCAAGGAGCCAGGCAACCCCATTCACAGCCCCACAAACGATGGCGCTCTCTCTTGCGACAGCCTCCCAAAGTCCAACACTAGCTGCCTGCGCTGCTGAGTACAGTCGGAGCCCGGCTCAGCAATTGCGAACGTCCAGGGATTCCTCCCACACCAAAGGGGCCAGGACCAAAAGCTCTTGCTGCTCTTCAAGGAGCCAGGCAACCCCATTCACAGCCCCACAAACGATGGCGCTCTCTCTTGCAACAGCCTCCCAAAGTCCAACACTAGCTGCCTGCGCGTCTGGTACAGCCGGAGCCCGGTTCAGCAATTGCGAACGTCCAGGGATCCCTCCCACACCAAAGGTGCCAGGACCAAAAGCTCTTGCTGCTCTTCAAGGAGCCAGGCAACCCCATTCACAGCCCCACAAACGATGGCGCTCTCTCTTTCGAGAGCCTCCCAAAGTCCAATACTAGCTGCCTGCACCCCTCCGTACGGCCGGAGCCCGGCTCAGCAATTGCGAACGTCCAGGGATTCCTCCCACACCAAAGGGGCCAGGACCAAAAGCTCTTGCTGCTCTTCAAGGAGCCAGGCAACCCCATTCACAGCCCCACAAACGATGGCGCTCTCTCTTGCGACAGCCTCCCAAAGTCCAACACTAGCTGCCTGCGCTGCTGAGTACAGTCGGAGCCCAGCTCAGCAATTGCGAACGTCCAGGGATTCCTCCCACACCAAAGGGGCCAGGACCAAAAGCTCTTGCTGCTCTTCAAGGAGCCAGGCAACCCCATTCACAGCCCCACAAACGATGGCGCTCTCTCTTGCGACAGCCTCCCAAAGTCCAACACTAGCTGCCTGCGCTGCTGAGTACAGTCGGAGCCCGGCTCAGCAATTGCGAACGTCCAGGGATTCCTCCCACACCAAAGGGGCCAGGACCAAAAGCTCTTGCTGCTCTTCAAGGAGCCAGGCAACCCCATTCACAGCCCCACAAACGATGGCGCTCTCTCTTTCGAGAGACTCCCAAAGTCCAATACTAGCTGCCTGCACCCCTCGGTACAGCCGGAGCCCGGCTCAGCAACTGCGAACGTCCAGGGATTCCTCCCACACCAAAGGGGCCAGGACCAACAGCTCTTGCTGCTCTTCAAGGTGCCAGGCAACCCCATTCACAGCCCCACAAACGATGGCGCTCTCTCTTTCGAGAGACTCCCAAAGTCCAATACTAGCTGCCTGCACCCCTCGGTACGGCCGGAACCAGGCTCAGCAACTGCGAACGTCCAGGGATTCCTCCCACACCAAAGGGGCCAGGACCAAAAGCTCTTGCTGCTCTTCAAGGAGCCAGGCAACCCCATTCACAGCCCCACAAACGATGGCGCTCTCTCTTGCGACAGCCTCCCAAAGTCCAATACTAGCTGCCTGCGCCGCTCGGTACAGCCGGAGCCCGGCTCAGCAATTGCGAACGTCCAGGGATTCCTCCCACACCAAAGGGGCCAGGACCAAAAGCTCTTGCTGCTCTTCAAGGAGCCAGGCAACCCCATTCACAGCCCCACAAACGATGGCGCTCTCTCTTGCGACAGCCTCCCAAAGTCCAATACTAGCTGCCTGCGCTGCTGAGTACAGTAGGAGCCCGGCTCAGCAACTGCGAACGTCCAGGGATTCCTCCCACACCAAAGGTGCCAGGACCAAAAGCTCTTGCTGCTCTTCAAGGAGCCAGGCAACCCCATTCACAGCCCCACAAACGATGGCGCTCTCTCTTGCGACAGCCTCCCAAAGTCCAATGCTAGCTGCCTGCACCCCTCGGTACAGCCGGAGCCCGGCTCAGCAATTGCGAACGTCCAGGGATTCCTCCCACACCAAAGGGGCCAGGACCAAAAGCTCTTGCTGCTCTTCAAGGTGCCAGGCAACCCCATTCACAGCCCCACAAACGATGGCGCTCTCTCTTGCAACAGCCTCCCAAAGTCCAATGCTAGCTGCCTGCGCGTCTGGTACAGCCGGAGCCCGGCTCAGCAATTGCGAACGTCCAGGGATCCCTCCCACACCAAAGGTGCCAGGACCAAAAGCTCTTGCTGCTCTTCAAGGAGCCAGGCAACCCCATTCACAGCCCCACAAACGATGGCGCTCTCTCTTGCGACAGCCTCCCAAAGTCCAATACTAGCTGCCTGCACCCCTCCGTACGGCCGGAGCCCGGCTCAGCAATTGCGAACGTCCAGGGATTCCTCCCACACCAAAGGGGCCAGGACCAAAAGATCTTGCTGCTCTTCAAGGAGCCAGGCAACGCCATTCACAGCCCCACAAACGATGGCGCTCTCTCTTGCGACAGCCTCCCAAAGTCCAACACTAGCTGCCTGCGCTGCTGAGTACAGTCGGAGCCCGGCTCAGCAATTGCGAACGTCCAGGGATTCCTCCCACACCAAAGGGGCCAGGACCAAAAGCTCTTGCTGCTCTTCAAGGAGCCAGGCAACCCCATTCACAGCCCCACAAACGATGGCGCTCTCTCTTGCGACAGCCTCCCAAAGTCCAATACTAGCTGCCTGCGCCGCTCGGTACAGCCGGAGCCCGGCTCAGCAATTGCGAACGTCCAGGGATTCCTCCCACACCAAAGGGGCCAGGACCAAAAGCTCTTGCTGCTCTTCAAGGAGCCAGGCAACCCCACTCACAGCCCCACAAACGATGGCGCTCTCTCTTTCGAGAGACTCCCAAAGTCCAATACTAGCTGCCTGCACCCCTCGGTACAGCCGGAGCCCGGCTCAGCAACTGCGAACGTCCAGGGATTCCTCCCACACCAAAGGGGCCAGGACCAAAAGCTCTTGCTGCTCTTCAAGGTGCCAGGTAACCCCATTCACAGCCCCACAAACGATGGCGCTCTCTCTTGCGACAGCCTCCCAAAGTCCAACACTAGCTGCCTGCGCGACTGGTACAGCCGGAGCCCGGTTCAGCAATTGCGAACGTCCAGGGATTCCTCCCACACCAAAGGGGCCAGGACCAAAAGCTCTTGCTGCTCTTCAAGGAGCCCGGCAACCCCATTCACAGCCCCACAAACGATGGCGCTCTCTCTTGCGACAGCCTCCCAAAGTCCAACACTAGAAGCCTGTGCCACTCAGTACAGCCGGAGCCCGGCTCAGCAACTGCGAACGTCCAGGGATTCCTCCCACACCAAAGGGGCCAGGACCAAAAGCTCTTGCTGCTCTTCAAGGAGCCAGGCAACCCCATTCACAGCCCCACAAACGATGGCGCTCTCTCTTGCGACAGCCTCCCAAAGTCCAACACTAGAAGCCTGTGCCACTCAGTACGGCCGGAGCCAGGCTCAGCAATTGCGAACGTCCAGGGATTCCTCCCACACCAAAGGGGCCAGGACCAAAAGCTCTTGCTGCTCTTCAAGGAGCCAGGCAACCCCATTCACAGCCCCACAAATGATGGCGCTCTCTCTTGCGACAGCCTCCCAAAGTCCAACACTAGCTGCCTGCGCCGCTCAGTACAGCCGGAGCCCGGCTCAGCAATTGCGAACGTCCAGGGATTCCTCCCACACCAAAGGGGCCAGGACCAAAAGCTCTTGCTGCTCTTGAAGGAGCCAGGCAACCCCATTCACAGCCCCACAAACGATGGCGCTCTCTCTTGCGACAGCCTCCCAAAGTCCAATACTAGCTGCCTGCACCCCTCGGTACGGCCGGAGCCAGGCTCAGCAATTGCGAACGTCCAGGGATTCCTCCCACACCAAAGGGGCCAGGACCAAAAGCTCTTGCTGCTCTTCAAGGAGCCAGGCAACCCCATTCACAGCCCCACAAACGATGGTGCTCTCTCTTGCGAGAGATTCCCGAAGTCCAATACTAGCTGCCTGTGCCACTCAGTACAGCCGGAGCCCGGCTCAGCAATTGCGAACGTCCAGGGATTCCTCCCACACCAAAGGGGCCAGGACCAAAAGCTCTTGCTGCTCTTGAAGGAGCCAGGCAACCCCATTCACAGCCCCACAAACGATGGCGCTCTCTCTTGCGACAGCCTCCCGAAGTCCAACACTAGCTGCCTGCGCGACTGGTACAGCCGGAGCCCGGTTCAGCAATTGCGAACGTCCAGGGATTCCTCCCACACCAAAGGGGCCAGGACCAAAAGCTCTTGCTGCTCTTCAAGGAGCCAGGCAACCCCATTCACAGCCCCACAAACGATGGTGCTCTCTCTTTCGAGAGCCTCCCAAAGTCCAATACTAGCTGCCAGCACCCCTCGGTACGGCCGGAGCCCGGCTCAGCAATTGCGAACGTCCAGGGATTCCTCCCACACCAAAGGTGCCAGGACCAAAAGCTCTTGCTGCTCTTCGAGGAGCCAGGCAACCCCATTCACAGCCCCACAAACGATGGCGCTCTCTCTTGCGACAGCCTCCCAAAGTCCAACACTAGCTGCCTGCGCTGCTGAGTACAGTCGGAGCCCGGCTCAGCAATTGCGAACGTCCAGGGATTCCTCCCACACCAAAGGGGCCAGGACCAAAAGCTCTTGCTGCTCTTGAAGGAGCCAGGCAACCCCATTCACAGCCCCACAAACGATGGCGCTCTCTCTTGCGACAGCCTCCCAAAGTCCAATACTAGCTGCCTGCGCGCTCGGTACAGCCGGAGCCCGGCTCAGCAATTGCGAACGTCCAGGGATTCCTCCCACACCAAAGGGGCCAGGACCAAAAGCTCTTGCTGCTCTTCAAGGAGCCAGGCAACCCCATTCACAGCCCCACAAACGATGGTGCTCTCTCTTGCGACAGCCTCCCAAAGTCCAATACTAGCTGCCTGCGCGCTCGGTACAGCCGGAGCCCGGCTCAGCAATTGCGAACGTCCAGGGATTCCTCCCACACCAAAGGGGCCAGGACCAAAAGCTCTTGCTGCTCTTCAAGGAGCCAGGCAACCCCATTCACAGCCCCACAAACGATGGCGCTCTCTCGCGACAGCCTCCCAAAGTCCAACACTAGCTGCCTGCGCGACTGGTACAGCCGGAGCCCGGCTCAGCAATTGCGAACGTCCGGGGATTCCTCCCACACCAAAGGGGCCAGGACCAAAAGCTCTTGCTGCTCTTCAAGGAGCCAGGCAACCCCATTCACAGCCCCACAAACGATGGCGCTCTCTCTTGCGACAGCCTCCCAAAGTCCAACACTAGAAGCCTGTGCCACTCAGTACAGCCGGAGCCCGGCTCAGCAATTGCGAACGTCCAGGGATTCCTCCCACACCAAAGGGGCCAGGACCAAAAGCTCTTGCTGCTCTTCAAGGAGCCAGGCAACCCCATTCACAGCCCCACAAACGATGGCGCATTCTCTTGCGACAGCCTCCCAAAGTCCAATACTAGCTGCCTGCACCCCTCGGTACAGCCGGAGCCAGGCTCAGCAACTGCGAACGTCCAGGGATTCCTCCCACACCAAAGGGGCCAGGACCAACAGCTCTTGCTGCTCTTCAAGGTGCCAGGCAACCCCATTCACAGCCCCACAAACGATGGCGCTCTCTCTTGCGACAGCCTCCCAAAGTCCAATGCTAGCTGCCTGCACCCCTCGGTACAGCCGGAGCCCGGCTCAGCAATTGCGAACGTCCAGGGATTCCTCCCACACCAAAGGGGCCAGGACCAAAAGCTCTTGCTGCTCTTCAAGGAGCCAGGCAACCCCATTCACAGCCCCACAAACGATGGCGCTCTCTCTTGCGAGAGACTCCCAAAGTCCAACACTAGAAGCCTGTGCCACTCAGTACAGCCGGAGCCCGGCTCAGCAATTGCGAACGTCCAGGGATTCCTCCCACACCAAAGGTGCCAGGACCAAAAGCTCTTGCTGCTCTTCAAGGAGCCAGGCAACCCCATTCACAGCCCCACAAACGATGGCGCTCTCTCTTGCGACAGCCTCCCAAAGTCCAACACTAGAAGCCTGTGCCACTCAGTACAGCCGGAGCCCGGCTCAGCAATTGCGAACGTCCAGGGATTCCTCCCACACCAAAGGGGCCAGGACCAAAAGCTCTTGCTGCTCTTCAAGGAGCCAGGCAACCCCATTCACAGCCCCACAAACGATGGCGCTCTCTCTTGCGACAGCCTCCCAAAGTCCAATACTAGCTGCCTGCGCCGCTCGGTACAGCCGGAGCCCGGCTCAGCAATTGCGAACGTCCAGGGATTCCTCCCACACCAAAGGGGCCAGGACCAAAAGCTCTTGCTGCTCTTCAAGGAGCCAGGCAACCCCACTCACAGCCCCACAAACGATGGCGCTCTCTCTTTCGAGAGACTCCCAAAGTCCAATACTAGCTGCCTGCACCCCTCGGTACAGCCGGAGCCCGGCTCAGCAACTGCGAACGTCCAGGGATTCCTCCCACACCAAAGGGGCCAGGACCAAAAGCTCTTGCTGCTCTTCAAGGTGCCAGGTAACCCCATTCACAGCCCCACAAACGATGGCGCTCTCTCTTGCGACAGCCTCCCAAAGTCCAACACTAGCTGCCTGCGCGACTGGTACAGCCGGAGCCCGGTTCAGCAATTGCGAACGTCCAGGGATTCCTCCCACACCAAAGGGGCCAGGACCAAAAGCTCTTGCTGCTCTTCAAGGAGCCCGGCAACCCCATTCACAGCCCCACAAACGATGGCGCTCTCTCTTGCGACAGCCTCCCAAAGTCCAACACGAGAAGCCTGTGCCACTCAGTACAGCCGGAGCCCGGCTCAGCAACTGCGAACGTCCAGGGATTCCTCCCACACCAAAGGGGCCAGGACCAAAAGCTCTTGCTGCTCTTCAAGGAGCCAGGCAACCCCATTCACAGCCCCACAAACGATGGCGCTCTCTCTTGCGACAGCCTCCCAAAGTCCAACACTAGAAGCCTGTGCCACTCCGTACGGCCGGAGCCAGGCTCAGCAATTGCGAACGTCCAGGGATTCCTCCCACACCAAAGGGGCCAGGACCAAAAGCTCTTGCTGCTCTTCAAGGAGCCAGGCAACCCCATTCACAGCCCCACAAATGATGGCGCTCTCTCTTGCGACAGCCTCCCAAAGTCCAACACTAGCTGCCTGTGCCGCTCAGTACAGCCGGAGCCCGGTTCAGCAATTGCGAACGTCCAGGGATTCCTCCCACACCAAAGGGGCCAGGACCAAAAGCTCTTGCTGCTCTTCAAGGAGCCCGGCAACCCCATTCACAGCCCCACAAACGATGGCGCTCTCTCTTGCGACAGCCTCCCAAAGTCCAACACGAGAAGCCTGTGCCACTCAGTACAGCCGGAGCCCGGCTCAGCAACTGCGAACGTCCAGGGATTCCTCCCACACCAAAGGGGCCAGGACCAAAAGCTCTTGCTGCTCTTCAAGGAGCCAGGCAACCCCATTCACAGCCCCACAAACGATGGCGCTCTCTCTTGCGACAGCCTCCCAAAGTCCAACACTAGAAGCCTGTGCCACTCAGTACGGCCGGAGCCAGGCTCAGCAATTGCGAACGTCCAGGGATTCCTCCCACACCAAAGGGGCCAGGACCAAAAGCTCTTGCTGCTCTTCAAGGAGCCAGGCAACCCCATTCACAGCCCCACAAATGATGGCGCTCTCTCTTGCGACAGCCTCCCAAAGTCCAACACTAGCTGCCTGTGCCGCTCAGTACAGCCGGAGCCCGGCTCAGCAATTGCGAACGTCCAGGGATTCCTCCCACACCAAAGGGGCCAGGACCAAAAGCTCTTGCTGCTCTTCAAGGTGCCAGGCAACCCCATTCACAGCCCCACAAACGATGGCGCTCTCTCTTGCGACAGCCTCCCAAAGTCCAATACTAGCTGCCTGCACCCCTCGGTACGGCCGGAGCCAGGCTCAGCAATTGCGAACGTCCAGGGATTCCTCCCACACCAAAGGGGCCAGGACCAAAAGCTCTTGCTGCTCTTCAAGGAGCCAGGCAACCCCATTCACAGCCCCACAAACGATGGTGCTCTCTCTTGCGAGAGATTCCCGAAGTCCAATACTAGCTGCCTGTGCCACTCAGTACAGCCGGAGCCCGGCTCAGCAATTGCGAACGTCCAGGGATTCCTCCCACACCAAAGGGGCCAGGACCAAAAGCTCTTGCTGCTCTTCAAGGAGCCAGGCAACCCCATTCACAGCCCCACAAACGATGGCGCTCTCTCTTGCGACAGCCTCCCGAAGTCCAACACTAGCTGCCTGCGCGACTGGTACAGCCGGAGCCCGGTTCAGCAATTGCGAACGTCCAGGGATTCCTCCCACACCAAAGGGGCCAGGACCAAAAGCTCTTGCTGCTCTTCAAGGAGCCAGGCAACCCCATTCACAGCCCCACAAACGATGGTGCTCTCTCTTTCGAGAGCCTCCCAAAGTCCAATACTAGCTGCCAGCACCCCTCGGTACGGCCGGAGCCCGGCTCAGCAATTGCGAACGTCCAGGGATTCCTCCCACACCAAAGGTGCCAGGACCAAAAGCTCTTGCTGCTCTTCGAGGAGCCAGGCAACCCCATTCACAGCCCCACAAACGATGGCGCTCTCTCTTGCGACAGCCTCCCAAAGTCCAACACTAGCTGCCTGCGCTGCTGAGTACAGTCGGAGCCCGGCTCAGCAATTGCGAACGTCCAGGGATTCCTCCCACACCAAAGGGGCCAGGACCAAAAGCTCTTGCTGCTCTTGAAGGAGCCAGGCAACCCCATTCACAGCCCCACAAACGATGGCGCTCTCTCTTGCGACAGCCTCCCAAAGTCCAATACTAGCTGCCTGCGCGCTCGGTACAGCCGGAGCCCGGCTCAGCAATTGCGAACGTCCAGGGATTCCTCCCACACCAAAGGGGCCAGGACCAAAAGCTCTTGCTGCTCTTCAAGGAGCCAGGCAACCCCATTCACAGCCCCACAAACGATGGTGCTCTCTCTTGCGACAGCCTCCCAAAGTCCAATACTAGCTGCCTGCGCGCTCGGTACAGCCGGAGCCCGGCTCAGCAATTGCGAACGTCCAGGGATTCCTCCCACACCAAAGGGGCCAGGACCAAAAGCTCTTGCTGCTCTTCAAGGAGCCAGGCAACCCCATTCACAGCCCCACAAACGATGGCGCTCTCTCGCGACAGCCTCCCAAAGTCCAACACTAGCTGCCTGCGCGACTGGTACAGCCGGAGCCCGGCTCAGCAATTGCGAACGTCCGGGGATTCCTCCCACACCAAAGGGGCCAGGACCAAAAGCTCTTGCTGCTCTTCAAGGAGCCAGGCAACCCCATTCACAGCCCCACAAACGATGGCGCTCTCTCTTGCGACAGCCTCCCAAAGTCCAACACTAGAAGCCTGTGCCACTCAGTACAGCCGGAGCCCGGCTCAGCAATTGCGAACGTCCAGGGATTCCTCCCACACCAAAGGGGCCAGGACCAAAAGCTCTTGCTGCTCTTCAAGGAGCCAGGCAACCCCATTCACAGCCCCACAAACGATGGCGCATTCTCTTGCGACAGCCTCCCAAAGTCCAATACTAGCTGCCTGCACCCCTCGGTACAGCCGGAGCCAGGCTCAGCAACTGCGAACGTCCAGGGATTCCTCCCACACCAAAGGGGCCAGGACCAACAGCTCTTGCTGCTCTTCAAGGTGCCAGGCAACCCCATTCACAGCCCCACAAACGATGGCGCTCTCTCTTGCGACAGCCTCCCAAAGTCCAATGCTAGCTGCCTGCACCCCTCGGTACAGCCGGAGCCCGGCTCAGCAATTGCGAACGTCCAGGGATTCCTCCCACACCAAAGGGGCCAGGACCAAAAGCTCTTGCTGCTCTTCAAGGAGCCAGGCAACCCCATTCACAGCCCCACAAACGATGGCGCTCTCTCTTGCGAGAGACTCCCAAAGTCCAACACTAGAAGCCTGTGCCACTCAGTACAGCCGGAGCCCGGCTCAGCAATTGCGAACGTCCAGGGATTCCTCCCACACCAAAGGTGCCAGGACCAAAAGCTCTTGCTGCTCTTCAAGGAGCCAGGCAACCCCATTCACAGCCCCACAAACGATGGCGCTCTCTCTTGCGACAGCCTCCCAAAGTCCAACACTAGAAGCCTGTGCCACTCAGTACAGCCGGAGCCCGGCTCAGCAATTGCGAACGTCCAGGGATTCCTCCCACACCAAAGGGGCCAGGACCAAAAGCTCTTGCTGCTCTTCAAGGAGCCAGGCAACCCCATTCACAGCCCCACAAACGATGGCGCTCTCTCTTGCGACAGCCTCCCAAAGTCCAACACTATCTGCCTGCGCTGCTGAGTACAGTCGGAGCCCGGCTCAGCAATTGCGAACGTCCAGGGATTCCTCCCACACCAAAGGGGCCAGGACCAAAAGCTCTTGCTGCTCTTCAAGGAGCCAGGCAACCCCACTCACAGCCCCACAAACGATGGCGCTCTCTCTTTCGAGAGACTCCCAAAGTCCAATACTAGCTGCCTGCACCCCTCGGTACAGCCGGAGCCCGGCTCAGCAACTGCGAACGTCCAGGGATTCCTCCCACACCAAAGGGGCCAGGACCAACAGCTCTTGCTGCTCTTCAAGGTGCCAGGCAACCCCATTCACAGCCCCACAAACGATGGCGCTCTCTCTTTCGAGAGACTCCCAAAGTCCAATACTAGCTGCCTGCACCCCTCGGTACGGCCGGAGCCCGGCTCAGCAACTGCGAACGTCCAGGGATTCCTCCCACACCAAAGGGGCCAGGACCAAAAGCTCTTGCTGCTCTTCAAGGTGCCCGGCAACCCCATTCACAGCCCCACAAACGATGGCGCTCTCTCTTGCGACAGCCTCCCAAAGTCCAATACTAGCTGCCTGCGCCGCTCGGTACAGCCGGAGCCCGGCTCAGCAATTGCGAACGTCCAGGGATTCCTCCCACACCAAAGGGGCCAGGACCAAAAGCTCTTGCTGCTCTTCAAGGAGCCAGGCAACCCCATTCACAGCCCCACAAACGATGGCGCTCTCTCTTGCGACAGCCTCCCAAAGTCCAATACTAGCTGCCTGCGCTGCTGAGTACAGTCGGAGCCCGGCTCAGCAACTGCGAACGTCCAGGGATTCCTCCCACACCAAAGGTGCCAGGACCAAAAGCTCTTGCTGCTCTTCAAGGAGCCAGGCAACCCCATTCACAGCCCCACAAACGATGGCGCTCTCTCTTTCGAGAGCCTCCCAAAGTCCAATACTAGCTGCCTGCACCCCTCGGTACAGCCGGAGCCCGGCTCAGCAACTGCGAACGTCCAGGGATTCCTCCCACACCAAAGGTGCCAGGACCAAAAGCTCTTGCTGCTCTTCAAGGTGCCAGGCAACCCCATTCACAGCCCCACAAACGATGGCGCTCTCTCTTGCAACAGCCTCCCAAAGTCCAATGCTAGCTGCCTGCGCGTCTGGTACAGCCGGAGCCAGGCTCAGCAATTGCGAACGTCCAGGGATTCCTCCCACACCAAAGGGGCCAGGACCAAAAGCTCTTGCTGCTCTTCAAGGAGCCAGGCAACCCCACTCACAGCCCCACAAACGATGGCGCTCTCTCTTTCGAGAGACTCCCAAAGTCCAATACTAGCTGCCTGCACCCCTCGGTACAGCCGGAGCCCGGCTCAGCAACTGCGAACGTCCAGGGATTCCTCCCACACCAAAGGGGCCAGGACCAAAAGCTCTTGCTGCTCTTCAAGGTGCCAGGTAACCCCATTCACAGCCCCACAAACGATGGCGCTCTCTCTTGCGACAGCCTCCCAAAGTCCAACACTAGCTGCCTGCGCGACTGGTACAGCCGGAGCCCGGTTCAGCAATTGCGAACGTCCAGGGATTCCTCCCACACCAAAGGGGCCAGGACCAAAAGCTCTTGCTGCTCTTCAAGGTGCCCGGCAACCCCATTCACAGCCCCACAAACGATGGCGCTCTCTCTTGCGACAGCCTCCCAAAGTCCAACACGAGAAGCCTGTGCCACTCAGTACAGCCGGAGCCCGGCTCAGCAACTGCGAACGTCCAGGGATTCCTCCCACACCAAAGGGGCCAGGACCAAAAGCTCTTGCTGCTCTTCAAGGTGCCCGGCAACCCCATTCACAGCCCCACAAACGATGGCGCTCTCTCTTGCGACAGCCTCCCAAAGTCCAACACGAGAAGCCTGTGCCACTCAGTACAGCCGGAGCCCGGCTCAGCAATTGCGAACGTCCAGGGATTCCTCCCACACCAAAGGGGCCAGGACCAAAAGCTCTTGCTGCTCTTCAAGGAGCCAGGCAACCCCATTCACAGCCCCACAAATGATGGCGCTCTCTCTTGCGACAGCCTCCCAAAGTCCAACACTAGCTGCCTGTGCCGCTCGGTACAGCCGGAGCCCGGCTCAGCAATTGCGAACGTCCAGGGATTCCTCCCACACCAAAGGGGCCAGGACCAAAAGCTCTTGCTGCTCTTCAAGGTGCCAGGCAACCCCATTCACAGCCCCACAAACGATGGCGCTCTCTCTTGCGACAGCCTCCCAAAGTCCAATACTAGCTGCCTGCACCCCTCGGTACGGCCGGAGCCAGGCTCAGCAATTGCGAACGTCCAGGGATTCCTCCCACACCAAAGGGGCCAGGACCAAAAGCTCTTGCTGCTCTTCAAGGAGCCAGGCAACCCCATTCACAGCCCCACAAACGATGGTGCTCTCTCTTGCGAGAGATTCCCGAAGTCCAATACTTGCTGCCTGTGCCACTCAGTACAGCCGGAGCCCGGCTCAGCAATTGCGAACGTCCAGGGATTCCTCCCACACCAAAGGGGCCAGGACCAAAAGCTCTTGCTGCTCTTCAAGGAGCCAGGCAACCCCATTCACAGCCCCACAAACGATGGCGCTCTCTCTTGCGACAGCCTCCCGAAGTCCAACACTAGCTGCCTGCGCGACTGGTACAGCCGGAGCCCGGTTCAGCAATTGCGAACGTCCAGGGATTCCTCCCACACCAAAGGGGCCAGGACCAAAAGCTCTTGCTGCTCTTCAAGGAGCCAGGCAACCCCATTCACAGCCCCACAAACGATGGTGCTCTCTCTTTCGAGAGCCTCCCAAAGTCCAATACTAGCTGCCAGCACCCCTCGGTACGGCCGGAGCCCGGCTCAGCAATTGCGAACGTCCAGGGATTCCTCCCACACCAAAGGGGCCAGGACCAAAAGCTCTTGCTGCTCTTCAAGGAGCCAGGCAACCCCATTCACAGCCCCACAAACGATGGTGCTCTCTCTTGCGACAGCCTCCCAAAGTCCAATACTAGCTGCCTGCGCGCTCGGTACAGCCGGAGCCCGGCTCAGCAATTGCGAACGTCCAGGGATTCCTCCCACACCAAAGGGGCCAGGACCAAAAGCTCTTGCTGCTCTTCAAGGAGCCAGGCAACCCCATTCACAGCCCCACAAACGATGGCGCTCTCTCGCGACAGCCTCCCAAAGTCCAACACTAGCTGCCTGCGCGACTGGTACAGCCGGAGCCCGGCTCAGCAATTGCGAACGTCCGGGGATTCCTCCCACACCAAAGGGGCCAGGACCAAAAGCTCTTGCTGCTCTTCAAGGAGCCAGGCAACCCCATTCACAGCCCCACAAACGATGGCGCTCTCTCTTGCGACAGCCTCCCAAAGTCCAACACTAGAAGCCTGTGCCACTCAGTACAGCCGGAGCCCGGCTCAGCAATTGCGAACGTCCAGGGATTCCTCCCACACCAAAGGGGCCAGGACCAAAAGCTCTTGCTGCTCTTCAAGGAGCCAGGCAACCCCATTCACAGCCCCACAAACGATGGCGCATTCTCTTGCGACAGCCTCCCAAAGTCCAATACTAGCTGCCTGCACCCCTCGGTACAGCCGGAGCCAGGCTCAGCAACTGCGAACGTCCAGGGATTCCTCCCACACCAAAGGGGCCAGGACCAACAGCTCTTGCTGCTCTTCAAGGTGCCAGGCAACCCCATTCACAGCCCCACAAACGATGGCGCTCTCTCTTGCGACAGCCTCCCAAAGTCCAATGCTAGCTGCCTGCACCCCTCGGTACAGCCGGAGCCCGGCTCAGCAATTGCGAACGTCCAGGGATTCCTCCCACACCAAAGGGGCCAGGACCAAAAGCTCTTGCTGCTCTTCAAGGAGCCAGGCAACCCCATTCACAGCCCCACAAACGATGGCGCTCTCTCTTGCGAGAGACTCCCAAAGTCCAACACTAGAAGCCTGTGCCACTCAGTACAGCCGGAGCCCGGCTCAGCAATTGCGAACGTCCAGGGATTCCTCCCACACCAAAGGTGCCAGGACCAAAAGCTCTTGCTGCTCTTCAAGGAGCCAGGCAACCCCATTCACAGCCCCACAAACGATGGCGCTCTCTCTTGCGACAGCCTCCCAAAGTCCAACACTAGAAGCCTGTGCCACTCAGTACAGCCGGAGCCCGGCTCAGCAATTGCGAACGTCCAGGGATTCCTCCCACACCAAAGGGGCCAGGACCAAAAGCTCTTGCTGCTCTTCAAGGAGCCAGGCAACCCCATTCACAGCCCCACAAACGATGGCGCTCTCTCTTGCGACAGCCTCCCAAAGTCCAACACTATCTGCCTGCGCTGCTGAGTACAGTCGGAGCCCGGCTCAGCAATTGCGAACGTCCAGGGATTCCTCCCACACCAAAGGGGCCAGGACCAAAAGCTCTTGCTGCTCTTCAAGGAGCCAGGCAACCCCACTCACAGCCCCACAAACGATGGCGCTCTCTCTTTCGAGAGACTCCCAAAGTCCAATACTAGCTGCCTGCACCCCTCGGTACAGCCGGAGCCCGGCTCAGCAACTGCGAACGTCCAGGGATTCCTCCCACACCAAAGGGGCCAGGACCAACAGCTCTTGCTGCTCTTCAAGGTGCCAGGCAACCCCATTCACAGCCCCACAAACGATGGCGCTCTCTCTTTCGAGAGACTCCCAAAGTCCAATACTAGCTGCCTGCACCCCTCGGTACGGCCGGAGCCCGGCTCAGCAACTGCGAACGTCCAGGGATTCCTCCCACACCAAAGGGGCCAGGACCAAAAGCTCTTGCTGCTCTTCAAGGTGCCCGGCAACCCCATTCACAGCCCCACAAACGATGGCGCTCTCTCTTGCGACAGCCTCCCAAAGTCCAATACTAGCTGCCTGCGCCGCTCGGTACAGCCGGAGCCCGGCTCAGCAATTGCGAACGTCCAGGGATTCCTCCCACACCAAAGGGGCCAGGACCAAAAGCTCTTGCTGCTCTTCAAGGAGCCAGGCAACCCCATTCACAGCCCCACAAACGATGGCGCTCTCTCTTGCGACAGCCTCCCAAAGTCCAATACTAGCTGCCTGCGCTGCTGAGTACAGTCGGAGCCCGGCTCAGCAACTGCGAACGTCCAGGGATTCCTCCCACACCAAAGGTGCCAGGACCAAAAGCTCTTGCTGCTCTTCAAGGAGCCAGGCAACCCCATTCACAGCCCCACAAACGATGGCGCTCTCTCTTTCGAGAGCCTCCCAAAGTCCAATACTAGCTGCCTGCACCCCTCGGTACAGCCGGAGCCCGGCTCAGCAACTGCGAACGTCCAGGGATTCCTCCCACACCAAAGGTGCCAGGACCAAAAGCTCTTGCTGCTCTTCAAGGTGCCAGGCAACCCCATTCACAGCCCCACAAACGATGGCGCTCTCTCTTGCAACAGCCTCCCAAAGTCCAATGCTAGCTGCCTGCGCGTCTGGTACAGCCGGAGCCAGGCTCAGCAATTGCGAACGTCCAGGGATTCCTCCCACACCAAAGGGGCCAGGACCAAAAGCTCTTGCTGCTCTTCAAGGAGCCAGGCAACCCCACTCACAGCCCCACAAACGATGGCGCTCTCTCTTTCGAGAGACTCCCAAAGTCCAATACTAGCTGCCTGCACCCCTCGGTACAGCCGGAGCCCGGCTCAGCAACTGCGAACGTCCAGGGATTCCTCCCACACCAAAGGGGCCAGGACCAAAAGCTCTTGCTGCTCTTCAAGGTGCCAGGTAACCCCATTCACAGCCCCACAAACGATGGCGCTCTCTCTTGCGACAGCCTCCCAAAGTCCAACACTAGCTGCCTGCGCGACTGGTACAGCCGGAGCCCGGTTCAGCAATTGCGAACGTCCAGGGATTCCTCCCACACCAAAGGGGCCAGGACCAAAAGCTCTTGCTGCTCTTCAAGGTGCCCGGCAACCCCATTCACAGCCCCACAAACGATGGCGCTCTCTCTTGCGACAGCCTCCCAAAGTCCAACACGAGAAGCCTGTGCCACTCAGTACAGCCGGAGCCCGGCTCAGCAACTGCGAACGTCCAGGGATTCCTCCCACACCAAAGGGGCCAGGACCAAAAGCTCTTGCTGCTCTTCAAGGTGCCCGGCAACCCCATTCACAGCCCCACAAACGATGGCGCTCTCTCTTGCGACAGCCTCCCAAAGTCCAACACGAGAAGCCTGTGCCACTCAGTACAGCCGGAGCCCGGCTCAGCAATTGCGAACGTCCAGGGATTCCTCCCACACCAAAGGGGCCAGGACCAAAAGCTCTTGCTGCTCTTCAAGGAGCCAGGCAACCCCATTCACAGCCCCACAAATGATGGCGCTCTCTCTTGCGACAGCCTCCCAAAGTCCAACACTAGCTGCCTGTGCCGCTCGGTACAGCCGGAGCCCGGCTCAGCAATTGCGAACGTCCAGGGATTCCTCCCACACCAAAGGGGCCAGGACCAAAAGCTCTTGCTGCTCTTCAAGGTGCCAGGCAACCCCATTCACAGCCCCACAAACGATGGCGCTCTCTCTTGCGACAGCCTCCCAAAGTCCAATACTAGCTGCCTGCACCCCTCGGTACGGCCGGAGCCAGGCTCAGCAATTGCGAACGTCCAGGGATTCCTCCCACACCAAAGGGGCCAGGACCAAAAGCTCTTGCTGCTCTTCAAGGAGCCAGGCAACCCCATTCACAGCCCCACAAACGATGGTGCTCTCTCTTGCGAGAGATTCCCGAAGTCCAATACTTGCTGCCTGTGCCACTCAGTACAGCCGGAGCCCGGCTCAGCAATTGCGAACGTCCAGGGATTCCTCCCACACCAAAGGGGCCAGGACCAAAAGCTCTTGCTGCTCTTCAAGGAGCCAGGCAACCCCATTCACAGCCCCACAAACGATGGCGCTCTCTCTTGCGACAGCCTCCCGAAGTCCAACACTAGCTGCCTGCGCGACTGGTACAGCCGGAGCCCGGTTCAGCAATTGCGAACGTCCAGGGATTCCTCCCACACCAAAGGGGCCAGGACCAAAAGCTCTTGCTGCTCTTCAAGGAGCCAGGCAACCCCATTCACAGCCCCACAAACGATGGTGCTCTCTCTTTCGAGAGCCTCCCAAAGTCCAATACTAGCTGCCAGCACCCCTCGGTACGGCCGGAGCCCGGCTCAGCAATTGCGAACGTCCAGGGATTCCTCCCACACCAAAGGTGCCAGGACCAAAAGCTCTTGCTGCTCTTCGAGGAGCCAGGCAACCCCATTCACAGCCCCACAAACGATGGCGCTCTCTCTTGCGACAGCCTCCCAAAGTCCAACACTAGCTGCCTGCGCTGCTGAGTCAGTCGGAGCTCGGCTCAGCAATTGCGAACGTCCAGGGATTCCTCCCACACCAAAGGGGCCAGGACCAAAAGCTCTTGTTGCTCTTCAAGGAGCCAGGCAACCCCATTCACAGCCCCACAAACGATGGCGCTCTCTCTTGCGACAGCCTCCCAAAGTCCAATACTAGCTGCCTGCGCGCTCGGTACAGCCGGAGCCCGGTTCAGCAATTGCGAACGTCCAGGGATTCCTCCCACACCAAAGGTGCCAGGACCAAAAGCTCTTGCTGCTCTTCAAGGAGCCAGGCAACCCCATTCACAGCCCCACAAACGATGGTGCTCTCTCTTGCGACAGCCTCCCAAAGTCCAATACTAGCTGCCTGCGCGCTCGGTACAGCCGGAGCCCGGCTCAGCAATTGCGAACGTCCAGGGATTCCTCCCACACCAAAGGGGCCAGGACCAAAAGCTCTTGCTGCTCTTCAAGGAGCCAGGCAACCCCATTCACAGCCCCACAAACGATGGCGCTCTCTCTTGCGACAGCCTCCCAAAGTCCAACACTAGCTGCCTGCGCGACTGGTACAGCCGGAGCCCGGCTCAGCAATTGCGAACGTCCGGGGATTCCTCCCACACCAAAGGTGCCAGGACCAAAAGCTCTTGCTGCTCTTCAAGGAGCCAGGCAACCCCATTCACAGCCCCACAAACGCTGGCGCTCTCTCTTGCGACAGCCTCCCAAAGTCCAACACGAGAAGCCTGTGCCACTCAGTACAGCCGGAGCCCGGCTCAGCAATTGCGAACGTCCAGGGATTCCTCCCACACCAAAGGGGCCAGGACCAAAAGCTCTTGCTGCTCTTCAAGGAGCCAGGCAACCCCATTCACAGCCCCACAAACGATGGCGCATTCTCTTGCGACAGCCTCCCAAAGTCCAATACTAGCTGCCTGCACCCCTCGGTACAGCCGGAGCCAGGCTCAGCAACTGCGAACGTCCAGGGATTCCTCCCACACCAAAGGGGCCAGGACCAACAGCTCTTGCTGCTCTTCAAGGTGCCAGGCAACCCCATTCACAGCCCCACAAACGATGGCGCTCTCTCTTTCGAGAGCCTCCCAAAGTCCAATGCTAGCTGCCTGCACCCCTCGGTACAGCCGGAGCCCGGCTCAGCAATTGCGAACGTCCAGGGATTCCTCCCACACCAAAGGGGCCAGGACCAAAAGCTCTTGCTGCTCTTCAAGGAGCCAGGCAACCCCATTCACAGCCCCACAAACGATGGCGCTCTCTCTTGCGAGAGACTCCCAAAGTCCAACACTAGAAGCCTGTGCCACTCAGTACAGCCGGAGCCCGGCTCAGCAATTGCGAACGTCCAGGGATTCCTCCCACACCAAAGGGGCCAGGACCAAAAGCTCTTGCTGCTCTTCAAGGAGCCAGGCAACCCCATTCACAGCCCCACAAACGATGGCGCTCTCTCTTGCGACAGCCTCCCAAAGTCCAACACTAGAAACCTGTGCCACTCAGTACAGCCGGAGCCCGGCTCAGCAATTGCGAACGTCCAGGGATTCCTCCCACACCAAAGGGGCCAGGACCAAAAGCTCTTGCTGCTCTTCAAGGAGCCAGGCAACCCCATTCACAGCCCCACAAATGATGGCGCTCTCTCTTGCGACAGCCTCCCAAAGTCCAACACTAGCTGCCTGTGCCGCTCAGTACAGCCGGAGCCCGGCTCAGCAATTGCGAACGTCCAGGGATTCCTCCCACACCAAAGGGGCCAGGACCAAAAGCTCTTGCTGCTCTTCAAGGTGCCAGGCAACCCCATTCACAGCCCCACAAACGATGGCGCTCTCTCTTGCGACAGCCTCCCAAAGTCCAATACTAGCTGCCTGCACCCCTCGGTACGGCCGGAGCCAGGCTCAGCAATTGCGAACGTCCAGGGATTCCTCCCACACCAAAGGGGCCAGGACCAAAAGCTCTTGCTGCTCTTCAAGGAGCCAGGCAACCCCATTCACAGCCCCACAAACGATGGTGCTCTCTCTTGCGAGAGATTCCCAAAGTCCAATACTAGCTGCCTGTGCCACTCAGTACAGTCGGAGCCCGGCTCAGCAACTGCGAACGTCCAGGGATTCCTCCCACACCAAAGGTGCCAGGACCAAAAGCTCTTGCTGCTCTTCAAGGAGCCAGGCAACCCCATTCACAGCCCCACAAACGATGGCGCTCTCTCTTGCGACAGCCTCCCAAAGTCCAATACTAGCTGCCTGCACCCCTCGGTACAGCCGGAGCCCGGCTCAGCAATTGCGAACGTCCAGGGATTCCTCCCACACCAAAGGGGCCAGGACCAAAAGCTCTTGCTGCTCTTCAAGGTGCCAGGCAACCCCATTCACAGCCCCACAAACGATGGCGCTCTCTCTTGCAACAGCCTCCCAAAGTCCAACACTAGCTGCCTGCGCGTCTGGTACAGCCGGAGCCCGGCTCAGCAATTGCGAACGTCCAGGGATCCCTCCCACACCAAAGGTGCCAGGACCAAAAGCTCTTGCTGCTCTTCAAGGAGCCAGGCAACCCCATTCACAGCCCCACAAACGATGGCGCTCTCTCTTGCGACAGCCTCCCAAAGTCCAACACTAGCTGCCTGTGCCGCTCAGTACAGCCGGAGCCCGGCTCAGCAATTGCGAACGTCCAGGGATTCCTCCCACACCAAAGGGGCCAGGACCAAAAGCTCTTGCTGCTCTTCAAGGTGCCAGGCAACCCCATTCACAGCCCCACAAACGATGGCGCTCTCTCTTGCGACAGCCTCCCAAAGTCCAATACTAGCTGCCTGCACCCCTCGGTACGGCCGGAGCCAGGCTCAGCAATTGCGAACGTCCAGGGATTCCTCCCACACCAAAGGGGCCAGGACCAAAAGCTCTTGCTGCTCTTCAAGGAGCCAGGCAACCCCATTCACAGCCCCACAAACGATGGTGCTCTCTCTTGCGAGAGATTCCCAAAGTCCAATACTAGCTGCCTGTGCCACTCAGTACAGCCGGAGCCCGGCTCAGCAATTGCGAACGTCCAGGGATTCCTCCCACACCAAAGGGGCCAGGACCAAAAGCTCTTGCTGCTCTTCAAGGAGCCAGGCAACGCCATTCACAGCCCCACAAACGATGGCGCTCTCTCTTGCGACAGCCTCCCAAAGTCCAACAGTAGCTGCCTGCGCTGCTGAGTACAGTCGGAGCCCGGCTCAGCAACTGCGAACGTCCAGGGATTCCTCCCACACCAAAGGTGCCAGGACCAAAAGCTCTTGCTGCTCTTCAAGGAGCCAGGCAACCCCATTCACAGCCCCACAAACGATGGCGCTCTCTCTTTCGAGAGCCTCCCAAAGTCCAATACTAGCTGCCTGCACCCCTCGGTACAGCCGGAGCCCGGCTCAGCAATTGCGAACGTCCAGGGATTCCTCCCACACCAAAGGGGCCAGGACCAAAAGCTCTTGCTGCTCTTCAAGGTGCCAGGCAACCCCATTCACAGCCCCACAAACGATGGCGCTCTCTCTTGCAACAGCCTCCCAAAGTCCAACACTAGCTGCCTGCGCGTCTGGTACAGCCGGAGCCCGGCTCAGCAATTGCGAACGTCCAGGGATCCCTCCCACACCAAAGGTGCCAGGACCAAAAGCTCTTGCTGCTCTTCAAGGAGCCAGGCAACCCCATTCACAGCCCCACAAACGATGGCGCTCTCTCTTGCGACAGCCTCCCAAAGTCCAATACTAGCTGCCAGCACCCCTCGGTACGGCCGGAGCCCGGCTCAGCAACTGCGAACGTCCAGGGATTCCTCCCACACCAAAGGGGCCAGGACCAAAAGCTCTTGCTGCTCTTCAAGGAGCCAGGCAACCCCATTCACAGCCCCACAAACGATGGCGCTCTCTCTTGCGACAGCCTCCCAAAGTCCAACACTAGCTGCCTGCGCTGCTGAGTACAGTCGGAGCCCGGCTCAGCAATTGCGAACGTCCAGGGATTCCTCCCACACCAAAGGGGCCAGGACCAAAAGCTCTTGCTGCTCTTCAAGGAGCCAGGCAACCCCATTCACAGCCCCACAAACGATGGCGCTCTCTCTTGCGACAGCCTCCCAAAGTCCAACACTAGCTGCCTGCGCTGCTGAGTACAGTCGGAGCCCGGCTCAGCAATTGCGAACGTCCAGGGATTCCTCCCACACCAAAGGGGCCAGGACCAAAAGCTCTTGCTGCTCTTCAAGGAGCCAGGCAACCCCATTCACAGCCCCACAAACGATGGTGCTCTCTCTTTCGAGAGACTCACAAAGTCCAATACTAGCTGCCTGCGCCGCTCGGTACAGCCGGAGCCCGGCTCAGCAATTGCGAACGTCCAGGGATTCCTCCCACACCAAAGGGGCCAGGACCAACAGCTCTTGCTGCTCTTCAAGGTGCCAGGCAACCCCATTCACAGCCCCACAAACGCTGGCGCCCTCTCTTTTGAGAGACTCCCAAAGTCCAATACTAGCTGCCTGCACCCCTCGGTACGGCCGGAACCAGGCTCAGCAATTGCGAACGTCCAGGGATTCCTCCCACACCAAAGGGGCCAGGACCAAAAGCTCTTGCTGCTCTTCAAGGAGCCAGGCAACCCCATTCACAGCCCCACAAACGATGGCGCTCTCTCTTGCGACAGCCTCCCAAAGTCCAACACTAGAAGCCTGTGCCACTCAGTACAGCCGGAGCCCGGCTCAGCAACTGCGAACGTCCAGGGATTCCTCCCACACCAAAGGCGCCAGGACCAAAAGCTCTTGCTGCTCTTCAAGGAGCCAGGCAACCCCATTCACAGCCCCACAAACGATGGCGCTCTCTCTTGCGACAGCCTCCCAAAGTCCAACACTAGAAGCCTGTGCCACTCAGTACAGCCGGAGCCCGGCTCAGCAATTGCGAACGTCCAGGGATTCCTCCCACACCAAAGGTGCCAGGACCAAAAGCTCTTGCTGCTCTTCAAGGAGCCAGGCAACCCCATTCACAGCCCCACAAACGCTGGCGCTCTCTCTTGCGACAGCCTCCCAAAGTCCAACACTAGCTGCCTGCGCTGCTGAGTACAGCCGGAGCCCGGCTCAGCAATTGCGAACGTCCAGGGATTCCTCCCACACCAAAGGGGCCAGGACCAAAAGCTCTTGCTGCTCTTCAAGGAGCCAGGCAACCCCATTCACAGCCCCACAAACGATGGCGCTCTCTCTTGCGACAGCCTCCCAAAGTCCAATACTAGCTGCCTGCGCTGCTGAGTACAGTCGGAGCCCAGCTCAGTAATTGCGAACGTCCAGGGATTCCTCCCACACCAAAGGTGCCAGGACCAAAAGCTCTTGCTGCTCTTCAAGGAGCCAGGCAACCCCATTCACAGCCCCACAAACGCTGGCGCTCTCTCTTGCGACAGCCTCCCAAAGTCCAACAGTAGCTGCCTGCGCGTCTGGTACAGCCGGAGCCCGGCTCAGCAATTGCGAACGTCCAGGGATTCCTCCCACACCAAAGGGGCCAGGACCAAAAGCTCTTGCTGCTCTTCAAGGAGCCAGGCAACCCCATTCACAGCCCCACAAACGATGGCGCTCTCTCTTGCGACAGCCTCCCAAAGTCCAACACTAGAAGCCTGTCCACTCAGTACAGCCGGAGCCCGGCTCAGCAACTGCGAACGTCCAGGGATTCCTCCCACACCAAAGGGGCCAGGACCAAAAGCTCTTGCTGCTCTTCAAGGAGCCAGGCAACCCCATTCACAGCCCCACAAACGATGGCGCTCTCTCTTGCGACAGCCTCCCAAAGTCCAATACTAGCTGCCTGCACCCCTCGGTACGGCCGGAGCCAGGCTCAGCAATTGCGAACGTCCAGGGATTCCTCCCACACCAAAGGGGCTAGGACCAAAAGCTCTTGCTGCTCTTCAAGGAGCCAGGCAACCCCATTCACAGCCCCACAAACGATGGCGCTCTCTCTTGCAACAGCCTCCCAAAGTCCAATACTAGCTGCCTGCGCGCTCGGTACAGCCGGAGCCCGGCTCAGCAATTGCGAACGTCCAGGGATTCCTCCCACACCAAAGGTGCCAGGACCAAAAGCTCTTGCTGCTCTTCAAGGAGCCAGGCAACCCCATTCACAGCCCCACAAACGATGGTGCTCTCTCTTTCGAGAGACTCCCAAAGTCCAATACTAGCTGCCTGCACCCCTCGGTACAGCCGGAGCCCGGCTCAGCAATTGCGAACGTCCAGGGATTCCTCCCACACCAAAGGGGCCAGGACCAAAAGCTCTTGCTGCTCTTCAAGGAGCCAGGCAACCCCATTCACAGCCCCACAAACGCTGGCGCTCTCTCTTGCGACAGCCTCCCAAAGTCCAACACTAGAAGCCTGTGCCACTCAGTACAGCCGGAGCCCGGCTCAGCAACTGCGAACGTCCAGGGATTCCTCCCACACCAAAGGTGCCAGGACCAAAAGCTCTTGCTGCTCTTCAAGGAGCCAGGCAACCCCATTCACAGCCCCACAAACGATGGCGCTCTCTCTTGCGACAGCCTCCCAAAGTCCAACACTAGAAGCCTGTGCCACTCAGTACAGCCGGAGCCCGGCTCAGCAATTGCGAACGTCCAGGGATTCCTCCCACACCAAAGGGGCCAGGACCAAAAGCTCTTGCTGCTCTTCAAGGAGCCAGGCAACCCCATTCACAGCCCCACAAACGATGGCGCTCTCTCTTGCGACAGCCTCCCAAAGTCCAACACTAGCTGCCTGCGCGTCTGGTACAGCCGGAGCCCGGCTCAGCAATTGCGAACGTCCAGGGATTCCTCCCACACCAAAGGGGCCAGGACCAAAAGCTCTTGCTGCTCTTCAAGGAGCCAGGCAACCCCATTCACAGCCCCACAAACGATGGCGCTCTCTCTTGCGAGAGACTCCCAAAGTCCAATACTAGCTGCCTGCGCCGCTCGGTACAGTCGGAGCCAGGCTCAGCAATTGCGAACGTCCAGGGATTCCTCCCACACCAAAGGGGCCAGGACCAAAAGCTCTTGCTGCTCTTCAAGGTGCCCGGCAACCCCATTCACAGCCCCACAAACGATGGCGCTCTCTCTTGCAACAGCCTCCCAAAGTCCAACACTAGCTGCCTGCGCGCTCGGTACAGCCGGAGCCCGGCTCAGCAATTGCGAACGTCCAGGGATTCCTCCCACACCAAAGGGGCCAGGACCAAAAGCTCTTGCTGCTCTTCAAGGAGCCAGGCAACCCCATTCACAGCCCCACAAACGATGGCGCTCTCTCTTGCGACAGCCTCCCAAAGTCCAACACTAGCTGCCTGCGCTGCTGAGTACAGTCGGAGCCCGGCTCAGCAATTGCGAACGTCCAGGGATTCCTCCCACACCAAAGGGGCCAGGACCAAAAGCTCTTGCTGCTCTTCAAGGAGCCAGGCAACCCCATTCACAGCCCCACAAACGCTGGCGCTCTCTCTTGCGACAGCCTCCCAAAGTCCAACACTAGCTGCCTGCGCGTCTGGTACAGCCGGAGCCCGGCTCAGCAATTGCGAACGTCCAGGGATTCCTCCCACACCAAAGGTGCCAGGACCAAAAGCTCTTGCTGCTCTTCAAGGAGCCAGGCAACCCCATTCACAGCCCCACAAACGATGGCGCTCTCTCTTTCGAGAGCCTCCCAAAGTCCAATACTAGCTGCCTGCACCCCTCGGTACAGCCGGAGCCCGGCTCAGCAATTGCGAACGTCCAGGGATTCCTCCCACACCAAAGGGGCCAGGACCAAAAGCTCTTGCTGCTCTTCAAGGTGCCAGGCAACCCCATTCACAGCCCCACAAACGATGGCGCTCTCTCTTGCAACAGCCTCCCAAAGTCCAACACTAGCTGCCTGCGCGTCTGGTACAGCCGGAGCCCGGCTCAGCAATTGCGAACGTCCAGGGATTCCTCCCACACCAAAGGTGCCAGGACCAAAAGCTCTTGCTGCTCTTCAAGGAGCCAGGCAACCCCATTCACAGCCCCACAAACGATGGCGCTCTCTCTTTCGAGAGCCTCCCAAAGTCCAATACTAGCTGCCTGCACCCCTCGGTACAGCCGGAGCCCGGCTCAGCAATTGCGAACGTCCAGGGATTCCTCCCACACCAAAGGGGCCAGGACCAAAAGCTCTTGCTGCTCTTCAAGGTGCCAGGCAACCCCATTCACAGCCCCACAAACGATGGCGCTCTCTCTTGCGACAGCCTCCCAAAGTCCAACACTAGCTGCCTGCGCGTCTGGTACAGCCGGAGCCCGGCTCAGCAATTGCGAACGTCCAGGGATTCCTCCCACACCAAAGGGGCCAGGACCAAAAGCTCTTGCTGCTCTTCAAGGAGCCAGGCAACCCCATTCACAGCCCCACAAACGATGGCGCTCTCTCTTGCGACAGCCTCCCAAAGTCCAATACTAGCTGCCTGCGCTGCTGAGTACAGTCGGAGCCCAGCTCAGTAATTGCGAACGTCCAGGGATTCCTCCCACACCAAAGGTGCCAGGACCAAAAGCTCTTGCTGCTCTTCAAGGAGCCAGGCAACCCCATTCACAGCCCCACAAACGCTGGCGCTCTCTCTTGCGACAGCCTCCCAAAGTCCAACAGTAGCTGCCTGCGCGTCTGGTACAGCCGGAGCCCGGCTCAGCAATTGCGAACGTCCAGGGATTCCTCCCACACCAAAGGGGCCAGGACCAAAAGCTCTTGCTGCTCTTCAAGGAGCCAGGCAACCCCATTCACAGCCCCACAAACGATGGCGCTCTCTCTTGCGACAGCCTCCCAAAGTCCAACACTAGAAGCCTGTCCACTCAGTACAGCCGGAGCCCGGCTCAGCAACTGTGAACGTCCAGGGATTCCTCCCACACCAAAGGGGCCAGGACCAAAAGCTCTTGCTGCTCTTCAAGGAGCCAGGCAACCCCATTCACAGCCCCACAAACGATGGCGCTCTCTCTTGCGACAGCCTCCCAAAGTCCAATACTAGCTGCCTGCACCCCTCGGTACGGCCGGAGCCAGGCTCAGCAATTGCGAACGTCCAGGGATTCCTCCCACACCAAAGGGGCTAGGACCAAAAGCTCTTGCTGCTCTTCAAGGAGCCAGGCAACCCCATTCACAGCCCCACAAACGATGGCGCTCTCTCTTGCAACAGCCTCCCAAAGTCCAATACTAGCTGCCTGCGCGCTCGGTACAGCCGGAGCCCGGCTCAGCAATTGCGAACGTCCAGGGATTCCTCCCACACCAAAGGTGCCAGGACCAAAAGCTCTTGCTGCTCTTCAAGGAGCCAGGCAACCCCATTCACAGCCCCACAAACGATGGTGCTCTCTCTTTCGAGAGACTCCCAAAGTCCAATACTAGCTGCCTGCACCCCTCGGTACAGCCGGAGCCCGGCTCAGCAATTGCGAACGTCCAGGGATTCCTCCCACACCAAAGGGGCCAGGACCAAAAGCTCTTGCTGCTCTTCAAGGAGCCAGGCAACCCCATTCACAGCCCCACAAACGCTGGCGCTCTCTCTTGCGACAGCCTCCCAAAGTCCAACACTAGAAGCCTGTGCCACTCAGTACAGCCGGAGCCCGGCTCAGCAACTGCGAACGTCCAGGGATTCCTCCCACACCAAAGGTGCCAGGACCAAAAGCTCTTGCTGCTCTTCAAGGAGCCAGGCAACCCCATTCACAGCCCCACAAACGATGGCGCTCTCTCTTGCGACAGCCTCCCAAAGTCCAACACTAGAAGCCTGTGCCACTCAGTACAGCCGGAGCCCGGCTCAGCAATTGCGAACGTCCAGGGATTCCTCCCACACCAAAGGGGCCAGGACCAAAAGCTCTTGCTGCTCTTCAAGGAGCCAGGCAACCCCATTCACAGCCCCACAAACGATGGCGCTCTCTCTTGCGACAGCCTCCCAAAGTCCAACACTAGCTGCCTGCGCGTCTGGTACAGCCGGAGCCCGGCTCAGCAATTGCGAACGTCCAGGGATTCCTCCCACACCAAAGGGGCCAGGACCAAAAGCTCTTGCTGCTCTTCAAGGAGCCAGGCAACCCCATTCACAGCCCCACAAACGATGGCGCTCTCTCTTGCGAGAGACTCCCAAAGTCCAATACTAGCTGCCTGCGCCGCTCGGTACAGTCGGAGCCAGGCTCAGCAATTGCGAACGTCCAGGGATTCCTCCCACACCAAAGGGGCCAGGACCAAAAGCTCTTGCTGCTCTTCAAGGTGCCCGGCAACCCCATTCACAGCCCCACAAACGATGGCGCTCTCTCTTGCAACAGCCTCCCAAAGTCCAACACTAGCTGCCTGCGCGCTCGGTACAGCCGGAGCCCGGCTCAGCAATTGCGAACGTCCAGGGATTCCTCCCACACCAAAGGGGCCAGGACCAAAAGCTCTTGCTGCTCTTCAAGGAGCCAGGCAACCCCATTCACAGCCCCACAAACGATGGCGCTCTCTCTTGCGACAGCCTCCCAAAGTCCAACACTAGCTGCCTGCGCTGCTGAGTACAGTCGGAGCCCGGCTCAGCAATTGCGAACGTCCAGGGATTCCTCCCACACCAAAGGGGCCAGGACCAAAAGCTCTTGCTGCTCTTCAAGGAGCCAGGCAACCCCATTCACAGCCCCACAAACGCTGGCGCTCTCTCTTGCGACAGCCTCCCAAAGTCCAACACTAGCTGCCTGCGCGTCTGGTACAGCCGGAGCCCGGCTCAGCAATTGCGAACGTCCAGGGATTCCTCCCACACCAAAGGTGCCAGGACCAAAAGCTCTTGCTGCTCTTCAAGGAGCCAGGCAACCCCATTCACAGCCCCACAAACGATGGCGCTCTCTCTTTCGAGAGCCTCCCAAAGTCCAATACTAGCTGCCTGCACCCCTCGGTACAGCCGGAGCCCGGCTCAGCAATTGCGAACGTCCAGGGATTCCTCCCACACCAAAGGGGCCAGGACCAAAAGCTCTTGCTGCTCTTCAAGGTGCCAGGCAACCCCATTCACAGCCCCACAAACGATGGCGCTCTCTCTTGCAACAGCCTCCCAAAGTCCAACACTAGCTGCCTGCGCGTCTGGTACAGCCGGAGCCCGGCTCAGCAATTGCGAACGTCCAGGGATCCCTCCCACACCAAAGGTGCCAGGACCAAAAGCTCTTGCTGCTCTTCAAGGAGCCAGGCAACCCCATTCACAGCCCCACAAACGATGGCGCTCTCTCTTGCGACAGCCTCCCAAAGTCCAATACTAGCTGCCAGCACCCCTCGGTACGGCCGGAGCCCGGCTCAGCAACTGCGAACGTCCAGGGATTCCTCCCACACCAAAGGGGCCAGGACCAAAAGCTCTTGCTGCTCTTCAAGGAGCCAGGCAACCCCATTCACAGCCCCACAAACGATGGCGCTCTCTCTTGCGACAGCCTCCCAAAGTCCAACACTAGCTGCCTGCGCTGCTGAGTACAGTCGGAGCCCGGCTCAGCAATTGCGAACGTCCAGGGATTCCTCCCACACCAAAGGGGCCAGGACCAAAAGCTCTTGCTGCTCTTCAAGGAGCCAGGCAACCCCATTCACAGCCCCACAAACGATGGCGCTCTCTCTTGCGACAGCCTCCCAAAGTCCAACACGAGAAGCCTGTGCCACTCAGTACAGCCGGAGCCCGGCTCAGCAATTGCGAACGTCCAGGGATTCCTCCCACACCAAAGGGGCCAGGACCAAAAGCTCTTGCTGCTCTTCAAGGAGCCAGGCAACCCCATTCACAGCCCCACAAACGATGGTGCTCTCTCTTTCGAGAGACTCACAAAGTCCAATACTAGCTGCCTGCGCCGCTCGGTACAGCCGGAGCCCGGCTCAGCAATTGCGAACGTCCAGGGATTCCTCCCACACCAAAGGGGCCAGGACCAACAGCTCTTGCTGCTCTTCAAGGTGCCAGGCAACCCCATTCACAGCCCCACAAACGATGGCGCTCTCTCTTGCGAGAGACTCCCAAAGTCCAATACTAGCTGCCTGCACCCCTCGGTACGGCCGGAACCAGGCTCAGCAACTGCGAACGTCCAGGGATTCCTCCCACACCAAAGGGGCCAGGACCAAAAGCTCTTGCTGCTCTTCAAGGAGCCAGGCAACCCCATTCACAGCCCCACAAACGATGGCGCTCTCTCTTGCGACAGCCTCCCAAAGTCCAACACTAGAAGCCTGTGCCACTCAGTACAGCCGGAGCCCGGCTCAGCAACTGCGAACGTCCAGGGATTCCTCCCACACCAAAGGCGCCAGGACCAAAAGCTCTTGCTGCTCTTCAAGGAGCCAGGCAACCCCATTCACAGCCCCACAAACGATGGCGCTCTCTCTTGCGACAGCCTCCCAAAGTCCAACACTAGAAGCCTGTGCCACTCAGTACAGCCGGAGCCCGGCTCAGCAATTGCGAACGTCCAGGGATTCCTCCCACACCAAAGGGGCCAGGACCAAAAGCTCTTGCTGCTCTTCAAGGAGCCAGGCAACCCCATTCACAGCCCCACAAACGATGGCGCTCTCTCTTGCGACAGCCTCCCAAAGTCCAACACTAGAAGCCTGTGCCACTCAGTACAGCCGGAGCCCGGCTCAGCAATTGCGAACGTCCAGGGATTCCTCCCACACCAAAGGGGCCAGGACCAAAAGCTCTTGCTGCTCTTCAAGGAGCCAGGCAACCCCATTCACAGCCCCACAAACGATGGCGCTCTCTCTTGCGACAGCCTCCCAAAGTCCAATACTAGCTGCCTGCGCTGCTGAGTACAGTCGGAGCCCAGCTCAGTAATTGCGAACGTCCAGGGATTCCTCCCACACCAAAGGTGCCAGGACCAAAAGCTCTTGCTGCTCTTCAAGGAGCCAGGCAACCCCATTCACAGCCCCACAAACGCTGGCGCTCTCTCTTGCGACAGCCTCCCAAAGTCCAACAGTAGCTGCCTGCGCGTCTGGTACAGCCGGAGCCCGGCTCAGCAATTGCGAACGTCCAGGGATTCCTCCCACACCAAAGGGGCCAGGACCAAAAGCTCTTGCTGCTCTTCAAGGAGCCAGGCAACCCCATTCACAGCCCCACAAACGATGGCGCTCTCTCTTGCGACAGCCTCCCAAAGTCCAACACTAGAAGCCTGTGCCACTCAGTACAGCCGGAGCCCGGCTCAGCAACTGCGAACGTCCAGGGATTCCTCCCACACCAAAGGGGCCAGGACCAAAAGCTCTTGCTGCTCTTCAAGGAGCCAGGCAACCCCATTCACAGCCCCACAAACGATGGCGCTCTCTCTTGCGACAGCCTCCCAAAGTCCAATACTAGCTGCCTGCACCCCTCGGTACGGCCGGAGCCAGGCTCAGCAATTGCGAACGTCCAGGGATTCCTCCCACACCAAAGGGGCTAGGACCAAAAGCTCTTGCTGCTCTTCAAGGAGCCAGGCAACCCCATTCACAGCCCCACAAACGATGGCGCTCTCTCTTGCAACAGCCTCCCAAAGTCCAATACTAGCTGCCTGCGCGCTCGGTACAGCCGGAGCCCGGCTCAGCAATTGCGAACGTCCAGGGATTCCTCCCACACCAAAGGTGCCAGGACCAAAAGCTCTTGCTGCTCTTCAAGGAGCCAGGCAACCCCATTCACAGCCCCACAAACGATGGTGCTCTCTCTTTCGAGAGACTCCCAAAGTCCAATACTAGCTGCCTGCACCCCTCGGTACAGCCGGAGCCCGGCTCAGCAATTGCGAACGTCCAGGGATTCCTCCCACACCAAAGGGGCCAGGACCAAAAGCTCTTGCTGCTCTTCAAGGAGCCAGGCAACCCCATTCACAGCCCCACAAACGCTGGCGCTCTCTCTTGCGACAGCCTCCCAAAGTCCAACACTAGAAGCCTGTGCCACTCAGTACAGCCGGAGCCCGGCTCAGCAACTGCGAACGTCCAGGGATTCCTCCCACACCAAAGGCGCCAGGACCAAAAGCTCTTGCTGCTCTTCAAGGAGCCAGGCAACCCCATTCACAGCCCCACAAACGATGGCGCTCTCTCTTGCGACAGCCTCCCAAAGTCCAACACTAGAAGCCTGTGCCACTCAGTACAGCCGGAGCCCGGCTCAGCAATTGCGAACGTCCAGGGATTCCTCCCACACCAAAGGGGCCAGGACCAAAAGCTCTTGCTGCTCTTCAAGGAGCCAGGCAACCCCATTCACAGCCCCACAAACGATGGCGCTCTCTCTTGCGACAGCCTCCCAAAGTCCAACACTAGAAGCCTGTGCCACTCAGTACAGCCGGAGCCCGGCTCAGCAATTGCGAACGTCCAGGGATTCCTCCCACACCAAAGGGGCCAGGACCAAAAGCTCTTGCTGCTCTTCAAGGAGCCAGGCAACCCCATTCACAGCCCCACAAACGATGGCGCTCTCTCTTGCGACAGCCTCCCAAAGTCCAATACTAGCTGCCTGCGCTGCTGAGTACAGTCGGAGCCCAGCTCAGTAATTGCGAACGTCCAGGGATTCCTCCCACACCAAAGGTGCCAGGACCAAAAGCTCTTGCTGCTCTTCAAGGAGCCAGGCAACCCCATTCACAGCCCCACAAACGCTGGCGCTCTCTCTTGCGACAGCCTCCCAAAGTCCAACAGTAGCTGCCTGCGCGTCTGGTACAGCCGGAGCCCGGCTCAGCAATTGCGAACGTCCAGGGATTCCTCCCACACCAAAGGGGCCAGGACCAAAAGCTCTTGCTGCTCTTCAAGGAGCCAGGCAACCCCATTCACAGCCCCACAAACGATGGCGCTCTCTCTTGCGACAGCCTCCCAAAGTCCAACACTAGAAGCCTGTGCCACTCAGTACAGCCGGAGCCCGGCTCAGCAACTGCGAACGTCCAGGGATTCCTCCCACACCAAAGGGGCCAGGACCAAAAGCTCTTGCTGCTCTTCAAGGAGCCAGGCAACCCCATTCACAGCCCCACAAACGATGGCGCTCTCTCTTGCGACAGCCTCCCAAAGTCCAATACTAGCTGCCTGCACCCCTCGGTACGGCCGGAGCCAGGCTCAGCAATTGCGAACGTCCAGGGATTCCTCCCACACCAAAGGGGCTAGGACCAAAAGCTCTTGCTGCTCTTCAAGGAGCCAGGCAACCCCATTCACAGCCCCACAAACGATGGCGCTCTCTCTTGCAACAGCCTCCCAAAGTCCAATACTAGCTGCCTGCGCGCTCGGTACAGCCGGAGCCCGGCTCAGCAATTGCGAACGTCCAGGGATTCCTCCCACACCAAAGGTGCCAGGACCAAAAGCTCTTGCTGCTCTTCAAGGAGCCAGGCAACCCCATTCACAGCCCCACAAACGATGGTGCTCTCTCTTTCGAGAGACTCCCAAAGTCCAATACTAGCTGCCTGCACCCCTCGGTACAGCCGGAGCCCGGCTCAGCAATTGCGAACGTCCAGGGATTCCTCCCACACCAAAGGGGCCAGGACCAAAAGCTCTTGCTGCTCTTCAAGGAGCCAGGCAACCCCATTCACAGCCCCACAAACGCTGGCGCTCTCTCTTGCGACAGCCTCCCAAAGTCCAACACTAGAAGCCTGTGCCACTCAGTACAGCCGGAGCCCGGCTCAGCAACTGCGAACGTCCAGGGATTCCTCCCACACCAAAGGTGCCAGGACCAAAAGCTCTTGCTGCTCTTCAAGGAGCCAGGCAACCCCATTCACAGCCCCACAAACGATGGCGCTCTCTCTTGCGACAGCCTCCCAAAGTCCAACACTAGAAGCCTGTGCCACTCAGTACAGCCGGAGCCCGGCTCAGCAATTGCGAACGTCCAGGGATTCCTCCCACACCAAAGGGGCCAGGACCAAAAGCTCTTGCTGCTCTTCAAGGAGCCAGGCAACCCCATTCACAGCCCCACAAACGATGGCGCTCTCTCTTGCGACAGCCTCCCAAAGTCCAACACTAGCTGCCTGCGCGTCTGGTACAGCCGGAGCCCGGCTCAGCAATTGCGAACGTCCAGGGATTCCTCCCACACCAAAGGGGCCAGGACCAAAAGCTCTTGCTGCTCTTCAAGGAGCCAGGCAACCCCATTCACAGCCCCACAAACGATGGCGCTCTCTCTTGCGAGAGACTCCCAAAGTCCAATACTAGCTGCCTGCGCCGCTCGGTACAGTCGGAGCCAGGCTCAGCAATTGCGAACGTCCAGGGATTCCTCCCACACCAAAGGGGCCAGGACCAAAAGCTCTTGCTGCTCTTCAAGGTGCCCGGCAACCCCATTCACAGCCCCACAAACGATGGCGCTCTCTCTTGCAACAGCCTCCCAAAGTCCAACACTAGCTGCCTGCGCGCTCGGTACAGCCGGAGCCCGGCTCAGCAATTGCGAACGTCCAGGGATTCCTCCCACACCAAAGGGGCCAGGACCAAAAGCTCTTGCTGCTCTTCAAGGAGCCAGGCAACCCCATTCACAGCCCCACAAACGATGGCGCTCTCTCTTGCGACAGCCTCCCAAAGTCCAACACTAGCTGCCTGCGCTGCTGAGTACAGTCGGAGCCCGGCTCAGCAATTGCGAACGTCCAGGGATTCCTCCCACACCAAAGGGGCCAGGACCAAAAGCTCTTGCTGCTCTTCAAGGAGCCAGGCAACCCCATTCACAGCCCCACAAACGATGGCGCTCTCTCTTGCGACAGCCTCCCAAAGTCCAACACTAGCTGCCTGCGCGTCTGGTACAGCCGGAGCCCGGCTCAGCAATTGCGAACGTCCAGGGATTCCTCCCACACCAAAGGGGCCAGGACCAAAAGCTCTTGCTGCTCTTCAAGGAGCCAGGCAACCCCATTCACAGCCCCACAAACGATGGCGCTCTCTCTTTCGAGAGACTCCCAAAGTCCAATACTAGCTGCCTGCGCTGCTGAGTACAGTCGGAGCCCGGCTCAGCAATTGCGAACGTCCAGGGATTCCTCCCACACCAAAGGGGCCAGGACCAAAAGCTCTTGCTGCTCTTCAAGGAGCCAGGCAACCCCATTCACAGCCCCACAAACGATGGTGCTCTCTCTTTCGAGAGCCTCCCAAAGTCTAATACCAGCTGCCAGCACCCCTCGGTACGGCCGGAGCCCGGCTCAGCAATTGCGAACGTCCAGGGATTCCTCCCACACCAAAGGGGCCAGGACCAAAAGCTCTTGCTGCTCTTCAAGGAGCCAGGCAACCCCATTCACAGCCCCACAAACGATGGCGCTCTCTCTTGCGACAGCCTCCCAAAGTCCAACACTAGAAGCCTGTGCCACTCAGTACAGCCGGAGCCCGGCTCAGCAACTGCGAACGTCCAGGGATTCCTCCCACACCAAAGGGGCCAGGACCAAAAGCTCTTGCTGCTCTTCAAGGAGCCAGGCAACCCCATTCACAGCCCCACAAACGATGGCGCTCTCTCTTGCGACAGCCTCCCAAAGTCCAATACTAGCTGCCTTTGCCACTGACTACAGCCAGAGCCCGGCTCAGCAATTGTGAACGTCCAGGGATTCCTCCCACACCAAAGGTGCCAGGACCAAAAGCTCTTGCTGCTCTTCAAGGAGCCAGGCAACCCCATTCACAGCCCCACAAACGATGGCGCTCTCTCTTGCGACAGCCTCCCAAAGTCCAATACTAGCTGCCTGCGCCCCTCAGTACAGCCGGAGCCCGGCTCAGCAATTGCGAACGTCCAGGGATTCCTGCCACACCAAAGGTGCCAGGACCAAAAGCTCTTGCTGCACTTCAAGGAGCCAGGCAACCCCATTCACAGCCCCACAAACGCTGGCGCTCTCTCTTGCGACAGCCTCCCAAAGTCCACTACTAGCTGCCTGCGCTGCTGAGTACAGTCGGAGCCCGGCTCAGCAATTGCGAACGTCCAGGGATTCCTCCCACACCAAAGGGGCCAGGACCAAAAGCTCTTGCTGCTCTTCAAGGAGCCAGGCAACCCCATTCACAGCCCCACAAACGATGGCGCTCTCTCTTGCGACAGCCTCCCAAAATCCAATACTAGCTGCCTACGCCGCTCGGTACAGCCGGAGCCAGGCTCAGCAATTGCGAACGTCCAGGGATTCCTCCCACACCAAAGGTGCCAGGACCAAAAGCTCTTGCTGCTCTTCAAGGAGCCAGGCAACCCCATTCACAGCCCCACAAACGATGGCGCTCTCTCTTGCGACAGCCTCCCAAAGTCCAATACTAGCTGCCTGTGCCACTCGGTACAGCCAGAGCCCGGCTCAGCAATTGCGAACATCCAGGGATTCCTCCCACACCAAAGGGGCCAGGACCAAAAGCTCTTGCTGCTCTTCAAGGAGCCAGGCAACCCCATTCACAGCCCCACAAACGCTGGCGCCCTCTCTTTTGAGAGCCTCCCAAAGTCCAATACTAGCTGCCTGCGCCCCTCAGTACAGCCGGAGCCCGGCTCAGCAATTGCGAACGTCCAGGGATTCCTCCCACACCAAAGGGGCCAGGACCAAAAGCTCTTGCTGCTCTTCAAGGAGCCACGCAACCCCATTCACAGCCCCACAAATGCTGGCGCTCTCTCTTGCGACAGCCTCCCAAAGTCCAATACTAGCTGCCTGCGCCCCTCAGTACAGCCGGAGCCCGGCTCAGCAATTGCGAACGTCCAGGGATTCCTGCCACACCAAAGGTGCCAGGACCAAAAGCTCTTGCTGCTCTTCAAGGAGCCAGGCAACCCCATTCACAGCCCCACAAACGATGGCGTTCTCTCTTGCAACAGCCTCCCAAAGTCCAATACTAGCTGCCTGCGCGCTTGGTACAGCCGGAGCCCGGCTCAGCAATTGCGAACGTCCAGGGATTCCTCCCACACCAAAGGTGCCAGGACCAAAAGCTCTTGCTGCTCTTCAAGGTGCCCGGCAACCCCATTCACAGCCCCACAAACGATGGCGCTCTCTCTTGCGACAGCCTCCCAAAGTCCAACACTAGCTGCCTGCGCTGCTGAGTACAGCCGGAGCCAGGCTCAGCAATTGCGAACGTCCAGGGATTCCTCCCACACCAAAGGTGCCAGGACCAAAAGCTCTTGCTGCTCTTCAAGGAGCCAGGCAACCCCATTCACAGCCCCACAAACGATGGCGCTCTCTCTTGCGACAGCCTCCCAAAGTCCAATACTAGCTGCCTGCACTCCTCGGTACAGCCGGAGCCCGGCTGAGCAATTGCGAACGTCCAGGGATTCCTCCCACACCAAAGGTGCCAGGACCAAAAGCTCTTGCTGCTCTTCAAGGAGCCAGGCAACCCCATTCACAGCCCCACAAACGCTGGCGCTCTCTCTTGCGACAGCCTCCCAAAGTCCAACACTAGCTGCCTGCGCGTCTGGTACAGCCGGAGCCCGGCTCAGCAATTGCGAACGTCCAGGGATTCCTCCCACACCAAAGGGGCCAGGACCAAAAGCTCTTGCTGCTCTTCAAGGAGCCAGGCAACCCCATTCACAGCCCCACAAACGATGGCGCTCTCTCTTGCGACAGCCTCCCAAAGTCCAATACTAGCTGCCTGCGCTGCTGAGTACAGTCGGAGCCCAGCTCAGTAATTGCGAACGTCCAGGGATTCCTCCCACACCAAAGGTGCCAGGACCAAAAGCTCTTGCTGCTCTTCAAGGAGCCAGGCAACCCCATTCACAGCCCCACAAACGCTGGCGCTCTCTCTTGCGACAGCCTCCCAAAGTCCAACACTAGCTGCCTGCGCGTCTGGTACAGCCGGAGCCCGGCTCAGCAATTGCGAACGTCCAGGGATTCCTCCCACACCAAAGGGGCCAGGACCAAAAGCTCTTGCTGCTCTTCAAGGAGCCAGGCAACCCCATTCACAGCCCCACAAACGATGGCGCTCTCTCTTGCGACAGCCTCCCAAAGTCCAACACTAGAAGCCTGTGCCACTCAGTACAGCCGGAGCCCGGCTCAGCAACTGCGAACGTCCAGGGATTCCTCCCACACCAAAGGGGCCAGGACCAAAAGCTCTTGCTGCTCTTCAAGGAGCCAGGCAACCCCATTCACAGCCCCACAAACGATGGCGCTCTCTCTTGCGACAGCCTCCCAAAGTCCAATACTAGCTGCCTGCACCCCTCGGTACGGCCGGAGCCAGGCTCAGCAATTGCGAACGTCCAGGGATTCCTCCCACACCAAAGGGGCTAGGACCAAAAGCTCTTGCTGCTCTTCAAGGAGCCAGGCAACCCCATTCACAGCCCCACAAACGATGGCGCTCTCTCTTGCAACAGCCTCCCAAAGTCCAATACTAGCTGCCTGCGCGCTCGGTACAGCCGGAGCCCGGCTCAGCAATTGCGAACGTCCAGGGATTCCTCCCACACCAAAGGTGCCAGGACCAAAAGCTCTTGCTGCTCTTCAAGGAGCCAGGCAACCCCATTCACAGCCCCACAAACGATGGCGCTCTCTCTTTCGAGAGACTCCCAAAGTCCAATACTAGCTGCCTGCACCCCTCGGTACGGCCGGAGCCCGGCTCAGCAATTGCGAACGTCCAGGGATTCCTCCCACACCAAAGGGGCCAGGACCAAAAGCTCTTGCTGCTCTTCAAGGAGCCAGGCAACCCCATTCACAGCCCCACAAACGATGGCGCTCTCTCTTGCGACAGCCTCCCAAAGTCCAACACTAGCTGCCTGCGCTGCTGAGTACAGCCGGAGCCCGGCTCAGCAATTGCGAACGTCCAGGGATTCCTCCCACACCAAAGGGGCCAGGACCAAAAGCTCTTGTTGCTCTTCAAGGAGCCAGGCAACCCCATTCACAGCCCCACAAACGATGGCGCTCTCTCTTGCGACAGCCTCCCAAAGTCCAACACTAGCTGCCTGCGCGTCTGGTACAGCCGGAGCCCGGCTCAGCAATTGCGAACGTCCAGGGATTCCTCCCACACCAAAGGGGCCAGGACCAAAAGCTCTTGCTGCTCTTCAAGGAGCCAGGCAACCCCATTCACAGCCCCACAAACGATGGCGCTCTCTCTTGCGACAGCCTCCCAAAGTCCAATACTAGCTGCCTGTGCCACTCGGTACAGCCAGAGCCCGGCTCAGCAATTGCGAACATCCAGGGATTCCTCCCACACCAAAGGGGCCAGGACCAAAAGCTCTTGCTGCTCTTCAAGGAGCCAGGCAACCCCATTCACAGCCCCACAAACGCTGGCGCCCTCTCTTGCGACAGCCTCCCAAAGTCCAATACTAGCTGCCTGCGCCCCTCAGTACAGCCGGAGCCCGGCTCAGCAATTGCGAACGTCCAGGGATTCCTGCCACACCAAAGGTGCCAGGACCAAAAGCTCTTGCTGCTCTTCAAGGAGCCAGGCAACCCCATTCACAGCCCCACAAACGATGGCGTTCTCTCTTGCGACAGCCTCCCAAAGTCCAACACTAGCTGCCTGCGCTGCTGAGTACAGTCGGAGCCCGGCTCAGCAATTGCGAACGTCCAGGGATTCCTCCCACACCAAAGGGGCCAGGACCAAAAGCTCTTGCTGCTCTTCAAGGAGCCAGGCAACCCCATTCACAGCCCCACAAACGATGGTGCTCTCTCTTTCGAGAGACTCACAAAGTCCAATACTAGCTGCCTGCGCCGCTCGGTACAGCCGGAGCCCGGCTCAGCAATTGCGAACGTCCAGGGATTCCTCCCACACCAAAGGGGCCAGGACCAACAGCTCTTGCTGCTCTTCAAGGTGCCAGGCAACCCCATTCACAGCCCCACAAACGATGGCGCTCTCTCTTGCGAGAGACTCCCAAAGTCCAATACTAGCTGCCTGCACCCCTCGGTACGGCCGGAACCAGGCTCAGCAATTGCGAACGTCCAGGGATTCCTCCCACACCAAAGGGGCCAGGACCAAAAGCTCTTGCTGCTCTTCAAGGAGCCAGGCAACCCCATTCACAGCCCCACAAACGATGGCGCTCTCTCTTGCGACAGCCTCCCAAAGTCCAACACTAGAAGCCTGTGCCACTCAGTACAGCCGGAGCCCGGCTCAGCAACTGCGAACGTCCAGGGATTCCTCCCACACCAAAGGCGCCAGGACCAAAAGCTCTTGCTGCTCTTCAAGGAGCCAGGCAACCCCATTCACAGCCCCACAAACGATGGCGCTCTCTCTTGCGACAGCCTCCCAAAGTCCAACACTAGAAGCCTGTGCCACTCAGTACAGCCGGAGCCCGGCTCAGCAATTGCGAACGTCCAGGGATTCCTCCCACACCAAAGGTGCCAGGACCAAAAGCTCTTGCTGCTCTTCAAGGAGCCAGGCAACCCCATTCACAGCCCCACAAACGCTGGCGCTCTCTCTTGCGACAGCCTCCCAAAGTCCAACACTAGCTGCCTGCGCGTCTGGTACAGCCGGAGCCCGGCTCAGCAATTGCGAACGTCCAGGGATTCCTCCCACACCAAAGGGGCCAGGACCAAAAGCTCTTGCTGCTCTTCAAGGAGCCAGGCAACCCCATTCACAGCCCCACAAACGATGGCGCTCTCTCTTGCGACAGCCTCCCAAAGTCCAACACTAGAAGCCTGTGCCACTCAGTACAGCCGGAGCCCGGCTCAGCAACTGCGAACGTCCAGGGATTCCTCCCACACCAAAGGGGCCAGGACCAAAAGCTCTTGCTGCTCTTCAAGGAGCCAGGCAACCCCATTCACAGCCCCACAAACGATGGCGCTCTCTCTTGCGACAGCCTCCCAAAGTCCAATACTAGCTGCCTGCACCCCTCGGTACGGCCGGAGCCAGGCTCAGCAATTGCGAACGTCCAGGGATTCCTCCCACACCAAAGGGGCTAGGACCAAAAGCTCTTGCTGCTCTTCAAGGAGCCAGGCAACCCCATTCACAGCCCCACAAACGATGGCGCTCTCTCTTGCAACAGCCTCCCAAAGTCCAACACTAGAAGCCTGTGCCACTCAGTACAGCCGGAGCCCGGCTCAGCAACTGCGAACGTCCAGGGATTCCTCCCACACCAAAGGTGCCAGGACCAAAAGCTCTTGCTGCTCTTCAAGGAGCCAGGCAACCCCATTCACAGCCCCACAAACGATGGCGCTCTCTCTTGCGACAGCCTCCCAAAGTCCAACACTAGCTGCCTGCGCTGCTGAGTACAGCCGGAGCCCGGCTCAGCAATTGCGAACGTCCAGGGATTCCTCCCACACCAAAGGGGCCAGGACCAAAAGCTCTTGTTGCTCTTCAAGGAGCCAGGCAACCCCATTCACAGCCCCACAAACGATGGCGCTCTCTCTTGCGACAGCCTCCCAAAGTCCAACACTAGCTGCCTGCGCGTCTGGTACAGCCGGAGCCCGGCTCAGCAATTGCGAACGTCCAGGGATTCCTCCCACACCAAAGGGGCCAGGACCAAAAGCTCTTGCTGCTCTTCAAGGAGCCAGGCAACCCCATTCACAGCCCCACAAACGCTGGCGCTCTCTCTTGCGACAGCCTCCCAAAGTCCAACACTAGAAGCCTGTGCCACTCAGTACAGCCGGAGCCCGGCTCAGCAACTGCGAACGTCCAGGGATTCCTCCCACACCAAAGGGGCCAGGACCAAAAGCTCTTGCTGCTCTTCAAGGTGCCAGGCAACCCCATTCACAGCCCCACAAACGATGGCGCTCTCTCTTGCGACAGCCTCCCAAAGTCCAACACTAGCTGCCTGCGCTGCTGAGTACAGCCGGAGCCCGGCTCAGCAATTGCGAACGTCCAGGGATTCCTCCCACACCAAAGGGGCCAGGACCAAAAGCTCTTGCTGCTCTTCAAGGAGCCAGGCAACCCCATTCACAGCCCCACAAACGATGGCGCTCTCTCTTGCGACAGCCTCCCAAAGTCCAACACTAGCTGCCTGCGCTGCTGAGTACAGTCGGAGCCCGGCTCAGCAATTGCGAACGTCCAGGGATTCCTCCCACACCAAAGGGGCCAGGACCAAAAGCTCTTGCTGCTCTTCAAGGAGCCAGGCAACCCCATTCACAGCCCCACAAACGATGGCGCTCTCTCTTGCGACAGCCTCCCAAAGTCCAACACTAGCTGCCTGCGCGTCTGGTACAGCCGGAGCCCGGCTCAGCAATTGCGAACGTCCAGGGATTCCTCCCACACCAAAGGGGCCAGGACCAAAAGCTCTTGCTGCTCTTCAAGGAGCCAGGCAACCCCATTCACAGCCCCACAAACGATGGCGCTCTCTCTTGCGACAGCCTCCCAAAGTCCAACACTAGCTGCCTGCGCCGCTCGATACAGTCGGAGCCAGGCTCAGCAATTGCGAACGTCCAGGGATTCCTCCCACACCAAAGGGGCCAGGACCAAAAGCTCTTGCTGCTCTTCAAGGAGCCAGGCAACCCCATTCACAGCCCCACAAACGATGGTGCTCTCTCTTTCGAGAGCCTCCCAAAATCTAATACTAGCTGCCAGCACCCCTCGGTACGGCCGGAGCCCGGCTCAGCAATTGCGAACGTCCAGGGATTCCTCCCACACCAAAGGGGCCAGGACCAAAAGCTCTTGCTGCTCTTCAAGGAGCCAGGCAACCCCATTCACAGCCCCACAAACGATGGCGCTCTCTCTTGCGACAGCCTCCCAAAGTCCAACACTAGAAGCCTGTGCCACTCAGTACAGCCGGAGCCCGGCTCAGCAACTGCGAACGTCCAGGGATTCCTCCCACACCAAAGGGGCCAGGACCAAAAGCTCTTGCTGCTCTTCAAGGAGCCAGGCAACCCCATTCACAGCCCCACAAACGATGGCGCTCTCTCTTGCGACAGCCTCCCAAAGTCCAACACTAGAAGCCTGTGCCACTCAGTACAGCCGGAGCCCGGCTCAGCAATTGCGAACGTCCAGGGATTCCTCCCACACCAAAGGGGCCAGGACCAAAAGCTCTTGCTGCACTTCAAGGAGCCAGGCAACCCCATTCACAGCCCCACAAACGATGGCGCTCTCTCTTGCGACAGCCTCCCAAAGTCCACTACTAGCTGCCTGCGCTGCTGAGTACAGTCGGAGCCCGGCTCAGCAATTGCGAACGTCCAGGGATTCCTCCCACACCAAAGGGGCCAGGACCAAAAGCTCTTGCTGCTCTTCAAGGAGCCAGGCAACCCCATTCACAGCCCCACAAACGATGGCGCTCTCTCTTGCGACAGCCTCCCAAAATCCAATACTAGCTGCCAGCACCACTCGGTACAGCCGGAGCCAGGCTCAGCAATTGCGAACGTCCAGGGATTCCTCCCACACCAAAGGTGCCAGGACCAAAAGCTCTTGCTGCTCTTCAAGGAGCCAGGCAACCCCATTCACAGCCCCACAAACGATGGCGCTCTCTCTTGCGACAGCCTCCCAAAGTCCAATACTAGCTGCCTGTGCCACTCGGTACAGCCAGAGCCCGGCTCAGCAATTGCGAACATCCAGGGATTCCTCCCACACCAAAGGGGCCAGGACCAAAAGCTCTTGCTGCTCTTCAAGGAGCCAGGCAACCCCATTCACAGCCCCACAAACGCTGGCGCTCTCTCTTGCGACAGCCTCCCAAAGTCCAATACTAGCTGCCTGCGCCCCTCAGTACAGCCGGAGCCCGGCTCAGCAATTGCGAACGTCCAGGGATTCCTGCCACACCAAAGGTGCCAGGACCAAAAGCTCTTGCTGCTCTTCAAGGAGCCAGGCAACCCCATTCACAGCCCCACAAACGATGGCGTTCTCTCTTGCAACAGCCTCCCAAAGTCCAATACTAGCTGCCTGCGCGCTTGGTACAGCCGGAGCCCGGCTCAGCAATTGCGAACGTCCAGGGATTCCTCCCACACCAAAGGTGCCAGGACCAAAAGCTCTTGCTGCTCTTCAAGGTGCCCGGCAACCCCATTCACAGCCCCACAAACGATGGCGCTCTCTCTTGCGACAGCCTCCCAAAGTCCAACACTAGCTGCCTGCGCTGCTGAGTACAGCCGGAGCCCGGCTCAGCAATTGCGAACGTCCAGGGATTCCTCCCACACCAAAGGTGCCAGGACCAAAAGCTCTTGCTGCTCTTCAAGGAGCCAGGCAACCCCATTCACAGCCCCACAAACGATGGCGCTCTCTCTTGCGACAGCCTCCCAAAGTCCAATACTAGCTGCCTGCACTCCTCGGTGCAGCCGGAGCCCGGCTGAGCAATTGCGAACGTCCAGGGATTCCTCCCACACCAAAGGTGCCAGGACCAAAAGCTCTTGCTGCTCTTCAAGGAGCCAGGCAACCCCATTCACAGCCCCACAAACGCTGGCGCTCTCTCTTGCGACAGCCTCCCAAAGTCCAACACTAGCTGCCTGCGCGTCTGGTACAGCCGGAGCCCGGCTCAGCAATTGCGAACGTCCAGGGATTCCTCCCACACCAAAGGGGCCAGGACCAAAAGCTCTTGCTGCTCTTCAAGGAGCCAGGCAACCCCATTCACAGCCCCACAAACGATGGCGCTCTCTCTTGCGACAGCCTCCCAAAGTCCAATACTAGCTGCCTGCGCTGCTGAGTACAGTCGGAGCCCAGCTCAGTAATTGCGAACGTCCAGGGATTCCTCCCACACCAAAGGTGCCAGGACCAAAAGCTCTTGCTGCTCTTCAAGGAGCCAGGCAACCCCATTCACAGCCCCACAAACGCTGGCGCTCTCTCTTGCGACAGCCTCCCAAAGTCCAACACTAGCTGCCTGCGCGTCTGGTACAGCCGGAGCCCGGCTCAGCAATTGCGAACGTCCAGGGATTCCTCCCACACCAAAGGGGCCAGGACCAAAAGCTCTTGCTGCTCTTCAAGGAGCCAGGCAACCCCATTCACAGCCCCACAAACGCTGGCGCTCTCTCTTGCGACAGCCTCCCAAAGTCCAATACTAGCTGCCTGCGCGCTCGGTACAGCCGGAGCCCGGCTCAGCAATTGCGAACGTCCAGGGATTCCTCCCACACCAAAGGTGCCAGGACCAAAAGCTCTTGCTGCTCTTCAAGGAGCCAGGCAACCCCATTCACAGCCCCACAAACGATGGTGCTCTCTCTTTCGAGAGACTCCCAAAGTCCAATACTAGCTGCCTGCACCCCTCGGTACGGCCGGAGCCCGGCTCAGCAATTGCGAACGTCCAGGGATTCCTCCCACACCAAAGGGGCCAGGACCAAAAGCTCTTGCTGCTCTTCAAGGAGCCAGGCAACCCCATTCACAGCCCCACAAACACTGGCGCTCTCTCTTGCGACAGCCTCCCAAAGTCCAACACTAGAAGCCTGTGCCACTCAGTACAGCCGGAGCCCGGCTCAGCAACTGCGAACGTCCAGGGATTCCTCCCACACCAAAGGTGCCAGGACCAAAAGCTCTTGCTGCTCTTCAAGGAGCCAGGCAACCCCATTCACAGCCCCACAAACGATGGCGCTCTCTCTTGCGACAGCCTCCCAAAGTCCAACACTAGCTGCCTGCGCTGCTGAGTACAGCCGGAGCCCGGCTCAGCAATTGCGAACGTCCAGGGATTCCTCCCACACCAAAGGGGCCAGGACCAAAAGCTCTTGTTGCTCTTCAAGGAGCCAGGCAACCCCATTCACAGCCCCACAAACGATGGCGCTCTCTCTTGCGACAGCCTCCCAAAGTCCAACACTAGCTGCCTGCGCGTCTGGTACAGCCGGAGCCCGGCTCAGCAATTGCGAACGTCCAGGGATTCCTCCCACACCAAAGGGGCCAGGACCAAAAGCTCTTGCTGCTCTTCAAGGAGCCAGGCAACCCCATTCACAGCCCCACAAACGCTGGCGCTCTCTCTTGCGACAGCCTCCCAAAGTCCAACACGAGAAGCCTGTGCCACTCAGTACAGCCGGAGCCCGGCTCAGCAACTGCGAACGTCCAGGGATTCCTCCCACACCAAAGGGGCCAGGACCAAAAGCTCTTGCTGCTCTTCAAGGTGCCAGGCAACCCCATTCACAGCCCCACAAACGATGGCGCTCTCTCTTGCGAGAGCCTCCCAAAGTCCAACACTAGCTGCCTGCGCTGCTGAGTACAGCCGGAGCCCGGCTCAGCAATTGCGAACGTCCAGGGATTCCTCCCACACCAAAGGGGCCAGGACCAAAAGCTCTTGCTGCTCTTCAAGGAGCCAGGCAACCCCATTCACAGCCCCACAAACGATGGCGCTCTCTCTTGCGACAGCCTCCCAAAGTCCAACACTAGCTGCCTGCGCTGCTGAGTACAGTCGGAGCCCGGCTCAGCAATTGCGAACGTCCAGGGATTCCTCCCACACCAAAGGGGCCAGGACCAAAAGCTCTTGCTGCTCTTCAAGGAGCCAGGCAACCCCATTCACAGCCCCACAAACGCTGGCGCTCTCTCTTGCGACAGCCTCCCAAAGTCCAACACTAGCTGCCTGCGCGTCTGGTACAGCCGGAGCCCGGCTCAGCAATTGCGAACGTCCAGGGATTCCTCCCACACCAAAGGGGCCAGGACCAAAAGCTCTTGCTGCTCTTCAAGGAGCCAGGCAACCCCATTCACAGCCCCACAAACGATGGCGCTCTCTCTTGCGACAGCCTCCCAAAGTCCAACACTAGCTGCCTGCGCCGCTCGATACAGTCGGAGCCAGGCTCAGCAATTGCGAACGTCCAGGGATTCCTCCCACACCAAAGGGGCCAGGACCAAAAGCTCTTGCTGCTCTTCAAGGAGCCAGGCAACCCCATTCACAGCCCCACAAACGATGGCGCTCTCTCTTTCGAGAGCCTCCCAAAATCTAATACTAGCTGCCAGCACCCCTCGGTACGGCCGGAGCCCGGCTCAGCAATTGCGAACGTCCAGGGATTCCTCCCACACCAAAGGTGCCAGGACCAAAAGCTCTTGCTGCTCTTCAAGGAGCCAGGCAACCCCATTCACAGCCCCACAAACGATGGCGCTCTCTCTTGCGACAGCCTCCCAAAGTCCAACACTAGAAGCCTGTGCCACTCAGTACAGCCGGAGCCCGGCTCAGCAACTGCGAACGTCCAGGGATTCCTCCCACACCAAAGGTGCCAGGACCAAAAGCTCTTGCTGCTCTTCAAGGAGCCAGGCAACCCCATTCACAGCCCCACAAACGATGGCGCTCTCTCTTGCGACAGCCTCCCAAAGTCCAACACTAGAAGCCTGTGCCACTCAGTACAGCCGGAGCCCGGCTCAGCAATTGCGAACGTCCAGGGATTCCTCCCACACCAAAGGGGCCAGGACCAAAAGCTCTTGTTGCTCTTCAAGGAGCCAGGCAACCCCATTCACAGCCCCACAAACGCTGGTGCTCTCTCTTGCGACAGCCTCCCAAAGTCCAACACTAGAAGCCTGTGCCACTCGGTACAGCCGGAGCCCGGCTCAGCAATTGCGAACGTCCAGGGATTCCTCCCACACCAAAGGTGCCAGGACCAAAAGCTCTTGTTGCTCTTCAAGGAGCCAGGCAACCCCATTCACAGCCCCACAAACGATGGCGCTCTCTCTTGCGACAGCCTCCCAAAGTCCAATACTAGCTGCCTGCGCCGCTCGGTACAGCCGGAGCCCGGCTCAGCAATTGCGAACGTCCAGGGATTCCTCCCACACCAAAGGGGCCAGGACCAAAAGCTCTTGCTGCTCTTCAAGGAGCCAGGCAACCCCATTCACAGCCCCACAAACGATGGTGCTCTCTCTTTCGAGAGACTCCCAAAGTCCAATACTAGCTGCCTGCACCCCTCGGTACGGCCGGAGCCCGGCTCAGCAATTGCGAACGTCCAGGGATTCCTCCCACACCAAAGGGGCCAGGACCAAAAGCTCTTGCTGCTCTTCAAGGAGCCAGGCAACCCCATTCACAGCCCCACAAACACTGGCGCTCTCTCTTGCGACAGCCTCCCAAAGTCCAACACTAGAAGCCTGTGCCACTCAGTACAGCCGGAGCCCGGCTCAGCAACTGCGAACGTCCAGGGATTCCTCCCACACCAAAGGTGCCAGGACCAAAAGCTCTTGCTGCTCTTCAAGGAGCCAGGCAACCCCATTCACAGCCCCACAAACGATGGCGCTCTCTCTTGCGACAGCCTCCCAAAGTCCAACACTAGCTGCCTGCGCTGCTGAGTACGGCCGGAGCCCGGCTCAGCAATTGCGAACGTCCAGGGATTCCTCCCACACCAAAGGGGCCAGGACCAAAAGCTCTTGTTGCTCTTCAAGGAGCCAGGCAACCCCATTCACAGCCCCACAAACGCTGGTGCTCTCTCTTGCGACAGCCTCCCAAAGTCCAACACTAGCTGCCTGCGCGTCTGGTACAGCCGGAGCCAGGCTCAGCAATTGCGAACGTCCAGGGATTCCTCCCACACCAAAGGGGCCAGGACCAAAAGCTCTTGCTGCTCTTCAAGGAGCCAGGCAACCCCATTCACAGCCCCACAAACGATGGCGCTCTCTCTTGCGACAGCCTCCCAAAGTCCAACACTAGCTGCCTGCGCTGCTGAGTACAGTCGGAGCCCGGCTCAGCAACTGCGAACGTCCAGGGATTCCTCCCACACCAAAGGGGCCAGGACCAAAAGCTCTTGCTGCTCTTCAAGGTGCCAGGCAACCCCATTCACAGCCCCACAAACGATGGCGCTCTCTCTTGCGAGAGACTCCCAAAGTCCAACACTAGCTGCCTGCGCTGCTGAGTACAGCCGGAGCCCGGCTCAGCAATTGCGAACGTCCAGGGATTCCTCCCACACCAAAGGGGCCAGGACCAAAAGCTCTTGCTGCTCTTCAAGGAGCCAGGCAACCCCATTCACAGCCCCACAAACGATGGCGCTCTCTCTTGCGACAGCCTCCCAAAGTCCAACACTAGCTGCCTGCGCTGCTGAGTACAGTCGGAGCCCGGCTCAGCAATTGCGAACGTCCAGGGATTCCTCCCACACCAAAGGGGCCAGGACCAAAAGCTCTTGCTGCTCTTCAAGGAGCCAGGCAACCCCATTCACAGCCCCACAAACGATGGCGCTCTCTCTTGCGACAGCCTCCCAAAGTCCAACACTAGCTGCCTGCGCGTCTGGTACAGCCGGAGCCCGGCTCAGCAATTGCGAACGTCCAGGGATTCCTCCCACACCAAAGGGGCCAGGACCAAAAGCTCTTGCTGCTCTTCAAGGAGCCAGGCAACCCCATTCACAGCCCCACAAACGATGGTGCTCTCTCTTGCGACAGCCTCCCAAAGTCCAACACTAGCTGCCTGCACTCCTCGATACAGTCGGAGCCAGGCTCAGCAATTGCGAACGTCCAGGGATTCCTCCCACACCAAAGGGGCCAGGACCAAAAGCTCTTGCTGCTCTTCAAGGAGCCAGGCAACCCCATTCACAGCCCCACAAACGATGGTGCTCTCTCTTTCGAGAGCCTCCCAAAATCTAATACTAGCTGCCAGCACCCCTCGGTACGGCCGGAGCCCGGCTCAGCAATTGCGAACGTCCAGGGATTCCTCCCACACCAAAGGGGCCAGGACCAAAAGCTCTTGCTGCTCTTCAAGGAGCCAGGCAACCCCATTCACAGCCCCACAAACGATGGCGCTCTCTCTTGCGACAGCCTCCCAAAGTCCAACACTAGAAGCCTGTGCCACTCAGTACAGCCGGAGCCCGGCTCAGCAACTGCGAACGTCCAGGGATTCCTCCCACACCAAAGGGGCCAGGACCAAAAGCTCTTGCTGCTCTTCAAGGAGCCAGGCAACCCCATTCACAGCCCCACAAACGATGGCGCTCTCTCTTGCGACAGCCTCCCAAAGTCCAACACTAGAAGCCTGTGCCACTCAGTACAGCCGGAGCCCGGCTCAGCAATTGCGAACGTCCAGGGATTCCTCCCACACCAAAGGGGCCAGGACCAAAAGCTCTTGTTGCTCTTCAAGGAGCCAGGCAACCCCATTCACAGCCCCACAAACGATGGCGCTCTCTCTTGCGACAGCCTCCCAAAGTCCAATACTAGCTGCCTGCGCCGCTCGGTACAGCCAGAGCCCGGCTCAGCAATTGCGAACGTCCAGGGATTCCTCCCACACCAAAGGTGCCAGGACCAAAAGCTCTTGCTGCTCTTCAAGGAGCCAGGCAACCCCATTCACAGCCCCACAAACGATGGCGCTCTCTCTTGCGACAGCCTCCCAAAGTCCAACACTAGCTGCCTGCGCTGCTGAGTACAGTCGGAGCCCGGCTCAGCAATTGCGAACGTCCAGGGATTCCTCCCACACCAAAGGGGCCAGGACCAAAAGCTCTTGCTGCTCTTCAAGGTGCCCGGCAACCCCATTCACAGCCCCACAAACGATGGCGCTCTCTCTTGCAACAGCCTCCCAAAGTCCAACACTAGCTGCCTGCGCGCTCGGTACAGCCGGAGCCCGGCTCAGCAATTGCGAACGTCCAGGGATTCCTCCCACACCAAAGGGGCCAGGACCAAAAGCTCTTGCTGCTCTTCAAGGAGCCAGGCAACCCCATTCACAGCCCCACAAACGATGGCGCTCTCTCTTGCGACAGCCTCCCAAAGTCCAACACTAGCTGCCTGCGCTGCTGAGTACAGTCGGAGCCCGGCTCAGCAATTGCGAACGTCCAGGGATTCCTCCCACACCAAAGGGGCCAGGACCAAAAGCTCTTGCTGCTCTTCAAGGAGCCAGGCAACCCCATTCACAGCCCCACAAACGCTGGCGCTCTCTCTTGCGACAGCCTCCCAAAGTCCAACACTAGCTGCCTGCGCGTCTGGTACAGCCGGAGCCCGGCTCAGCAATTGCGAACGTCCAGGGATTCCTCCCACACCAAAGGGGCCAGGACCAAAAGCTCTTGCTGCTCTTCAAGGAGCCAGGCAACCCCATTCACAGCCCCACAAACGATGGCGCTCTCTCTTTCGAGAGACTCCCAAAGTCCAATACTAGCTGCCTGCGCCGCTCGGTACAGTCGGAGCCAGGCTCAGCAATTGCGAACGTCCAGGGATTCCTCCCACACCAAAGGGGCCAGGACCAAAAGCTCTTGCTGCTCTTCAAGGAGCCAGGCAACCCCATTCACAGCCCCACAAACGATGGTGCTCTCTCTTGCGACAGCCTCCCAAAGTCTAATACTAGCTGCCAGCACCCCTCGGTACGGCCGGAGCCCGGCTCAGCAATTGCGAACGTCCAGGGATTCCTCCCACACCAAAGGGGCCAGGACCAAAAGCTCTTGCTGCTCTTCAAGGAGCCAGGCAACCCCATTCACAGCCCCACAAACGATGGCGCTCTCTCTTGCGACAGCCTCCCAAAGTCCAATACTAGCTGCCTGCGCTGCTGAGTACAGTCGGAGCCCGGCTCAGCAACTGCGAACGTCCAGGGATTCCTCCCACACCAAAGGTGCCAGGACCAAAAGCTCTTGCTGCTCTTCAAGGAGCCAGGCAACCCCATTCACAGCCCCACAAACGATGGCGCTCTCTCTTGCGACAGCCTCCCAAAGTTCAACACTAGCTGCCTGCGCTGCTGAGTACAGTCGGAGCCCGGCTCAGCAATTGCGAACGTCCAGGGATTCCTCCCACACCAAAGGGGCCAGGACCAAAAGCTCTTGTTGCTCTTCAAGGAGCCAGGCAACCCCATTCACAGCCCCACAAACGCTGGCGCTCTCTCTTGCGACAGCCTCCCAAAGTCCAACACTAGAAGCCTGTGCCACTCGGTACAGCCGGAGCCCGGCTCAGCAATTGCGAACGTCCAGGGATTCCTCCCACACCAAAGGTGCCAGGACCAAAAGCTCTTGTTGCTCTTCAAGGAGCCAGGCAACCCCATTCACAGCCCCACAAACGATGGCGCTCTCTCTTGCGACAGCCTCCCAAAGTCCAATACTAGCTGCCTGCGCCGCTCGGTACAGCCGGAGCCCGGCTCAGCAATTGCGAACGTCCAGGGATTCCTCCCACACCAAAGGGGCCAGGACCAAAAGCTCTTGCTGCTCTTCAAGGAGCCAGGCAACCCCATTCACAGCCCCACAAACGATGGCGCTCTCTCTTGCGACAGCCTCCCAAAGTCCAACACTAGCTGCCTGCGCGACTGGTACAGCCGGAGCCCGGTTCAGCAATTGCGAACGTCCAGGGATTCCTCCCACACCAAAGGGGCCAGGACCAAAAGCTCTTGCTGCTCTTCAAGGAGCCAGGCAACCCCATTCACAGCCCCACAAACGCTGGCGCTCTCTCTTGCGACAGCCTCCCAAAGTCCAACACTAGAAGCCTGTGCCACTCAGTACAGCCGGAGCCCGGCTCAGCAATTGCGAACGTCCAGGGATTCCTCCCACACCAAAGGGGCCAGGACCAAAAGCTCTTGCTGCTCTTCAAGGAGCCAGGCAACCCCATTCACAGCCCCACAAACGATGGCGCTCTCTCTTGCGACAGCCTCCCAAAGTCCAATACTAGCTGCCTGCACCCCTCGGTACAGCCGGAGCCAGGCTCAGCAACTGCGAACGTCCAGGGATTCCTCCCACACCAAAGGGGCCAGGACCAAAAGCTCTTGCTGCTCTTCAAGGAGCCAGGCAACCCCATTCACAGCCCCACAAACGCTGGCGCTCTCTCTTGCGACAGCCTCCCAAAGTCCAATGCTAGCTGCCTGCACCCCTCGGTACAGCCGGAGCCCGGCTCAGCAATTGCGAACGTCCAGGGATTCCTCCCACACCAAAGGGGCCAGGACCAAAAGCTCTTGCTGCTCTTCAAGGAGCCAGGCAACCCCATTCACAGCCCCACAAACGATGGCGCTCTCTCTTGCGACAGCCTCCCAAAGTCCAACACTAGCTGCCTGCGCTGCTGAGTACAGTCGGAGCCCGGCTCAGCAACTGCGAACGTCCAGGGATTCCTCCCACACCAAAGGTGCCAGGACCAAAAGCTCTTGCTGCTCTTCAAGGAGCCAGGCAACCCCATTCACAGCCCCACAAACGCTGGCGCTCTCTCTTGCGACAGCCTCCCAAAGTCCAACACTAGCTGCCTGCGCGTCTGGTACAGCCGGAGCCCGGCTCAGCAATTGCGAACGTCCAGGGATTCCTCCCACACCAAAGGGGCCAGGACCAAAAGCTCTTGCTGCTCTTCAAGGAGCCAGGCAACCCCATTCACAGCCCCACAAACGCTGGCGCTCTCTCTTGCGACAGCCTCCCAAAGTCCAATACTAGCTGCCTGCGCGCTCGGTACAGCCGGAGCCCGGCTCAGCAATTGCGAACGTCCAGGGATTCCTCCCACACCAAAGGTGCCAGGACCAAAAGCTCTTGCTGCTCTTCAAGGAGCCAGGCAACCCCATTCACAGCCCCACAAACGATGGTGCTCTCTCTTTCGAGAGACTCCCAAAGTCCAATACTAGCTGCCTGCACCCCTCGGTACGGCCGGAGCCCGGCTCAGCAATTGCGAACGTCCAGGGATTCCTCCCACACCAAAGGGGCCAGGACCAAAAGCTCTTGCTGCTCTTCAAGGAGCCAGGCAACCCCATTCACAGCCCCACAAACACTGGCGCTCTCTCTTGCGACAGCCTCCCAAAGTCCAACACTAGAAGCCTGTGCCACTCAGTACAGCCGGAGCCCGGCTCAGCAACTGCGAACGTCCAGGGATTCCTCCCACACCAAAGGTGCCAGGACCAAAAGCTCTTGCTGCTCTTCAAGGAGCCAGGCAACCCCATTCACAGCCCCACAAACGATGGCGCTCTCTCTTGCGACAGCCTCCCAAAGTCCAACACTAGCTGCCTGCGCTGCTGAGTACAGCCGGAGCCCGGCTCAGCAATTGCGAACGTCCAGGGATTCCTCCCACACCAAAGGGGCCAGGACCAAAAGCTCTTGCTGCTCTTCAAGGAGCCAGGCAACCCCATTCACAGCCCCACAAACGATGGCGCTCTCTCTTGCGACAGCCTCCCAAAGTCCAACACTAGCTGCCTGCGCGTCTGGTACAGCCGGAGCCCGGCTCAGCAATTGCGAACGTCCAGGGATTCCTCCCACACCAAAGGGGCCAGGACCAAAAGCTCTTGCTGCTCTTCAAGGAGCCAGGCAACCCCATTCACAGCCCCACAAACGCTGGCGCTCTCTCTTGCGACAGCCTCCCAAAGTCCAACACTAGCTGCCTGCGCGTCTGGTACAGCCGGAGCCCGGCTCAGCAATTGCGAACGTCCAGGGATTCCTCCCACACCAAAGGGGCCAGGACCAAAAGCTCTTGCTGCTCTTCAAGGAGCCAGGCAACCCCATTCACAGCCCCACAAACGATGGCGCTCTCTCTTGCGACAGCCTCCCAAAGTCCAACACTAGCTGCCTGCGCCGCTCGATACAGTCGGAGCCAGGCTCAGCAATTGCGAACGTCCAGGGATTCCTCCCACACCAAAGGGGCCAGGACCAAAAGCTCTTGCTGCTCTTCAAGGAGCCAGGCAACCCCATTCACAGCCCCACAAACGATGGTGCTCTCTCTTTCGAGAGCCTCCCAAAATCTAATACTAGCTGCCAGCACCCCTCGGTACGGCCGGAGCCCGGCTCAGCAATTGCGAACGTCCAGGGATTCCTCCCACACCAAAGGTGCCAGGACCAAAAGCTCTTGCTGCTCTTCAAGGAGCCAGGCAACCCCATTCACAGCCCCACAAACGATGGCGCTCTCTCTTGCGACAGCCTCCCAAAGTCCAACACTAGAAGCCTGTGCCACTCAGTACAGCCGGAGCCCGGCTCAGCAACTGCGAACGTCCAGGGATTCCTCCCACACCAAAGGTGCCAGGACCAAAAGCTCTTGCTGCTCTTCAAGGAGCCAGGCAACCCCATTCACAGCCCCACAAACGATGGCGCTCTCTCTTGCGACAGCCTCCCAAAGTCCAACACTAGCTGCCTGCGCCGCTCAGTACAGTCGGAGCCAGGCTCAGCAATTGCGAACGTCCAGGGATTCCTCCCACACCAAAGGGGCCAGGACCAAAAGCTCTTGCTGCTCTTCAAGGAGCCAGGCAACCCCATTCACAGCCCCACAAACGATGGTGCTCTCTCTTTCGAGAGCCTCCCAAAATCTAATACTAGCTGCCAGCGCCCCTCGGTACGGCCGGAGCCCGGCTCAGCAATTGCGAACGTCCAGGGATTCCTCCCACACCAAAGGTGCCAGGACCAAAAGCTCTTGTTGCTCTTCAAGGAGCCAGGCAACCCCATTCACAGCCCCACAAACGATGGCGCTCTCTCTTGCGACAGCCTCCCAAAGTCCAATACTAGCTGCCTGCGCCGCTCGGTACAGCCGGAGCCCGGCTCAGCAATTGCGAACGTCCAGGGATTCCTCCCACACCAAAGGGGCCAGGACCAAAAGCTCTTGCTGCTCTTCAAGGAGCCAGGCAACCCCATTCACAGCCCCACAAACGCTGGCGCTCTCTCTTGCGACAGCCTCCCAAAGTCCAACACGAGAAGCCTGTGCCACTCAGTACAGCCGGAGCCCGGCTCAGCAATTGCGAACGTCCAGGGATTCCTCCCACACCAAAGGGGCCAGGACCAAAAGCTCTTGCTGCTCTTCAAGGAGCCAGGCAACCCCATTCACAGCCCCACAAACGATGGCGCTCTCTCTTGCGACAGCCTCCCAAAGTCCAATATTAGCTGCCTGCACCCCTCGGTACAGCCGGAGCCAGGCTCAGCAACTGCGAATGTCCAGGGATTCCTCCCACACCAAAGGGGCCAGGACCAAAAGCTCTTGCTGCTCTTCAAGGAGCCAGGCAACCCCATTCACAGCCCCACAAACGATGGCGCTCTCTCTTGCGACAGCCTCCCAAAGTCCAATGCTAGCTGCCTGCACCCCTCGGTACAGCCGGAGCCCGGCTCAGCAATTGCGAACGTCCAGGGATTCCTCCCACACCAAAGGGGCCAGGACCAAAAGCTCTTGCTGCTCTTCAAGGAGCCAGGCAACCCCATTCACAGCCCCACAAACGATGGCGCTCTCTCTTGCGACAGCCTCCCAAAGTCCAACACTAGCTGCCTGCGCGTCTGGTACAGCCGGAGCCAGGCTCAGCAATTGCGAACGTCCAGGGATTCCTCCCACACCAAAGGGGCCAGGACCAAAAGCTCTTGCTGCTCTTCAAGGAGCCAGGCAACCCCATTCACAGCCCCACAAACGCTGGCGCTCTCTCTTGCGACAGCCTCCCAAAGTCCAACACTAGAAGCCTGTGCCACTCAGTACAGCCGGAGCCCGGCTCAGCAATTGCGAACGTCCAGGGATTCCTCCCACACCAAAGGGGCCAGGACCAAAAGCTCTTGCTGCTCTTCAAGGTGCCAGGCAACCCCATTCACAGCCCCACAAACGATGGCGCTCTCTCTTGCGAGAGACTCCCAAAGTCCAACACTAGCTGCCTGCGCTGCTGAGTACAGCCGGAGCCCGGCTCAGCAATTGCGAACGTCCAGGGATTCCTCCCACACCAAAGGGGCCAGGACCAAAAGCTCTTGCTGCTCTTCAAGGAGCCAGGCAACCCCATTCACAGCCCCACAAACGATGGCGCTCTCTCTTGCGACAGCCTCCCAAAGTCCAACACTAGCTGCCTGCGCTGCTGAGTACAGTCGGAGCCCGGCTCAGCAATTGCGAACGTCCAGGGATTCCTCCCACACCAAAGGGGCCAGGACCAAAAGCTCTTGCTGCTCTTCAAGGAGCCAGGCAACCCCATTCACAGCCCCACAAACGATGGCGCTCTCTCTTGCGACAGCCTCCCAAAGTCCAACACTAGCTGCCTGCGCGTCTGGTACAGCCGGAGCCCGGCTCAGCAATTGCGAACGTCCAGGGATTCCTCCCACACCAAAGGTGCCAGGACAAAAGCTCTTGCTGCTCTTCAAGGAGCCAGGCAACCCCATTCACAGCCCCACAAACGATGGCGCTCTCTCTTGCGACAGCCTCCCAAAGTCCAACACTAGCTGCCTGCGCCGCTCGATACAGTCGGAGCCAGGCTCAGCAATTGCGAACGTCCAGGGATTCCTCCCACACCAAAGGGGCCAGGACCAAAAGCTCTTGCTGCTCTTCAAGGAGCCAGGCAACCCCATTCACAGCCCCACAAACGATGGTGCTCTCTCTTTCGAGAGCCTCCCAAAATCTAATACTAGCTGCCAGCACCCCTCGGTACGGCCGGAGCCCGGCTCAGCAATTGCGAACGTCCAGGGATTCCTCCCACACCAAAGGGGCCAGGACCAAAAGCTCTTGCTGCTCTTCAAGGAGCCAGGCAACCCCATTCACAGCCCCACAAACGATGGCGCTCTCTCTTGCGACAGCCTCCCAAAGTCCAACACTAGAAGCCTGTGCCACTCAGTACAGCCGGAGCCCGGCTCAGCAACTGCGAACGTCCAGGGATTCCTCCCACACCAAAGGTGCCAGGACCAAAAGCTCTTGCTGCTCTTCAAGGAGCCAGGCAACCCCATTCACAGCCCCACAAACGATGGCGCTCTCTCTTGCGACAGCCTCCCAAAGTCCAACACTAGAAGCCTGTGCCACTCAGTACAGCCGGAGCCCGGCTCAGCAATTGCGAACGTCCAGGGATTCCTCCCACACCAAAGGGGCCAGGACCAAAAGCTCTTGTTGCTCTTCAAGGAGCCAGGCAACCCCATTCACAGCCCCACAAACGCTGGTGCTCTCTCTTGCGACAGCCTCCCAAAGTCCAACACTAGAAGCCTGTGCCACTCGGTACAGCCGGAGCCCGGCTCAGCAATTGCGAACGTCCAGGGATTCCTCCCACACCAAAGGTGCCAGGACCAAAAGCTCTTGTTGCTCTTCAAGGAGCCAGGCAACCCCATTCACAGCCCCACAAACGATGGTGCTCTCTCTTTCGAGAGCCTCCCAAAGTCCAATACTAGCTGCCTGCGCCGCTCGGTACAGCCGGAGCCCGGCTCAGCAATTGCGAACGTCCAGGGATTCCTCCCACACCAAAGGGGCCAGGACCAAAAGCTCTTGCTGCTCTTCAAGGAGCCAGGCAACCCCATTCACAGCCCCACAAACGATGGCGCTCTCTCTTGCGACAGCCTCCCAAAGTCCAACACTAGCTGCCTGCGCTGCTGAGTACAGTCGGAGCCCGGCTCAGCAATTGCGAACGTCCAGGGATTCCTCCCACACCAAAGGGGCCAGGACCAAAAGCTCTTGCTGCTCTTCAAGGTGCCCGGCAACCCCATTCACAGCCCCACAAACGATGGCGCTCTCTCTTGCAACAGCCTCCCAAAGTCCAACACTAGCTGCCTGCACGCTCGGTACAGCCGGAGCCCGGCTCAGCAATTGCGAACGTCCAGGGATTCCTCCCACACCAAAGGGGCCAGGACCAAAAGCTCTTGCTGCTCTTCGAGGAGCCAGGCAACCCCATTCACAGCCCCACAAACGATGGCGCTCTCTCTTGCGACAGCCTCCCAAAGTCCAACACTAGCTGCCTGCGCTGCTGAGTACAGTCGGAGCCCGGCTCAGCAATTGCGAACGTCCAGGGATTCCTCCCACACCAAAGGGGCCAGGACCAAAAGCTCTTGCTGCTCTTCAAGGAGCCAGGCAACCCCATTCACAGCCCCACAAACGCTGGCGCTCTCTCTTGCGACAGCCTCCCAAAGTCCAACACTAGCTGCCTGCGCGTCTGGTACAGCCGGAGCCCGGCTCAGCAATTGCGAACGTCCAGGGATTCCTCCCACACCAAAGGGGCCAGGACCAAAAGCTCTTGCTGCTCTTGAAGGAGCCAGGCAACCCCATTCACAGCCCCACAAACGATGGCGCTCTCTCTTTCGAGAGACTCCCAAAGTCCAATACTAGCTGCCTGCGCCGCTCGGTACAGTCGGAGCCAGGCTCAGCAATTGCGAACGTCCAGGGATTCCTCCCACACCAAAGGGGCCAGGACCAAAAGCTCTTGCTGCTCTTCAAGGAGCCAGGCAACCCCATTCACAGCCCCACAAACGATGGTGCTCTCTCTTGCGACAGCCTCCCAAAGTCTAATACTAGCTGCCAGCACCCCTCGGTACGGCCGGAGCCCGGCTCAGCAATTGCGAACGTCCAGGGATTCCTCCCACACCAAAGGGGCCAGGACCAAAAGCTCTTGCTGCTCTTCAAGGAGCCAGGCAACCCCATTCACAGCCCCACAAACGATGGCGCTCTCTCTTGCGACAGCCTCCCAAAGTCCAACACTAGAAGCCTGTGCCACTCAGTACAGCCGGAGCCCGGCTCAGCAACTGCGAACGTCCAGGGATTCCTCCCACACCAAAGGTGCCAGGACCAAAAGCTCTTGCTGCTCTTCAAGGAGCCAGGCAACCCCATTCACAGCCCCACAAACGATGGCGCTCTCTCTTGCGACAGCCTCCCAAAGTCCAACACTAGCTGCCTGCGCTGCTGAGTACAGTCGGAGCCCGGCTCAGCAATTGCGAACGTCCAGGGATTCCTCCCACACCAAAGGGGCCAGGACCAAAAGCTCTTGTTGCTCTTCAAGGAGCCAGGCAACCCCATTCACAGCCCCACAAACGCTGGTGCTCTCTCTTGCGACAGCCTCCCAAAGTCCAACACTAGAAGCCAGCACCCCTCGGTACGGCCGGAGCCCGGCTCAGCAATTGCGAACGTCCAGGGATTCCTCCCACACCAAAGGGGCCAGGACCAAAAGCTCTTGTTGCTCTTCAAGGAGCCAGGCAACCCCATTCACAGCCCCACAAACGATGGCGCTCTCTCTTGCGACAGCCTCCCAAAGTCCAATACTAGCTGCCTGCACCCCTCGGTACAGCCGGAGCCCGGCTCAGCAATTGCGAACGTCCAGGGATTCCTCCCACACCAAAGGGGCCAGGACCAAAAGCTCTTGCTGCTCTTCAAGGAGCCAGGCAACCCCATTCACAGCCCCACAAACGATGGCGCTCTCTCTTGCGACAGCCTCCCAAAGTCCAACACTAGCTGCCTGCGCTGCTGAGTACAGTCGGAGCCCGGCTCAGGAACTGCGAACGTCCAGGGATTCCTCCCACACCAAAGGGGCCAGGACCAAAAGCTCTTGCTGCTCTTCAAGGAGCCAGGCAACCCCATTCACAGCCCCACAAACGATGGCGCTCTCTCTTGCGACAGCCTCCCAAAGTCCAACACGAGAAGCCTGTGCCACTCAGTACAGCCGGAGCCCGGCTCAGCAATTGCGAACGTCCAGGGATTCCTCCCACACCAAAGGGGCCAGGACCAAAAGCTCTTGCTGCTCTTCAAGGAGCCAGGCAACCCCATTCACAGCCCCACAAACGATGGCGCTCTCTCTTGCGACAGCCTCCCAAAGTCCAATATTAGCTGCCTGCACCCCTCGGTACAGCCGGAGCCAGGCTCAGCAACTGCGAATGTCCAGGGATTCCTCCCACACCAAAGGGGCCAGGACCAAAAGCTCTTGCTGCTCTTCAAGGAGCCAGGCAACCCCATTCACAGCCCCACAAACGATGGCGCTCTCTCTTGCGACAGCCTCCCAAAGTCCAATACTAGCTGCCTGCGCGCTCGGTACAGCCGGAGCCAGGCTCAGCAACTGCGAACGTCCAGGGATTCCTCCCACACCAAAGGTGCCAGGACCAAAAGCTCTTGCTGCTCTTCAAGGTGCCCGGCAACCCCATTCACAGCCCCACAAACGATGGCGCTCTCTCTTGCGACAGCCTCCCAAAGTCCAATACTAGCTGCCTGCGCCGCTCGGTACAGCCGGAGCCCGGCTCAGCAATTGCGAACGTCCAGGGATTCCTGCCACACCAAAGGTGCCAGGACCAAAAGCTCTTGCTGCTCTTCAAGGAGCCAGGCAACCCCACTCACAGCCCCACAAACGATGGTGCTCTCTCTTTCGAGAGACTCCCAAAGTCCAATACTAGCTGCCTGCACCCCTCGGTACAGCCGGAGCCCGGCTCAGCAACTGCGAACGTCCAGGGATTCCTCCCACACCAAAGGGGCCAGGACCAACAGCTCTTGCTGCTCTTCAAGGAGCCAGGCAACCCCATTCACAGCCCCACAAACGATGGCGCTCTCTCTTGCGACAGCCTCCCAAAGTCCAACACTAGAAGCCTGTGCCACTCAGTACAGCCGGAGCCCGGCTCAGCAACTGCGAACGTCCAGGGATTCCTCCCACACCAAAGGTGCCAGGACCAAAAGCTCTTGCTGCTCTTCAAGGAGCCAGGCAACCCCATTCACAGCCCCACAAACGATGGCGCTCTCTCTTGCGACAGCCTCCCAAAGTCCAACACTAGAAGCCTGTGCCACTCAGTACAGCCGGAGCCCGGCTCAGCAATTGCGAACGTCCAGGGATTCCTCCCACACCAAAGGGGCCAGGACCAAAAGCTCTTGCTGCTCTTCAAGGAGCCAGGCAACCCCATTCACAGCCCCACAAATGATGGCGCTCTCTCTTGCGACAGCCTCCCAAAGTCCAACACTAGCTGCCTGTGCCGCTCAGTACAGCCGGAGCCCGGCTCAGCAATTGCGAACGTCCAGGGATTCCTCCCACACCAAAGGGGCCAGGACCAAAAGCTCTTGCTGCTCTTCAAGGTGCCAGGCAACCCCATTCACAGCCCCACAAACGATGGTGCTCTCTCTTGCGACAGCCTCCCAAAGTCCAATACTAGCTGCCTGCACCCCTCGGTACGGCCGGAGCCCGGCTCAGCAATTGCGAACGTCCAGGGATTCCTCCCACACCAAAGGGGCCAGGACCAAAAGCTCTTGCTGCTCTTCAAGGAGCCAGGCAACCCCATTCACAGCCCCACAAACGATGGCGCTCTCTCTTGCGACAGCCTCCCAAAGTCCAATACTAGCTGCCTGTGCCACTCAGTACAGCCGGAGCCCGGCTCAGCAATTGCGAACGTCCAGGGATTCCTCCCACACCAAAGGGGCCAGGACCAAAAGCTCTTGCTGCTCTTCAAGGAGCCAGGCAACCCCATTCACAGCCCCACAAACGATGGCGCTCTCTCTTGCGACAGCCTCCCGAAGTCCAACACTAGCTGCCTGCGCGACTGGTACAGCCGGAGCCCGGTTCAGCAATTGCGAACGTCCAGGGATTCCTCCCACACCAAAGGGGCCAGGACCAAAAGCTCTTGCTGCTCTTCAAGGAGCCAGGCAACCCCATTCACAGCCCCACAAACGATGGTGCTCTCTCTTTCGAGAGCCTCCCAAAGTCCAATACTAGCTGCCAGCACCCCTCGGTACGGCCGGAGCCCGGCTCAGCAATTGCGAACGTCCAGGGATTCCTGCCACACCAAAGGTGCCAGGACCAAAAGCTCTTGCTGCTCTTCGAGGAGCCAGGCAACCCCATTCACAGCCCCACAAACGATGGCGCTCTCTCTTGCGACAGCCTCCCAAAGTCCAACACTAGCTGCCTGCGCTGCTGAGTACAGTCGGAGCCCGGCTCAGCAATTGCGAACGTCCAGGGATTCCTCCCACACCAAAGGTGCCAGGACCAAAAGCTCTTGTTGCTCTTCAAGGAGCCAGGCAACCCCATTCACAGCCCCACAAACGCTGGCGCTCTCTCTTGCGACAGCCTCCCAAAGTCCAACACTAGCTGCCTGCGCTGCTGAGTACAGCCGGAGCCCGGCTCAGCAATTGCGAACGTCCAGGGATTCCTCCCACACCAAAGGTGCCAGGACCAAAAGCTCTTGCTGCTCTTCAAGGAGCCAGGCAACCCCATTCACAGCCCCACAAACGATGGTGCTCTCTCTTGCGACAGCCTCCCAAAGTCCAATACTAGCTGCCTGCGCGCTCGGTACAGCCGGAGCCCGGCTCAGCAATTGCGAACGTCCAGGGATTCCTCCCACGCCAAAGGGGCCAGGACCAAAAGCTCTTGCTGCTCTTCAAGGAGCCAGGCAACCCCATTCACAGCCCCACAAACGATGGCGCTCTCTCTTGCGACAGCCTCCCAAAGTCCAACACTAGCTGCCTGCGCGACTGGTACAGCCGGAGCCCGGCTCAGCAATTGCGAACGTCCGGGGATTCCTCCCACACCAAAGGGGCCAGGACCAAAAGCTCTTGCTGCTCTTCAAGGAGCCAGGCAACCCCATTCACAGCCCCACAAACGATGGCGCTCTCTCTTGCGACAGCCTCCCAAAGTCCAACACGAGAAGCCTGTGCCACTCAGTACAGCCGGAGCCCGGCTCAGCAATTGCGAACGTCCAGGGATTCCTCCCACACCAAAGGGGCCAGGACCAAAAGCTCTTGCTGCTCTTCAAGGAGCCAGGCAACCCCATTCACAGCCCCACAAACGATGGCGCTCTCTCTTGCGACAGCCTCCCAAAGTCCAACAGTAGCTGCCTGCGCTGCTGAGTACAGTCGGAGCCCGGCTCAGCAACTGCGAACGTCCAGGGATTCCTCCCACACCAAAGGGGCCAGGACCAAAAGCTCTTGCTGCTCTTCAAGGAGCCAGGCAACCCCATTCACAGCCCCACAAACGATGGTGCTCTCTCTTTCGAGAGCCTCCCAAAGTCCAATACTAGCTGCCTGCACCACCGAGTACAGCCGGAGCCCGGCTCAGCAACTGCGAACGTCCAGGGATTCCTCCCACACCAAAGGTGCCAGGACCAAAAGCTCTTGCTGCTCTTCAAGGTGCCAGGCAACCCCATTCACAGCCCCACAAACGATGGCGCTCTCTCTTGCAACAGCCTCCCAAAGTCCAACACTAGCTGCCTGCGCGTCTGGTACAGCCGGAGCCCGGCTCAGCAATTGCGAACGTCCAGGGATCCCTCCCACACCAAAGGGGCCAGGACCAAAAGCTCTTGCTGCTCTTCAAGGAGCCAGGCAACCCCATTCACAGCCCCACAAACGATGGCGCTCTCTCTTGCGACAGCCTCCCAAAGTCCAATACTAGCTGCCTGCACCCCTCCGTACGGCCGGAGCCCGGCTCAGCAATTGCGAACGTCCAGGGATTCCTCCCACACCAAAGGGGCCAGGACCAAAAGCTCTTGCTGCTCTTCAAGGAGCCAGGCAACCCCATTCACAGCCCCACAAACGATGGCGCTCTCTCTTGCGACAGCCTCCCAAAGTCCAACACTAGCTGCCTGCGCTGCTGAGTACAGTCGGAGCCCGGCTCAGCAATTGCGAACGTCCAGGGATTCCTCCCACACCAAAGGGGCCAGGACCAAAAGCTCTTGCTGCTCTTCAAGGAGCCAGGCAACCCCATTCACAGCCCCACAAACGATGGCGCTCTCTCTTGCGACAGCCTCCCAAAGTCCAATACTAGCTGCCTGCGCCGCTCGGTACAGTCGGAGCCAGGCTCAGCAATTGCGAACGTCCAGGGATTCCTCCCACACCAAAGGTGCCAGGACCAAAAGCTCTTGCTGCTCTTCAAGGAGCCAGGCAACCCCACTCACAGCCCCACAAACGATGGCGCTCTCTCTTTCGAGAGACTCCCAAAGTCCAATACTAGCTGCCTGCACCCCTCGGTACAGCCGGAGCCCGGCTCAGCAACTGCGAACGTCCAGGGATTCCTCCCACACCAAAGGGGCCAGGACCAACAGCTCTTGCTGCTCTTCAAGGTGCCAGGCAACCCCATTCACAGCCCCACAAACGATGGTGCTCTCTCTTTCGAGAGCCTCCCAAAGTCTAATACTAGCTGCCAGCACCCCTCGGTACGGCCGGAGCCCGGCTCAGCAATTGCGAACGTCCAGGGATTCCTCCCACACCAAAGGGGCCAGGACCAAAAGCTCTTGCTGCTCTTCAAGGAGCCAGGCAACCCCATTCACAGCCCCACAAACGATGGCGCTCTCTCTTGCGACAGCCTCCCAAAGTCCAACACTAGAAGCCTGTGCCACTCAGTACAGCCGGAGCCCGGCTCAGCAACTGCGAACGTCCAGGGATTCCTCCCACACCAAAGGTGCCAGGACCAAAAGCTCTTGCTGCTCTTCAAGGAGCCAGGCAACCCCATTCACAGCCCCACAAACGATGGCGCTCTCTCTTGCGACAGCCTCCCAAAGTCCAACACTAGAAGCCTGTGCCACTCAGTACAGCCGGAGCCCGGCTCAGCAATTGCGAACGTCCAGGGATTCCTCCCACACCAAAGGGGCCAGGACCAAAAGCTCTTGCTGCTCTTCAAGGAGCCAGGCAACCCCATTCACAGCCCCACAAATGATGGCGCTCTCTCTTGCGACAGCCTCCCAAAGTCCAACACTAGCTGCCTGTGCCGCTCAGTACAGCCGGAGCCCGGCTCAGCAATTGCGAACGTCCAGGGATTCCTCCCACACCAAAGGGGCCAGGACCAAAAGCTCTTGCTGCTCTTCAAGGTGCCAGGCAACCCCATTCACAGCCCCACAAACGATGGCGCTCTCTCTTGCGACAGCCTCCCAAAGTCCAATACTAGCTGCCTGCACCCCTCGGTACGGCCGGAGCCCGGCTCAGCAATTGCGAACGTCCAGGGATTCCTCCCACACCAAAGGGGCCAGGACCAAAAGCTCTTGCTGCTCTTCAAGGAGCCAGGCAACCCCATTCACAGCCCCACAAACGATGGTGCTCTCTCTTGCGAGAGATTCCCGAAGTCCAATACTAGCTGCCTGTGCCACTCAGTACAGCCGGAGCCCGGCTCAGCAATTGCGAACGTCCAGGGATTCCTCCCACACCAAAGGGGCCAGGACCAAAAGCTCTTGCTGCTCTTCAAGGAGCCAGGCAACCCCATTCACAGCCCCACAAACGATGGCGCTCTCTCTTGCGACAGCCTCCCGAAGTCCAACACTAGCTGCCTGCGCGACTGGTACAGCCGGAGCCCGGTTCAGCAATTGCGAACGTCCAGGGATTCCTCCCACACCAAAGGGGCCAGGACCAAAAGCTCTTGCTGCTCTTCAAGGAGCCAGGCAACCCCATTCACAGCCCCACAAACGATGGTGCTCTCTCTTGCGACAGCCTCCCAAAGTCCAATACTAGCTGCCAGCACCCCTCGGTACGGCCGGAGCCCGGCTCAGCAATTGCGAACGTCCAGGGATTCCTCCCACACCAAAGGTGCCAGGACCAAAAGCTCTTGCTGCTCTTCGAGGAGCCAGGCAACCCCATTCACAGCCCCACAAACGATGGCGCTCTCTCTTGCGACAGCCTCCCAAAGTCCAACACTAGCTGCCTGCGCTGCTGAGTACAGTCGGAGCCCGGCTCAGCAATTGCGAACGTCCAGGGATTCCTCCCACACCAAAGGGGCCAGGACCAAAAGCTCTTGTTGCTCTTCAAGGAGCCAGGCAACCCCATTCACAGCCCCACAAACGATGGCGCTCTCTCTTGCGACAGCCTCCCAAAGTCCAATACTAGCTGCCTGCGCGCTCGGTACAGCCGGAGCCCGGCTCAGCAATTGCGAACGTCCAGGGATTCCTCCCACACCAAAGGTGCCAGGACCAAAAGCTCTTGCTGCTCTTCAAGGAGCCAGGCAACCCCATTCACAGCCCCACAAACGATGGTGCTCTCTCTTTCGAGAGCCTCCCAAAATCTAATACTAGCTGCCAGCACCCCTCGGTACGGCCGGAGCCCGGCTCAGCAATTGCGAACGTCCAGGGATTCCTCCCACACCAAAGGGGCCAGGACCAAAAGCTCTTGCTGCTCTTCAAGGAGCCAGGCAACCCCATTCACAGCCCCACAAACGATGGCGCTCTCTCTTGCGACAGCCTCCCAAAGTCCAACAGTAGCTGCCTGCGCTGCTGAGTACAGTCGGAGCCCGGCTCAGCAACTGCGAACGTCCAGGGATTCCTCCCACACCAAAGGTGCCAGGACCAAAAGCTCTTGCTGCTCTTCAAGGAGCCAGGCAACCCCATTCACAGCCCCACAAACGATGGCGCTCTCTCTTGCGACAGCCTCCCAAAGTCCAACACTAGCTGCCTGCGCTGCTGAGTACAGTCGGAGCCCGGCTCAGCAATTGCGAACGTCCAGGGATTCCTCCCACACCAAAGGGGCCAGGACCAAAAGCTCTTGTTGCTCTTCAAGGAGCCAGGCAACCCCATTCACAGCCCCACAAACGATGGCGCTCTCTCTTGCGACAGCCTCCCAAAGTCCAACACTAGAAGCCTGTGCCACTCAGTACAGCCGGAGCCCGGCTCAGCAATTGCGAACGTCCAGGGATTCCTCCCACACCAAAGGTGCCAGGACCAAAAGCTCTTGTTGCTCTTCAAGGAGCCAGGCAACCCCATTCACAGCCCCACAAACGATGGCGCTCTCTCTTGCGACAGCCTCCCAAAGTCCAATACTAGCTGCCTGCGCCGCTCGGTACAGCCGGAGCCCGGCTCAGCAATTGCGAACGTCCAGGGATTCCTCCCACACCAAAGGGGCCAGGACCAAAAGCTCTTGCTGCTCTTCAAGGAGCCAGGCAACCCCATTCACAGCCCCACAAACGATGGCGCTCTCTCTTGCGACAGCCTCCCAAAGTCCAACACTAGCTGCCTGCGCTGCTGAGTACAGCCGGAGCCCGGTTCAGCAATTGCGAACGTCCAGGGATTCCTCCCACACCAAAGGGGCCAGGACCAAAAGCTCTTGCTGCTCTTCAAGGTGCCCGGCAACCCCATTCACAGCCCCACAAACGATGGCGCTCTCTCTTGCAACAGCCTCCCAAAGTCCAACACTAGCTGCCTGCGCGCTCGGTACAGCCGGAGCCCGGCTCAGCAATTGCGAACGTCCAGGGATTCCTCCCACACCAAAGGGGCCAGGACCAAAAGCTCTTGCTGCTCTTCAAGGAGCCAGGCAACCCCATTCACAGCCCCACAAACGCTGGCGCTCTCTCTTGCGACAGCCTCCCAAAGTCCAACACTAGCTGCCTGCGCGTCTGGTACAGCCGGAGCCCGGCTCAGCAATTGCGAACGTCCAGGGATTCCTCCCACACCAAAGGGGCCAGGACCAAAAGCTCTTGCTGCTCTTCAAGGAGCCAGGCAACCCCATTCACAGCCCCACAAACGATGGCGCTCTCTCTTTCGAGAGACTCCCAAAGTCCAATACTAGCTGCCTGCGCCGCTCGGTACAGTCGGAGCCAGGCTCAGCAATTGCGAACGTCCAGGGATTCCTCCCACACCAAAGGGGCCAGGACCAAAAGCTCTTGCTGCTCTTCAAGGAGCCAGGCAACCCCATTCACAGCCCCACAAACGATGGTGCTCTCTCTTTCGAGAGCCTCCCAAAGTCTAATACTAGCTGCCAGCACCCCTCGGTACGGCCGGAGCCCGGCTCAGCAATTGCGAACGTCCAGGGATTCCTCCCACACCAAAGGGGCCAGGACCAAAAGCTCTTGCTGCTCTTCAAGGAGCCAGGCAACCCCATTCACAGCCCCACAAACGATGGCGCTCTCTCTTGCGACAGCCTCCCAAAGTCCAACACTAGCTGCCTGCGCGTCTGGTACAGCCGGAGCCCGGCTCAGCAATTGCGAACGTCCAGGGATCCCTCCCACACCAAAGGTGCCAGGACCAAAAGCTCTTGCTGCTCTTCAAGGAGCCAGGCAACCCCATTCACAGCCCCACAAACGATGGCGCTCTCTCTTTCGAGAGCCTCCCAAAGTCCAATACTAGCTGCCTGCACCCCTCCGTACGGCCGGAGCCCGGCTCAGCAATTGCGAACGTCCAGGGATTCCTCCCACACCAAAGGGGCCAGGACCAAAAGCTCTTGCTGCTCTTCAAGGTGCCAGGCAACCCCATTCACAGCCCCACAAACGATGGCGCTCTCTCTTGCGACAGCCTCCCAAAGTCCAATACTAGCTGCCTGCACCCCTCGGTACGGCCGGAGCCAGGCTCAGCAATTGCGAACGTCCAGGGATTCCTCCCACACCAAAGGGGCCAGGACCAAAAGCTCTTGCTGCTCTTCAAGGAGCCAGGCAACCCCATTCACAGCCCCACAAACGATGGTGCTCTCTCTTGCGAGAGATTCCCGAAGTCCAATACTAGCTGCCTGTGCCACTCAGTACAGCCGGAGCCCGGCTCAGCAATTGCGAACGTCCAGGGATTCCTCCCACACCAAAGGGGCCAGGACCAAAAGCTCTTGCTGCTCTTCAAGGAGCCAGGCAACCCCATTCACAGCCCCACAAACGATGGCGCTCTCTCTTGCGACAGCCTCCCAAAGTCCAACACTAGCTGCCTGCGCGACTGGTACAGCCGGAGCCCGGTTCAGCAATTGCGAACGTCCAGGGATTCCTCCCACACCAAAGGGGCCAGGACCAAAAGCTCTTGCTGCTCTTCAAGGAGCCAGGCAACCCCATTCACAGCCCCACAAACGATGGTGCTCTCTCTTTCGAGAGCCTCCCAAAGTCCAATACTAGCTGCCAGCACCCGTCGGTACGGCCGGAGCCCGGCTCAGCAATTGCGAACGTCCAGGGATTCCTCCCACACCAAAGGTGCCAGGACCAAAAGCTCTTGCTGCTCTTCGAGGAGCCAGGCAACCCCATTCACAGCCCCACAAACGATGGCGCTCTCTCTTGCGACAGCCTCCCAAAGTCCAACACTAGCTGCCTGCGCTGCTGAGTACAGTCGGAGCCCGGCTCAGCAATTGCGAACGTCCAGGGATTCCTCCCACACCAAAGGGGCCAGGACCAAAAGCTCTTGTTGCTCTTCAAGGAGCCAGGCAACCCCATTCACAGCCCCACAAACGATGGCGCTCTCTCTTGCGACAGCCTCCCAAAGTCCAATACTAGCTGCCTGCGCGCTCGGTACAGCCGGAGCCCGGCTCAGCAATTGCGAACGTCCAGGGATTCCTCCCACACCAAAGGTGCCAGGACCAAAAGCTCTTGCTGCTCTTCAAGGAGCCAGGCAACCCCATTCACAGCCCCACAAACGATGGTGCTCTCTCTTGCGACAGCCTCCCAAAATCTAATACTAGCTGCCAGCACCCCTCGGTACGGCCGGAGCCCGGCTCAGCAATTGCGAACGTCCAGGGATTCCTCCCACACCAAAGGGGCCAGGACCAAAAGCTCTTGCTGCTCTTGAAGGAGCCAGGCAACCCCATTCACAGCCCCACAAACGATGGCGCTCTCTCTTGCGACAGCCTCCCAAAGTCCAACACTAGAAGCCTGTGCCACTCAGTACAGCCGGAGCCCGGCTCAGCAACTGCGAACGTCCAGGGATTCCTCCCACACCAAAGGTGCCAGGACCAAAAGCTCTTGCTGCTCTTCAAGGAGCCAGGCAACCCCATTCACAGCCCCACAAACGATGGCGCTCTCTCTTGCGACAGCCTCCCAAAGTCCAACACTAGCTGCCTGCGCTGCTGAGTACAGTCGGAGCCCGGCTCAGCAATTGCGAACGTCCAGGGATTCCTCCCACACCAAAGGGGCCAGGACCAAAAGCTCTTGTTGCTCTTCAAGGAGCCAGGCAACCCCATTCACAGCCCCACAAACGCTGGTGCTCTCTCTTGCGACAGCCTCCCAAAGTCCAACACTAGAAGCCTGTGCCACTCAGTACAGCCGGAGCCCGGCTCAGCAATTGCGAACGTCCAGGGATTCCTCCCACACCAAAGGTGCCAGGACCAAAAGCTCATGCTGCTCTTCAAGGAGCCAGGCAACCCCATTCACAGCCCCACAAACGATGGCGCTCTCTCTTGCGACAGCCTCCCAAAGTCCAACACTAGCTGCCTGCGCTGCTGAGTACAGCCGGAGCCCGGTTCAGCAATTGCGAATGTCCAGGGATTCCTCCCACACCAAAGGTGCCAGGACCAAAAGCTCTTGCTGCTCTTCAAGGTGCCCGGCAACCCCATTCACAGCCCCACAAACGATGGCGCTCTCTCTTGCAACAGCCTCCCAAAGTCCAACACTAGCTGCCTGCGCGCTCGGTACAGCCGGAGCCCGGCTCAGCAATTGCGAACGTCCAGGGATTCCTCCCACACCAAAGGGGCCAGGACCAAAAGCTCTTGCTGCTCTTCAAGGAGCCAGGCAACCCCATTCACAGCCCCACAAACGATGGCGCTCTCTCTTGCGACAGCCTCCCAAAGTCCAATACTAGCTGCCTGCGCGTCTGGTACAGCCGGAGCCCGGCTCAGCAATTGCGAACGTCCAGGGATTCCTCCCACACCAAAGGTGCCAGGACCAAAAGCTCTTGCTGCTCTTCAAGGTGCCAGGCAACCCCATTCACAGCCCCACAAACGATGGCGCTCTCTCTTGCAACAGCCTCCCAAAGTCCAACACTAGCTGCCTGCGCGTCTGGTACAGCCGGAGCCCGGCTCAGCAATTGCGAACGTCCAGGGATCCCTCCCACACCAAAGGTGCCAGGACCAAAAGCTCTTGCTGCTCTTCAAGGAGCCAGGCAACCCCATTCACAGCCCCACAAACGATGGCGCTCTCTCTTTCGAGAGCCTCCCAAAGTCCAATACTAGCTGCCTGCACCCCTCCGTACGGCCGGAGCCCGGCTCAGCAATTGCGAACGTCCAGGGATTCCTCCCACACCAAAGGGGCCAGGACCAAAAGCTCTTGCTGCTCTTCAAGGTGCCAGGCAACCCCATTCACAGCCCCACAAACGATGGCGCTCTCTCTTGCGACAGCCTCCCAAAGTCCAATACTAGCTGCCTGCACCCCTCGGTACGGCCGGAGCCAGGCTCAGCAATTGCGAACGTCCAGGGATTCCTCCCACACCAAAGGGGCCAGGACCAAAAGCTCTTGCTGCTCTTCAAGGAGCCAGGCAACCCCATTCACAGCCCCACAAACGATGGTGCTCTCTCTTGCGAGAGATTCCCGAAGTCCAATACTAGCTGCCTGTGCCACTCAGTACAGCCGGAGCCCGGCTCAGCAATTGCGAACGTCCAGGGATTCCTCCCACACCAAAGGGGCCAGGACCAAAAGCTCTTGCTGCTCTTCAAGGAGCCAGGCAACCCCATTCACAGCCCCACAAACGATGGCGCTCTCTCTTGCGACAGCCTCCCGAAGTCCAACACTAGCTGCCTGCGCGACTGGTACAGCCGGAGCCCGGTTCAGCCATTGCGAACGTCCAGGGATTCCTCCCACACCAAAGGGGCCAGGACCAAAAGCTCTTGCTGCTCTTCAAGGAGCCAGGCAACCCCATTCACAGCCCCACAAACGATGGTGCTCTCTCTTTCGAGAGCCTCCCAAAGTCCAATACTAGCTGCCAGCACCCCTCGGTACGGCCGGAGCCCGGCTCAGCAATTGCGAACGTCCAGGGATTCCTCCCACACCAAAGGTGCCAGGACCAAAAGCTCTTGCTGCTCTTCGAGGAGCCAGGCAACCCCATTCACAGCCCCACAAACGATGGCGCTCTCTCTTGCGACAGCCTCCCAAAGTCCAACACTAGCTGCCTGCGCTGCTGAGTACAGTCGGAGCCCGGCTCAGCAATTGCGAACGTCCAGGGATTCCTCCCACACCAAAGGGGCCAGGACCAAAAGCTCTTGTTGCTCTTCAAGGAGCCAGGCAACCCCATTCACAGCCCCACAAACGATGGCGCTCTCTCTTGCGACAGCCTCCCAAAGTCCAATACTAGCTGCCTGCGCGCTCGGTACAGCCGGAGCCCGGCTCAGCAATTGCGAACGTCCAGGGATTCCTCCCACACCAAAGGTGCCAGGACCAAAAGCTCTTGCTGCTCTTCAAGGAGCCAGGCAACCCCATTCACAGCCCCACAAACGATGGTGCTCTCTCTTTCGAGAGCCTCCCAAAATCTAATACTAGCTGCCAGCACCCCTCGGTACGGCCGGAGCCCGGCTCAGCAATTGCGAACGTCCAGGGATTCCTCCCACACCAAAGGGGCCAGGACCAAAAGCTCTTGCTGCTCTTCAAGGAGCCAGGCAACCCCATTCACAGCCCCACAAACGATGGCGCTCTCTCTTGCGACAGCCTCCCAAAGTCCAACACTAGAAGCCTGTGCCACTCAGTACAGCCGGAGCCCGGCTCAGCAACTGCGAACGTCCAGGGATTCCTCCCACACCAAAGGTGCCAGGACCAAAAGCTCTTGCTGCTCTTCAAGGAGCCAGGCAACCCCATTCACAGCCCCACAAACGATGGCGCTCTCTCTTGCGACAGCCTCCCAAAGTCCAACACTAGCTGCCTGCGCTGCTGAGTACAGTCGGAGCCCGGCTCAGCAATTGCGAACGTCCAGGGATTCCTCCCACACCAAAGGGGCCAGGACCAAAAGCTCTTGTTGCTCTTCAAGGAGCCAGGCAACCCCATTCACAGCCCCACAAACGCTGGTGCTCTCTCTTGCGACAGCCTCCCAAAGTCCAACACTAGAAGCCTGTGCCACTCAGTACAGCCGGAGCCCGGCTCAGCAATTGCGAACGTCCAGGGATTCCTCCCACACCAAAGGTGCCAGGACCAAAAGCTCTTGTTGCTCTTCAAGGAGACAGGCAACCCCATTCACAGCCCCACAAACGCTGGCGCTCTCTCTTGCGACAGCCTCCCAAAGTCCAATACTAGCTGCCAGCACCCCTCGGTACGGCCGGAGCCCGGCTCAGCAATTGCGAACGTCCAGGGATTCCTCCCACACCAAAGGGGCCAGGACCAAAAGCTCTTGCTGCTCTTCAAGGAGCCAGGCAACCCCATTCACAGCCCCACAAACGCTGGCGCTCTCTCTTGCGACAGCCTCCCAAAGTCCAACACTAGCTGCCTGCGCGTCTGGTACAGCCGGAGCCCGGCTCAGCAATTGCGAACGTCCAGGGATTCCTCCCACACCAAAGGGGCCAGGACCAAAAGCTCTTGCTGCTCTTCAAGGAGCCAGGCAACCCCATTCACAGCCCCACAAACGATGGCGCTCTCTCTTTCGAGAGACTCCCAAAGTCCAATACTAGCTGCCTGCGCCGCTCGGTACAGTCGGAGCCAGGCTCAGCAATTGCGAACGTCCAGGGATTCCTCCCACACCAAAGGTGCCAGGACCAAAAGCTCTTGCTGCTCTTCAAGGAGCCAGGCAACCCCATTCACAGCCCCACAAACGATGGTGCTCTCTCTTTCGAGAGCCTCCCAAAGTCTAATACTAGCTGCCAGCACCCCTCGGTACGGCCGGAGCCCGGCTCAGCAATTGCGAACGTCCAGGGATTCCTCCCACACCAAAGGGGCCAGGACCAAAAGCTCTTGCTGCTCTTCAAGGAGCCAGGCAACCCCATTCACAGCCCCACAAACGATGGCGCTCTCTCTTGCGACAGCCTCCCAAAGTCCAACACTAGCTGCCTGCGCGTCTGGTACAGCCGGAGCCCGGCTCAGCAATTGCGAACGTCCAGGGATTCCTCCCACACCAAAGGTGCCAGGACCAAAAGCTCTTGCTGCTCTTCAAGGTGCCAGGCAACCCCATTCACAGCCCCACAAACGATGGCGCTCTCTCTTGCAACAGCCTCCCAAAGTCCAACACTAGCTGCCTGCGCGTCTGGTACAGCCGGAGCCCGGCTCAGCAATTGCGAACGTCCAGGGATCCCTCCCACACCAAAGGTGCCAGGACCAAAAGCTCTTGCTGCTCTTCAAGGAGCCAGGCAACCCCATTCACAGCCCCACAAACGATGGCGCTCTCTCTTTCGAGAGCCTCCCAAAGTCCAATACTAGCTGCCTGCACCCCTCCGTACGGCCGGAGCCCGGCTCAGCAATTGCGAACGTCCAGGGATTCCTCCCACACCAAAGGGGCCAGGACCAAAAGCTCTTGCTGCTCTTCAAGGTGCCAGGCAACCCCATTCACAGCCCCACAAACGATGGCGCTCTCTCTTGCGACAGCCTCCCAAAGTCCAATACTAGCTGCCTGCACCCCTCGGTACGGCCGGAGCCAGGCTCAGCAATTGCGAACGTCCAGGGATTCCTCCCACACCAAAGGGGCCAGGACCAAAAGCTCTTGCTGCTCTTCAAGGAGCCAGGCAACCCCATTCACAGCCCCACAAACGATGGTGCTCTCTCTTGCGAGAGATTCCCGAAGTCCAATACTAGCTGCCTGTGCCACTCAGTACAGCCGGAGCCCGGCTCAGCAATTGCGAACGTCCAGGGATTCCTCCCACACCAAAGGGGCCAGGACCAAAAGCTCTTGCTGCTCTTCAAGGAGCCAGGCAACCCCATTCACAGCCCCACAAACGATGGCGCTCTCTCTTGCGACAGCCTCCCGAAGTCCAACACTAGCTGCCTGTGCGACTGGTACAGCCGGAGCCCGGTTCAGCCATTGCGAACGTCCAGGGATTCCTCCCACACCAAAGGGGCCAGGACCAAAAGCTCTTGCTGCTCTTCAAGGAGCCAGGCAACCCCATTCACAGCCCCACAAACGATGGTGCTCTCTCTTTCGAGAGCCTCCCAAAGTCCAATACTAGCTGCCAGCACCCCTCGGTACGGCCGGAGCCCGGCTCAGCAATTGCGAACGTCCAGGGATTCCTCCCACACCAAAGGTGCCAGGACCAAAAGCTCTTGCTGCTCTTCGAGGAGCCAGGCAACCCCATTCACAGCCCCACAAACGATGGCGCTCTCTCTTGCGACAGCCTCCCAAAGTCCAACACTAGCTGCCTGCGCTGCTGAGTACAGTCGGAGCCCGGCTCAGCAATTGCGAACGTCCAGGGATTCCTCCCACACCAAAGGGGCCAGGACCAAAAGCTCTTGTTGCTCTTCAAGGAGCCAGGCAACCCCATTCACAGCCCCACAAACGATGGCGCTCTCTCTTGCGACAGCCTCCCAAAGTCCAATACTAGCTGCCTGCGCGCTCGGTACAGCCGGAGCCCGGCTCAGCAATTGCGAACGTCCAGGGATTCCTCCCACACCAAAGGTGCCAGGACCAAAAGCTCTTGCTGCTCTTCAAGGAGCCAGGCAACCCCATTCACAGCCCCACAAACGATGGTGCTCTCTCTTTCGAGAGCCTCCCAAAATCTAATACTAGCTGCCAGCACCCCTCGGTACGGCCGGAGCCCGGCTCAGCAATTGCGAACGTCCAGGGATTCCTCCCACACCAAAGGGGCCAGGACCAAAAGCTCTTGCTGCTCTTCAAGGAGCCAGGCAACCCCATTCACAGCCCCACAAACGATGGCGCTCTCTCTTGCGACAGCCTCCCAAAGTCCAACACTAGAAGCCTGTGCCACTCAGTACAGCCGGAGCCCGGCTCAGCAACTGCGAACGTCCAGGGATTCCTCCCACACCAAAGGGGCCAGGACCAAAAGCTCTTGCTGCTCTTCAAGGAGCCAGGCAACCCCATTCACAGCCCCACAAACGATGGCGCTCTCTCTTGCGACAGCCTCCCAAAGTCCAACACTAGCTGCCTGCGCTGCTGAGTACAGTCGGAGCCCGGCTCAGCAATTGCGAACGTCCAGGGATTCCTCCCACACCAAAGGGGCCAGGACCAAAAGCTCTTGTTGCTCTTCAAGGAGCCAGGCAACCCCATTCACAGCCCCACAAACGCTGGTGCTCTCTCTTGCGACAGCCTCCCAAAGTCCAACACTAGAAGCCTGTGCCACTCAGTACAGCCGGAGCCCGGCTCAGCAATTGCGAACGTCCAGGGATTCCTCCCACACCAAAGGTGCCAGGACCAAAAGCTCTTGTTGCTCTTCAAGGAGCCAGGCAACCCCATTCACAGCCCCACAAACGATGGCGCTCTCTCTTGCGACAGCCTCCCAAAGTCCAATACTAGCTGCCTGCGCCGCTCGGTACAGCCGGAGCCCGGCTCAGCAATTGCGAACGTCCAGGGATTCCTCCCACACCAAAGGGGCCAGGACCAAAAGCTCTTGCTGCTCTTCAAGGAGCCAGGCAACCCCATTCACAGCCCCACAAACGATGGCGCTCTCTCTTGCGACAGCCTCCCAAAGTCCAACACTAGCTGCCTGCGCTGCTGAGTACAGCCGGAGCCCGGTTCAGCAATTGCGAATGTCCAGGGATTCCTCCCACACCAAAGGGGCCAGGACCAAAAGCTCTTGCTGCTCTTCAAGGTGCCCGGCAACCCCATTCACAGCCCCACAAACGATGGCGCTCTCTCTTGCAACAGCCTCCCAAAGTCCAACACTAGCTGCCTGCGCGCTCGGTACAGCCGGAGCCCGGCTCAGCAATTGCGAACGTCCAGGGATTCCTCCCACACCAAAGGGGCCAGGACCAAAAGCTCTTGCTGCTCTTCAAGGAGCCAGGCAACCCCATTCACAGCCCCACAAACGATGGCGCTCTCTCTTGCGACAGACTCCCAAAGTCCAACACTAGCTGCCTGCGCTGCTGAGTACAGTCGGAGCCCGGCTCAGCAATTGCGAACGTCCAGGGATTCCTCCCACACCAAAGGGGCCAGGACCAAAAGCTCTTGCTGCTCTTCAAGGAGCCAGGCAACCCCATTCACAGCCCCACAAACGCTGGCGCTCTCTCTTGCGACAGCCTCCCAAAGTCCAATACTAGCTGCCTGCGCCGCTCGGTACAGTCGGAGCCAGGCTCAGCAATTGCGAACGTCCAGGGATTCCTCCCACACCAAAGGGGCCAGGACCAAAAGCTCTTGCTGCTCTTCAAGGAGCCAGGCAACCCCATTCACAGCCCCACAAACGATGGCGCTCTCTCTTTCGAGAGACTCCCAAAGTCTAATACTAGCTGCCAGCACCCCTCGGTACGGCCGGAGCCCGGCTCAGCAATTGCGAACGTCCAGGGATTCCTCCCACACCAAAGGGGCCAGGACCAAAAGCTCTTGCTGCTCTTCAAGGAGCCAGGCAACCCCATTCACAGCCCCACAAACGATGGCGCTCTCTCTTGCGACAGCCTCCCAAAGTCCAACACTAGCTGCCTGCGCTGCTGAGTACAGTCGGAGCCCGGCTCAGCAATTGCGAACGTCCAGGGATTCCTCCCACACCAAAGGGGCCAGGACCAAAAGCTCTTGCTGCTCTTCAAGGAGCCAGGCAACCCCATTCACAGCCCCACAAACGATGGCGCTCTCTCTTGCGACAGCCTCCCAAAGTCCAACACTAGCTGCCTGCGCTGCTGAGTACAGCCGGAGCCCGGTTCAGCAATTGCGAACGTCCAGGGATTCCTCCCACACCAAAGGTGCCAGGACCAAAAGCTCTTGCTGCTCTTCAAGGTGCCCGGCAACCCCATTCACAGCCCCACAAACGATGGTGCTCTCTCTTGCAACAGCCTCCCAAAGTCCAACACTAGCTGCCTGCGCGCTCGGTACAGCCGGAGCCCGGCTCAGCAATTGCGAACGTCCAGGGATTCCTCCCACACCAAAGGTGCCAGGACCAAAAGCTCTTGCTGCTCTTCAAGGAGCCAGGCAACCCCATTCACAGCCCCACAAACGATGGTGCTCTCTCTTTCGAGAGCCTCCCAAAGTCTAATACTAGCTGCCAGCACCCCTCGGTATGGCCGGAGCCCGGCTCAGCAATTGCGAACGTCCAGGGATTCCTCCCACACCAAAGGGGCCAGGACCAAAAGCTCTTGCTGCTCTTCAAGGAGCCAGGCAACCCCATTCACAGCCCCACAAACGCTGGCGCTCTCTCTTGCGACAGCCTCCCAAAGTCCAACACTAGCTGCCTGCGCGTCTGGTACAGCCGGAGCCCGGCTCAGCAATTGCGAACGTCCAGGGATTCCTCCCACACCAAAGGGGCCAGGACCAAAAGCTCTTGCTGCTCTTCAAGGAGCCAGGCAACCCCATTCACAGCCCCACAAACGATGGCGCTCTCTCTTTCGAGAGACTCCCAAAGTCCAATACTAGCTGCCTGCGCCGCTCGGTACGGCCGGAGCCAGGCTCAGCAATTGCGAACGTCCAGGGATTCCTCCCACACCAAAGGGGCCAGGACCAAAAGCTCTTGCTGCTCTTCAAGGAGCCAGGCAACCCCATTCACAGCCCCACAAACGATGGTGCTCTCTCTTTCGAGAGACTCCCAAAGTCTAATACTAGCTGCCAGCACCCCTCGGTACGGCCGGAGCCCGGCTCAGCAATTGCGAACGTCCAGGGATTCCTCCCACACCAAAGGGGCCAGGACCAAAAGCTCTTGCTGCTCTTCAAGGAGCCAGGCAACCCCATTCACAGCCCCACAAACGATGGCGCTCTCTCTTGCGACAGCCTCCCAAAGTCCAACACTAGCTGCCTGCGCTGCTGAGTACAGTCGGAGCCCGGCTCAGCAATTGCGAACGTCCAGGGATTCCTCCCACACCAAAGGGGCCAGGACCAAAAGCTCTTGTTGCTCTTCAAGGAGCCAGGCAACCCCATTCACAGCCCCACAAACGATGGCGCTCTCTCTTGCGACAGCCTCCCAAAGTCCAATACTAGCTGCCTGCGCCGCTCGGTACAGCCGGAGCCCGGCTCAGCAATTGCGAACGTCCAGGGATTCCTCCCACACCAAAGGGGCCAGGACCAAAAGCTCTTGCTGCTCTTCAAGGAGCCAGGCAACCCCATTCACAGCCCCACAAACGATGGCGCTCTCTCTTGCGACAGCCTCCCAAAGTCCAACACTAGCTGCCTGCGCTGCTGAGTACAGCCGGAGCCCGGTTCAGCAATTGCGAACGTCCAGGGATTCCTCCCACACCAAAGGTGCCAGGACCAAAAGCTCTTGCTGCTCTTCAAGGTGCCCGGCAACCCCATTCACAGCCCCACAAACGATGGTGCTCTCTCTTGCAACAGCCTCCCAAAGTCCAACACTAGCTGCCTGCGCGCTCGGTACAGCCGGAGCCCGGCTCAGCAATTGCGAACGTCCAGGGATTCCTCCCACACCAAAGGTGCCAGGACCAAAAGCTCTTGCTGCTCTTCAAGGAGCCAGGCAACCCCATTCACAGCCCCACAAACGATGGTGCTCTCTCTTTCGAGAGCCTCCCAAAGTCTAATACTAGCTGCCAGCACCCCTCGGTACGGCCGGAGCCCGGCTCAGCAATTGCGAACGTCCAGGGATTCCTCCCACACCAAAGGGGCCAGGACCAAAAGCTCTTGCTGCTCTTCAAGGAGCCAGGCAACCCCATTCACAGCCCCACAAACGCTGGCGCTCTCTCTTGCGACAGCCTCCCAAAGTCCAACACTAGCTGCCTGCGCGTCTGGTACAGCCGGAGCCCGGCTCAGCAATTGCGAACGTCCAGGGATTCCTCCCACACCAAAGGGGCCAGGACCAAAAGCTCTTGCTGCTCTTCAAGGAGCCAGGCAACCCCATTCACAGCCCCACAAACGATGGCGCTCTCTCTTTCGAGAGACTCCCAAAGTCCAATACTAGCTGCCTGCGCCGCTCGGTACAGTCGGAGCCAGGCTCAGCAATTGCGAACGTCCAGGGATTCCTCCCACACCAAAGGGGCCAGGACCAAAAGCTCTTGCTGCTCTTCAAGGAGCCAGGCAACCCCATTCACAGCCCCACAAACGATGGTGCTCTCTCTTTCGAGAGCCTCCCAAAGTCTAATACTAGCTGCCAGCACCCCTCGGTACGGCCGGAGCCCGGCTCAGCAATTGCGAACGTCCAGGGATTCCTCCCACACCAAAGGGGCCAGGACCAAAAGCTCTTGCTGCTCTTCAAGGAGCCAGGCAACCCCATTCACAGCCCCACAAACGATGGCGCTCTCTCTTGCGACAGCCTCCCAAAGTCCAACACTAGCTGCCTGCACCCCTCGGTACGGCCGGAGCCAGGCTCAGCAATTGCGAACGTCCAGGGATTCCTCCCACACCAAAGGGGCCAGGACCAAAAGCTCTTGCTGCTCTTCAAGGTGCCAGGCAACCCCATTCACAGCCCCACAAACGATGGCGCTCTCTCTTGCAACAGCCTCCCAAAGTCCAACACTAGCTGCCTGCGCGTCTGGTACAGCCGGAGCCCGGCTCAGCAATTGCGAACGTCCAGGGATCCCTCCCACACCAAAGGTGCCAGGACCAAAAGCTCTTGCTGCTCTTCAAGGAGCCAGGCAACCCCATTCACAGCCCCACAAACGATGTCGCTCTCTCTTTCGAGAGCCTCCCAAAGTCCAATACTAGCTGCCTGCACCCCTCCGTACGGCCGGAGCCCGGCTCAGCAATTGCGAACGTCCAGGGATTCCTCCCACACCAAAGGGGCCAGGACCAAAAGCTCTTACTGCTCTTCAAGGAGCCAGGCAACCCCATTCACAGCCCCACAAACGATGGCGCTCTCTCTTGCGACAGCCTCCCAAAGTCCAACACTAGAAGCCTGTGCCACTCAGTACAGCCGGAGCCCGGCTCAGCAACTGCGAACGTCCAGGGATTCCTCCCACACCAAAGGGGCCAGGACCAAAAGCTCTTGCTGCTCTTGAAGGAGCCAGGCAACCCCATTCACAGCCCCACAAACGATGGCGCTCTCTCTTGCGACAGCCTCCCAAAGTCCAACACTAGAAGCCTGTGCCACTCAGTACAGCCGGAGCCCGGCTCAGCAATTGCGAACGTCCAGGGATTCCTCCCACACCAAAGGGGCCAGGACCAAAAGCTCTTGCTGCTCTTCAAGGAGCCAGGCAACCCCATTCACAGCCCCACAAACGATGGCGCTCTCTCTTTCGAGAGACTCCCAAAGTCCAATACTAGCTGCCTGCGCCGCTCGGTACAGTCGGAGCCAGGCTCAGCAATTGCGAACGTCCAGGGATTCCTCCCACACCAAAGGGGCCAGGACCAAAAGCTCTTGCTGCTCTTCAAGGAGCCAGGCAACCCCATTCACAGCCCCACAAACGATGGTGCTCTCTCTTTCGAGAGCCTCCCAAAGTCTAATACTAGCTGCCAGCACCCCTCGGTACGGCCGGAGCCCGGCTCAGCAATTGCGAACGTCCAGGGATTCCTCCCACACCAAAGGGGCCAGGACCAAAAGCTCTTGCTGCTCTTCAAGGAGCCAGGCAACCCCATTCACAGCCCCACAAACGATGGCGCTCTCTCTTGCGACAGCCTCCCAAAGTCCAACACTAGCTGCCTGCACCCCTCGGTACGGCCGGAGCCAGGCTCAGCAATTGCGAACGTCCAGGGATTCCTCCCACACCAAAGGGGCCAGGACCAAAAGCTCTTGCTGCTCTTCAAGGTGCCAGGCAACCCCATTCACAGCCCCACAAACGATGGCGCTCTCTCTTGCAACAGCCTCCCAAAGTCCAACACTAGCTGCCTGCGCGTCTGGTACAGCCGGAGCCCGGCTCAGCAATTGCGAACGTCCAGGGATCCCTCCCACACCAAAGGTGCCAGGACCAAAAGCTCTTGCTGCTCTTCAAGGAGCCAGGCAACCCCATTCACAGCCCCACAAACGATGTCGCTCTCTCTTTCGAGAGCCTCCCAAAGTCCAATACTAGCTGCCTGCACCCCTCCGTACGGCCGGAGCCCGGCTCAGCAATTGCGAACGTCCAGGGATTCCTCCCACACCAAAGGGGCCAGGACCAAAAGCTCTTACTGCTCTTCAAGGAGCCAGGCAACCCCATTCACAGCCCCACAAACGATGGCGCTCTCTCTTGCGACAGCCTCCCAAAGTCCAATACTAGCTGCCTGCACCCCTCGGTACAGCCGGAGCCCGGCTCAGCAATTGCGAACGTCCAGGGATTCCTCCCACACCAAAGGGGCCAGGACCAAAAGCTCTTGCTGCTCTTCAAGGAGCCAGGCAACCCCATTCACAGCCCCACAAACGATGGCGCTCTCTCTTGCGACAGCCTCCCAAAGTCCAATACTAGCTGCCTGCACCCCTCGGTACAGCCGGAGCCCGGCTCAGCAATTGCGAACGTCCAGGGATTCCTCCCACACCAAAGGGGCCAGGACCAAAAGCTCTTGCTGCTCTTCAAGGAGCCAGGCAACCCCATTCACAGCCCCACAAACGATGGCGCTCTCTCTTGCGACAGCCTCCCAAAGTCCAATGCTAGCTGCCTGCACCCCTCGGTACAGCCGGAGCCCGGCTCAGCAATTGCGAACGTCCAGGGATTCCTCCCACACCAAAGGGGCCAGGACCAAAAGCTCTTGCTGCTCTTCAAGGAGCCAGGCAACCCCATTCACAGCCCCACAAACGATGGCGCTCTCTCTTGCGACAGCCTCCCAAAGTCCAACACTAGCTGCCTGCGCTGCTGAGTACAGTCGGAGCCCGGCTCAGCAATTGCGAACGTCCAGGGATTCCTCCCACACCAAAGGGGCCAGGACCAAAAGCTCTTGCTGCTCTTCAAGGTGCCAGGCAACCCCATTCACAGCCCCACAAACGATGGTGCTCTCTCTTGCGACAGCCTCCCAAAGTCCAACACTAGCTGCCTGCGCGACTGGTACAGCCGGAGCCCGGTTCAGCAATTGCGAACGTCCAGGGATTCCTCCCACACCAAAGGGGCCAGGACCAAAAGCTCTTGCTGCTCTTCAAGGAGCCAGGCAACCCCATTCACAGCCCCACAAACGCTGGCGCTCTCTCTTGCGACAGCCTCCCAAAGTCCAACACGAGAAGCCTGTGCCACTCAGTACAGCCGGAGCCCGGCTCAGCAATTGCGAACGTCCAGGGATTCCTCCCACACCAAAGGGGCCAGGACCAAAAGCTCTTGCTGCTCTTCAAGGAGCCAGGCAACCCCATTCACAGCCCCACAAACGATGGCGCTCTCTCTTGCCACAGCCTCCCAAACTCCAATGCTAGCTGCCTGCACCCCTCGGTACAGCCGGAGCCCGGCTCAGCAATTGCGAACGTCCAGGGATTCCTCCCACACCAAAGGGGCCAGGACCAAAAGCTCTTGCTGCTCTTCAAGGAGCCAGGCAACCCCATTCACAGCCCCACAAACGATGGCGCTCTCTCTTGCGACAGCCTCCCAAAGTCCAACAGTAGCTGCCTGCGCTGCTGAGTACAGTCGGAGCCCGGCTCAGCAACTGCGAACGTCCAGGGATTCCTCCCACACCAAAGGTGCCAGGACCAAAAGCTCTTGCTGCTCTTCAAGGAGCCAGGCAACCCCATTCACAGCCCCACAAACGATGGCGCTCTCTCTTTCGAGAGCCTCCCAAAGTCCAATACTAGCTGCCTGCACCCCTCGGTACAGCCGGAGCCCGGCTCAGCAACTGCGAACGTCCAGGGATTCCTCCCACACCAAAGGTGCCAGGACCAAAAGCTCTTGCTGCTCTTCAAGGTGCCAGGCAACCCCATTCACAGCCCCACAAACGATGGCGCTCTCTCTTGCAACAGCCTCCCAAAGTCCAACACTAGCTGCCTGCGCGTCTGGTACAGCCGGAGCCCGGCTCAGCAATTGCGAACGTCCAGGGATCCCTCCCACACCAAAGGTGCCAGGACCAAAAGCTCTTGCTGCTCTTCAAGGAGCCAGGCAACCCCATTCACAGCCCCACAAACGATGGCGCTCTCTCTTTCGAGAGCCTCCCAAAGTCCAATACTAGCTGCCTGCACCCCTCCGTACGGCCGGAGCCCGGCTCAGCAATTGCGAACGTCCAGGGATTCCTCCCACACCAAAGGGGCCAGGACCAAAAGCTCTTGCTGCTCTTCAAGGAGCCAGGCAACCCCATTCACAGCCCCACAAACGATGGCGCTCTCTCTTGCGACAGCCTCCCAAAGTCCAACACTAGCTGCCTGCGCTGCTGAGTACAGTCGGAGCCCGGCTCAGCAATTGCGAACGTCCAGGGATTCCTCCCACACCAAAGGGGCCAGGACCAAAAGCTCTTGCTGCTCTTCAAGGAGCCAGGCAACCCCATTCACAGCCCCACAAACGCTGGCGCTCTCTCTTGCGACAGCCTCCCAAAGTCCAACACTAGCTGCCTGCGCGTCTGGTACAGCCGGAGCCCGGCTCAGCAATTGCGAACGTCCAGGGATTCCTCCCACACCAAAGGGGCCAGGACCAAAAGCTCTTGCTGCTCTTCAAGGAGCCAGGCAACCCCATTCACAGCCCCACAAACGATGTCGCTCTCTCTTTCGAGAGACTCCCAAAGTCCAATACTAGCTGCCTGCGCCGCTCGGTACAGTCGGAGCCAGGCTCAGCAATTGCGAACGTCCAGGGATTCCTCCCACACCAAAGGGGCCAGGACCAAAAGCTCTTGCTGCTCTTCAAGGAGCCAGGCAACCCCATTCACAGCCCCACAAACGATGGTGCTCTCTCTTTCGAGAGCCTCCCAAAGTCTAATACTAGCTGCCAGCACCCCTCGGTACGGCCGGAGCCCGGCTCAGCAATTGCGAACGTCCAGGGATTCCTCCCACACCAAAGGGGCCAGGACCAAAAGCTCTTGCTGCTCTTCAAGGAGCCAGGCAACCCCATTCACAGCCCCACAAACGATGGCGCTCTCTCTTGCGACAGCCTCCCAAAGTCCAACACTAGAAGCCTGTGCCACTCAGTACAGCCGGAGCCCGGCTCAGCAACTGCGAACGTCCAGGGATTCCTCCCACACCAAAGGGGCCAGGACCAAAAGCTCTTGCTGCTCTTCAAGGAGCCAGGCAACCCCATTCACAGCCCCACAAACGATGGCGCTCTCTCTTGCGACAGCCTCCCAAAGTCCAACACTAGAAGCCTGTGCCACTCAGTACAGCCGGAGCCCGGTTCAGCAATTGCGAACGTCCAGGGATTCCTCCCACACCAAAGGGGCCAGGACCAAAAGCTCTTGCTGCTCTTCAAGGAGCCAGGCAACCCCATTCACAGCCCCACAAATGATGGCGCTCTCTCTTGCGACAGCCTCCCAAAGTCCAACACTAGCTGCCTGTGCCGCTCAGTACAGCCGGAGCCCGGCTCAGCAATTGCGAACGTCCAGGGATTCCTCCCACACCAAAGGGGCCAGGACCAAAAGCTCTTGCTGCTCTTCAAGGTGCCAGGCAACCCCATTCACAGCCCCACAAACGATGGCGCTCTCTCTTGCGACAGCCTCCCAAAGTCCAATACTAGCTGCCTGCACCCCTCGGTACGGCCGGAGCCCGGCTCAGCAATTGCGAACGTCCAGGGATTCCTCCCACACCAAAGGGGCCAGGACCAAAAGCTCTTGCTGCTCTTCAAGGAGCCAGGCAACCCCATTCACAGCCCCACAAACGATGGCGCTCTCTCTTGCGACAGCCTCCCAAAGTCCAATACTAGCTGCCTGCACCCCTCGGTACAGCCGGAGCCAGGCTCAGCAACTGCGAACGTCCAGGGATTCCTCCCACACCAAAGGGGCCAGGACCAAAAGCTCTTGCTGCTCTTCAAGGAGCCAGGCAACCCCATTCACAGCCCCACAAACGATGGCGCTCTCTCTTGCGACAGCCTCCCAAAGTCCAATGCTAGCTGCCTGCACCCCTCGGTACAGCCGGAGCCCGGCTCAGCAATTGCGAACGTCCAGGGATTCCTCCCACACCAAAGGGGCCAGGACCAAAAGCTCTTGCTGCTCTTCAAGGAGCCAGGCAACCCCATTCACAGCCCCACAAACGATGGTGCTCTCTTTTTCGAGAGCCTCCCAAAGTCCAATACTTGCTGCCAGCACCCCTCGGTACGGCCGGAGCCCGGCTCAGCAATTGCGAACGTCCAGGGATTCCTGCCACACCAAAGGTGCCAGGACCAAAAGCTCTTGCTGCTCTTCGAGGAGCCAGGCAACCCCATTCACAGCCCCACAAACGATGGCGCTCTCTCTTGCGACAGCCTCCCAAAGTCCAACACTAGCTGCCTGCGCTGCTGAGTACAGTCGGAGCCCGGCTCAGCAATTGCGAACGTCCAGGGATTCCTCCCACACCAAAGGGGCCAGGACCAAAAGCTCTTGTTGCTCTTCAAGGAGCCAGGCAACCCCATTCACAGCCCCACAAACGCTGGCGCTCTCTCTTGCGACAGCCTCCCAAAGTCCAACACTAGCTGCCTGCGCTGCTGAGTACAGCCGGAGCCCGGTTCAGCAATTGCGAACGTCCAGGGATTCCTCCCACACCAAAGGTGCCAGGACCAAAAGCTCTTGCTGCTCTTCAAGGAGCCAGGCAACCCCATTCACAGCCCCACAAACGATGGTGCTCTCTCTTGCGACAGCCTCCCAAAGTCCAATACTAGCTGCCTGCGCGCTCGGTACAGCCGGAGCCCGGCTCAGCAATTGCGAACGTCCAGGGATTCCTCCCACACCAAAGGGGCCAGGACCAAAAGCTCTTGCTGCTCTTCAAGGTGCCAGGCAACCCCATTCACAGCCCCACAAACGATGGCGCTCTCTCTTGCGACAGCCTCCCAAAGTCCAATACTAGCTGCCTGCACCCCTCGGTACGGCCGGAGCCCGGCTCAGCAATTGCGAACGTCCAGGGATTCCTCCCACACCAAAGGGGCCAGGACCAAAAGCTCTTGCTGCTCTTCAAGGAGCCAGGCAACCCCATTCACAGCCCCACAAACGATGGCGCTCTCTCTTGCGACAGCCTCCCAAAGTCCAATACTAGCTGCCTGCACCCCTCGGTACAGCCGGAGCCAGGCTCAGCAACTGCGAACGTCCAGGGATTCCTCCCACACCAAAGGGGCCAGGACCAAAAGCTCTTGCTGCTCTTCAAGGAGCCAGGCAACCCCATTCACAGCCCCACAAACGATGGCGCTCTCTCTTGCGACAGCCTCCCAAAGTCCAATGCTAGCTGCCTGCACCCCTCGGTACAGCCGGAGCCCGGCTCAGCAATTGCGAACGTCCAGGGATTCCTCCCACACCAAAGGTGCCAGGACCAAAAGCTCTTGCTGCTCTTCAAGGAGCCAGGCAACCCATTCACAGCCCCACAAACGATGGTGCTCTCTTTTTCGAGAGCCTCCCAAAGTCCAATACTAGCTGCCAGCACCCCTCGGTACGGCCGGAGCCCGGCTCAGCAATTGCGAACGTCCAGGGATTCCTGCCACACCAAAGGTGCCAGGACCAAAAGCTCTTGCTGCTCTTCGAGGAGCCAGGCAACCCCATTCACAGCCCCACAAACGATGGCGCTCTCTCTTGCGACAGCCTCCCAAAGTCCAACACTAGCTGCCTGCGCTGCTGAGTACAGTCGGAGCCCGGCTCAGCAATTGCGAACGTCCAGGGATTCCTCCCACACCAAAGGGGCCAGGACCAAAAGCTCTTGTTGCTCTTCAAGGAGCCAGGCAACCCCATTCACAGCCCCACAAACGATGGCGCTCTCTCTTGCGACAGCCTCCCAAAGTCCAACACTAGCTGCCTGCGCTGCTGAGTACAGCCGGAGCCCGGTTCAGCAAGAGCGTTTGGTCCTGGCACCTTTGGTGGGGAGGAATCCCTGGACGTTCGCAATTGCTGAACCGGGCTCCGCTGTACTCAGCAGCGCAGGCAGCTAGTGTTGGACTTTGGGAGGCTGTCCAAGAGAGAGCGCCATCGTTTGTGGGCTGTGAATGGGTTGCCTGGCTCCTTGAAGAGCAACAAGAGCTTTTGGTCCTGGCCCCTTTGGTGTGGGAGGAATCCCTGGACGTTCGCAATTGCTGAGCCGGCTCCGACTGTACTCAGCAGCGCAGGCAGCTAGTGTGTTGGACTTTGGGAGGCTGTCGCAAGAGAGAGCGCCATCGTTTGTGGGGCTGTGAATGGGGTTGCCTGGCTCCTCGAAGAGCATCAAGAGCTTTTGGTCCTGGCACCTTGGTGTGGCAGGAATCCTGGACGTTCGCAATTGCTGAGCCGGCCTCCGCCGTACCGAGGGTGCTGGCAGCTAGTATTGGACTTTGGAGGCTCTCGAAAAAGAGACACATCGTTTGTGGGGCTGTGAATGTGGTTGCCTGGCTCCTTGAAGAGCAGCAAGGAGCTTTGGTCCTGGCACCTTTGGTGTGGAGGAATCCCTGGACGTTCGCAATTGCTGAGCCGGGCTCCGGCTGTACCGAGGGGTGCAGGCAGCTAGCATTGGACTTTGGGAGGCTGTCGCAAGAGAGAGCGCCATCGTTTGTGGGGCTGTGAATGGGTTGCCCTGGCTCCTTGAAGAGCAGCAAGAGCTTTTGGTCCTGGCCCCTTTGGTGTGGGAGGAATCCCTGGACGTTCGCAGTTGCTGAGCCTGGCTCCGGCTGTACCGAGGGGGTGCAGGCAGCACTAGTATTGGACTTTGGGAGGCTGTCGCAAGAGAGAGCGCCATCGTTTGTGGGGCTGTGAATGGGGTTGCCTGGCTCCTTGAAGAGCAGCAAGAGCTTTTGGTCCTGGCCCCTTTGGTGTGGGAGGAATCCCTGGACGTTCGCAATTGCTGAGCCGGGCTCCGGCCGTACCGAGGGTGCAGGCAGCTAGTATTGGACTTTGGGAGGCTGTCGCAGAGAGAGAGCGCCATCGTTTGTGGGGCTGTGAATGGGTTGCCCTGGCACCTTGAAGAGCAGCAAGAGCTTTTGGTCCTGGCCCCTTTGGTGTGGGAGGAATCCCTGGACGTTCGCAATTGCTGAGCCGGGCTCCGGCTGTACCGAGCGCGCAGGCAGCTAGTATTGGACTTTGGGAGGCTGTCGCAAGAGAGAGCACCATCGTTTGTGGGGGCTGTGAATGGGGTTGCCTGGCTCCTTGAAGAGCAGCAAGAGCTTTTGGTCCTGGCACCTTTGGTGTGGGAGGAATCCCTGGACGTTCGCAATTGCTGAACCGGGCTCCGGCTGTACTCAGCAGCGCAGGCAGCTAGTGTTGGACTTTGGGAGGCTGTCGCAAGAGAGAGCGCCAGCGTTTGTGGGGCTGTGAATGGGTTGCCTGGCTCCTTGAAGAGCAACAAGAGCTTTTGGTCCTGGCCCCTTTGGTGTGGGAGGAATCCCTGGACGTTCGCAATTGCTGAGCCGGGCTCCGACTGTACTCAGCAGCGCAGGCAGCTAGTGTTGGACTTTGGGAGGCTGTCGCAAGAGAGAGCGCCATCGTTTGTGGGGCTGTGAATGGGGTTGCCTGGCTCCTCGAAGAGCAGCAAGAGCTTTTGGTCCTGGCACCTTTGTGTGGCAGGAATCCCTGGACGTTCGCAATTGCTGAGCCGGGCTCCGGCCGTACCGAGGGGTGCTGGCAGCAAGTATTGGACTTTGGGAGGCTCTCGAAAAAGAGAGCACCATCGTTTGTGGGGCTGTGAATGGGGTTTGCCTGGCTCCTTGAAGAGCAGCAAGAGCTTTTGGTCCTGGCCCCTTTGGGTGTGGGAGGAATCCCTGGACGTTCGCAATTGCTGAGCCGGGCTCCGGCTGTACCGAGGGGTGCAGGCAGCTAGCATTGGACTTTGGGAGGCTGTCGCAAGAGAGAGCGCCATCGTTTGTGGGGCTGTGAATGGGGTTGCCTGCTCCTTGAAGAGCAGCAAGAGCTTTTGGTCCTGGCCCCTTTGGTGTGGGAGGAATCCCTGGACGTTCGCAGTTGCTGAGCCTGGCTCCGGCTGTACCGAGGGGTGCAGGCAGCTAGTATTGGACTTTGGGAGGCTGTCGCAAGAGAGAGCGCCATCGTTTGTGGGGCTGTGAATGGGGTTGCCTGGCTCCTTGAAGAGCAGCAAGAGCTTTTGGTCCTGGCCCCTTTGGTGTGGGAGGAATCCCTGGACGTTCGCAATTGCTGAGCGGGCCGCTCCGGCCGTACCGAGGGGTGCAGGCAGCTAGTATTGGACTTTGGGAGGCTGTCGCAAGAGAGAGCGCCATCGTTTGTGGGGCTGTGAATGGGGTTGCCTGGCACCTTGAAGAGCAGCAAGAGCTTTTGGTCCTGGCCCCTTTGGTGTGGGAGGAATCCCTGGACGTTCGCAATTGCTGAGCCCGGGCTCGGCTGTACTGAGCGGCACAGGGCAGCTAGTGTTGGACTTTGGGAGGCTGTCGCAAGAGAGAGCGCCATCATTTGTGGGGCTGTGAATGGGGTTGCCTGGCTCCTTGAAGAGCAGCAAGAGCTTTTGGTCCTGGCCCCTTTGGTGTGGGAGGAATCCCTGGACGTTCGCAATTGCTGAACCGGGCTCCGGCTGTACTGAGTGGCACAGGCTTCTAGTGTTGGACTTTGGGAGGCTGTCGCAAGAGAGAGCGCCATCGTTTGTGGGGGCTGTGAATGGGGTTGCCTGGCTCCTTGAAGAGCAGCAAGAGCTTTTGGTCCTGGCCCCTTTGGTGTGGGAGGAATCCCTGGACGTTCGCAGTTGCTGAGCCGGGCTCCGGCTGTACTGAGTGGCACAGGCTTCTAGTGTTGGACTTTGGGAGGCTGTCGCAAGAGAGAGCGCCATCGTTTGTGGGGCTGTGAATGGGGTTGCCTGGCTCCTTGAAGAGCAGCAAGAGCTTTTGGTCCTGGCCCCTTTGGTGTGGGAGGAATCCCTGGACGTTCGCAATTGCTGAGCCGGGCTCCGGCCGTACCGAGGGGTGCTGGCAGCTAGTATTAGACTTTGGGAGGCTCTCGAAAGAGAGAGCACCATCGTTTGTGGGGCTGTGAATGGGGTTTGCCTGGCTCCTTGAAGAGCAGCAAGAGCTTTTGGTCCTGGCCCCTTTGGTGTGGGAGGAATCCCTGACGTTCGCAATTGCTGAGCCTGGCTCCGACTGTACCGAGCGGGCGCAGGCAGCTAGTATTGGACTTTGGGAGTCTCTCGAAAGAGAGAGCGACATCGTTTGTGGGGCTGTGAATGGGGGTTGCCTGGCTCCTTGAAGAGCAGCAAGAGCTTTTGGTCCTGGCCCCTTTGGTGTGGGAGGAATCCTGACGTTCGCAATTGCTGAGCCGGGCTCCGGCTGTACCAGACGCGCAGGCAGCTAGTGTTGGACTTTGGGAGGCTGTCGCAAGAGAGAGCGCCAGCGTTTGTGGGCTGTGAATGGGGTTGCCTGGCTCCTTGAAGAGCAGCAAGAGCTTTTGGTCCTGGCCCCTTTGGTGTGGAGGAATCCCTGGACGTTCGCAATTGCTGAGCGGGCTCCGACTGTACTCAGCAGCGCAGGCAGCTAGTGTTGGACTTTGGGAGGCTGTCGCAAGAGAGAGCGCCATCGTTTGTGGGGCTGTGAATGGGGTTGCCTGGCTCCTTGAAGAGCAGCAAGAGCTTTTGGTCCTGGCCCCTTTGGTGTGGGAGGAATCCCTGGACGTTCGCAATTGCTGAGCCGGGCTCCGGCCGTACGGAGGGGTGCAGGCAGCTAGTATTGGACTTTGGGAGGCTCTCGAAAGAGAGAGCGCCATCGTTGTGGGGCTGTGAATGGGGGTTGCCTGGCTCCTTGAAGAGCAGCAAGAGCTTTTGGTCCTGGCACCTTTGGTGTGGGAGGGATCCCTGGACGTTCGCAATTGCTGAGCCGGGCTCCGGCTGTACCAGACCGGCAGGCAGCTAGTGTTGGACTTTGGGAGGCTGTTGCAAGAGAGAGCGCCATCGTTTGTGGGGCTGTGAATGGGGTTGCCTGGCACCTTGAAGAGCAGCAAGAGCTTTTGGTCCTGGCACCTTTGGTGTGGGAGGAATCCCTGGACGTTCGCAGTTGCTGAGCCGGGCTCCGCTGTACCGAGGGGTGCAGGCAGCTAGTATTGGACTTTGGGAGGCTCTCGAAAGAGAGAGCGCCATCGTTTGTGGGGCTGTGAATGGGGTTGCCTGGCTCTTGAAGAGCAGCAAGAGCTTTTGGTCCTGGCACCTTTGTGTGGGGAGGAATCCCTGGACGTTCGCAGTTGCTGAGCCGGGCTCCGACTGTACTCAGAGCGCAGGCAGCTACTGTTGGACTTTGGGAGGCTGTCGCAAGAAGAGAGCGCCATCGTTTGTGGGGCTGTGAATGGGGTTGCTGGCTCCTTGAAGAGCAGCAAGAGCTTTTGGTCCTGGCCCCTTTGGTGTGGGAGGAATCCCTGGACGTTCGCAATTGCTGAGCCGGGCTCCGGCTGTACCGAGGGGTGCAGGCAGCTAGCATTGGAGTTTGGGAGGCTGTGGCAAGAGAGAGCGCCATCGTTTGTGGGGCTGTGAATGGGGTTGCCTGGCTCCTTGAAGAGCAGCAAGAGCTTTTGGTCCTGGCCCCTTTGGTGTGGGAGGAATCCCTGGACGTTCGCAATTGCTGAGCCGGCTCCGGCTGTACTGAGGTGGCACAGGCTTCTCGTGTTGGACTTTGGGAGGCTGTCGCAAGAGAGAGCGCCAGCGTTTGTGGGGCTGTGAATGGGGTTGCCTGGCTCCTTGAAGAGCAGCAAGAGCTTTTGGTCCTGGCCCCCTTTGGTGTGGGAGGAATCCCTGGACGTTCGCAATTGCTGAACCGGGCTCCGGCTGTACCAGTCGCGCAGGCAGCTAGTGTTGGACTTTGGGAGGCTGTCGCAAGAGAGAGCACCATCGTTTTGTGGGGCTGTGAATGGGGTTGCCTGGCACCTTGAAGAGCAGCAAGAGCTTTTGGTCCTGGCCCCTTTGGTGTGGAGGAATCCCTGGACGTTCGCATTGCTGAGCCGGGCTCCGTCTGTACTCAGCAGCGCAGGCAGCTAGTGTTGGACTTTGGGAGGCTGTCGCAAGAGAGAGCGCCATCGTTTGTGGGGGGCTGTGAATGGGGTTGCCTGGCTCCTTGAAGAGCAGCAAGAGCTTTGGTCCTGGCCCCTTTGGTGTGGGAGGAATCCCTGGACGTTCGCAATTGCTGAGCCGGGCTCCGGCTGTACCGAGGGGTGCAGGCAGCTAGCATTGGACTGTTGGGAGGCTGTCGCAAGAGAGAGCGCCATCGTTTGTGGGGCTGTGAATGGGGTTGCCTGGCTCCTTGAAGAGCAGCAAGAGCTTTTGGTCCTGGCCCCTTGGTGTGGGGAGGAATCCCTGGACGTTCGCAATTGCTGAGCCGGGCTCCGGCTGTACCGAGGGGTGCAGGCAGCTAGTATTGGACTTTGGGAGGCTGTCGCAAGAGAGAGCGCCATCGTTTGTGGGGCTGTGAATGGGGTTGCCTGGCTCCTTGAAGAGCAGCAAGAGCTTTTGGTCCTGGCCCCTTTGGTGTGGGAGGAATCCCTGGACCGTTCGCAATTGCTGAGCCGGGCTCCGGCTGTACCGAGGGTGCAGGCAGCTAGTATTGGACTTTGGGAGGCTGTCGCAAGAGAGAGCGCCATCGTTTGTGGGGCTGTGAATGGGGTTGCCTGGCTCCTTGAAGAGCAGTAAGAGCTTTTGGTCCTGGCCCCTTTGGTGTGGGAGGAATCCCTGACGTTCGCAATTGCTGAGCCGGGCTCCGGCCGTACGGAGGGGTGCAGGCAGCTAGTATTGGACTTTGGGAGGCTCTCGAAAGAGAGAGCGACATCGTTTGTGGGGCTGTGAATGGGGTTGCCTGGCTCCTTGAAGAGCAGCAAGAGCTTTTGGTCCTGGCACCTTTGGTGTGGGAGGGATCCCTGACGTTCGCAATTGCTGAGCCGGGCTCCGGCTGTACCAGACGCGCAGGCAGCTAGTGTTGGACTTTGGGAGGCTGTTGCAAGAGAGAGCGCCATCGTTTGTGGGGCTGTGAATGGGTTGCCTGGCACCTTGAAGAGCAGCAAGAGCTTTTGGTCCTGGCCCCTTTGGTGTGGGAGGAATCCCTGGACGTTCGCAATTGCTGAGCCTGGCTCCGGCCGTACCGAGGGGTGCAGGCAGCTAGTGTTGGACTTTGGGAGGCTGTCGCAAGAGAGAGCGCCATCGTTTGTGGGGCTGTGAATGGGGTTGCCTGGCTCCTTGAAGAGCAGCAAGAGCTTTTGGTCCTGGCCCCTTTGGTGTGGGAGGAATCCCTGGACGTTCGCAATTGCTGAGCCGGGCTCCGGCCGTACCGAGGGGTGCTGGCAGCTAGTATTAGACTTTGGGAGGCTCTCGAAGAGAGAGCACCATCGTTTGTGGGGCTGTGAATGGGGTTGCCTGGCTCCTTGAAGAGCAGCAAGAGCTTTTGGTCCTGGCCCCTTTGGTGTGGGAGGAATCCCTGGACGTTCGCAATTGCTGAGCCTGGCTCCGACTGTACCGAGCGGCGCAGGCAGCTAGTATTGGACTTTGGGAGTCTCTCGAAAGAGAGAGGCCATCGTTTGTGGGGCTGTGAATGGGGTTGCCTGGCTCCTTGAAGAGCAGCAAGAGCTTTTGGTCCTGGCCCCTTTGGTGTGGGAGGAATCCCTGGACGTTCGCAATTGCTGAGCCGGGCTCCGGCTGTACTGAGTGGCACAGGCTTCTAGTGTTGGACTTTGGGAGGCTGTCGCAAGAGAGAGCGCCATCGTTTGTGGGGCTGTGAATGGGGTTGCCTGGCTCCTTCAAGAGCAGCAAGAGCTTTTGGTCCTGGCCCCTTTGGTGTGGGAGGAATCCCTGGACGTTCGCAGTTGCTGAGCCGGGCTCCGGCTGTACTGAGTGGCACAGGCTTCTAGTGTTGGACTTTGGGAGGCTGTCGCAAGAGAGAGCGCCATCGTTTGTGGGCTGTGAATGGGGTTGCCTGGCTCCTTGAAGAGCAGTAAGAGCTTTTGGTCCTGGCCCCTTTGGTGTGGGAGGAATCCCTGGACGTTCGCAATTGCTGAGCCGGGCTCCGGCCGTACGGAGGGGTGCAGGCAGCTAGTATTGGACTTTGGGAGGCTCTCGAAAGGAGAGAGCGACATCGTTTGTGGGGCTGTGAATGGGGTTGCCTGGCTCCTTGAAGAGCAGCAAGAGCTTTTGGTCCTGGCACCTTTGGTGTGGAGGGATCCCTGGACGTTCGCAATGCTGAGCCGGGCTCCGGGCTGTACCAGACGCGCAGGCAGCTAGTGTTGACTTTGGGAGGCTGTTGCAAGAGAGAGCGCCATCGTTTGTGGGGCTGTGAATGGGGTTGCCTGGCACCTTGAAGAGCAGCAAGAGCTTTTGGTCCTGGCCCCTTTGGTGTGGGAGGAATCCCTGGACGTTCGCAATTGCTGAGCTGGCTCCGGCCGTACCGAGGGGTGCAGGCAGCTAGTGTTGGACTTTGGGTAGGCTGTCGCAAGAGAGAGCGCCATCGTTTGTGGGGCTGTGAATGGGGTTGCCTGGCTCCTTGAAGAGCAGCAAGAGCTTTTGGTCCTGGCCCCTTTGGTGTGGGAGGAATCCCTGGACGTTCGCAATTGCTGAGCCGGGCTCCGGCCGTACCGAGGGGTGCTGGCAGCTAGTATTAGACTTTGGGAGGCTCTCGAAAGAGAGAGCACCATCGTTTGTGGGGCTGTGAATGGGGTTGCCTGGCTCCTTGAAGAGCAGCAAGAGCTTTTGTCCTGGCCCCTTTGGTGTGGGAGGAATCCCTGGACGTTCGCAATTGCTGAGCCTCGGCTCCGACTGTACCGAGCGGCGCAGGCAGCTAGTATTGGACTTTGGGAGTCTCTCGAAAGAGAGAGCGCCATCGTTTGTGGGGCTGTGAATGGGGTTGCCTGGCTCCTTGAAGAGCAGCAAGAGCTTTTGGTCCTGGCCCCTTTGGTGTGGGAGGAATCCCTGGACGTTCGCAATTGCTGAGCCGGGCTCCGGCTGTACCAGACGCGCAGGCAGCTAGTGTTGACTTTGGGAGGCTGTCGCAAGAGAGAGCGCCAGCGTTTGTGGGGCTGTGAATGGGGTTGCCTGGCTCCTTGAAGAGCAGCAAGAGCTTTTGGTCCTGGCCCCTTTGGTGTGGGAGGAATCCCTGACGTTCGCAATTGCTGAGCCGGGCTCCGGCCGTACCGAGGGGTGCTGGCAGCTAGTATTAGACTTTGGGAGGCTCTCGAAAGAGAGAGCACCATCGTTTGTGGGCTGTGAATGGGGTTGCCTGGCTCCTTGAAGAGCAGCAAGAGCTTTTGGTCCTGGAACCTTTGTGTGGGAGGAATCCCTGGACGTTCGCAATTGCTGAGCCGGGCTCCGGCTGTACCGAGCGCCGCAGGCAGCTAGTGTTGGACTTTGGGAGGCTGTTGCAAGAGAGAGCACCATCGTTTGTGGGGCTGTGAATGGGGTTGCCGGGCACCTTGAAGAGCAGCAAGAGCTTTTGGTCCTGGCACCTTTGGTGTGGGAGGAATCCCTGGACGTTCGCAATTGCTGAACCGGGCTCCGGCTGTACTCAGCAGCGCAGGCAGCTAGTGTTGGACTTTGGAGGCTGTCGCAAGAGAGAGCGCCATCGTTTGTGGGGCTGTGAATGGGGTTGCCTGGCTCCTTGAAGAGCAGCAAGAGCTTTTGGTCCTGGCCCCTTTGGTGTGGGAGGAATCCCTGGACGTTCGCAATTGCTGAGCCGGGCTCCGGCTGTACCGAGCGGCGCAGGCAGCTAGTATTGACTTTGGGAGGCTGTCGCAAGAGAGAGCGCCATCGTTTGTGGGGCTGTGAATGGGGTTGCCTGGCTCCTTGAAGAGCAACAAGAGCTTTTGGTCCTGGCCCCTTTGGTGTGGGAGGAATCCCTGGACGTTCGCAATTGCTGAGCCGGGCTCCGACTGTACTCAGCAGCGCAGGCAGCTAGTGTTGGACTTTGGGAGGCTGTCGCAAGAGAGAGCGCCAACGTTTGTGGGGCTGTGAATGGGGTTGCCTGGCTCCTTGAAGAGCAGCAAGAGCTTTTGGTCCTGGCCCCTTTGGTGTGGGAGGAATCCCTGGACGTTCGCAATTGCTGAGCCGGCTCCGGCCGTACCGAGGGTGCTGGCAGCTAGTATTAGACTTTGGGAGTCTCTCGAAAGAGAGAGCACCATCGTTTGTGGGGCTGTGAATGGAGGTTGCCTGGCTCCTTGAAGAGCAGCAAGAGCTTTGGTCCTGGCCCCTTTGGTGTGGGAGGAATCCCTGGACGTTCGCAATTGCTGAGCCTGGCTCCGGCCGTACCGAGCGGCGCAGGCAGCTAGTATTGGACTTTGGGAGTCTCTCGAAAGAGAGAGCGCCATCGTTTGTGGGGCTGTGAATGGGGTTGCCTGGCTCCTTGAAGAGCAGCAAGAGCTTTTGGTCCTGGCCCCTTTGGTGTGGGAGGAATCCCTGGACGTTCGCAATTGCTGAGCCGGGCTCCGGCTGTACCAGACGCGCAGGCAGCTAGTGTTGGACTTTGGGAGGCTGTCGCAAGAGAGAGCGCCAGCGTTTGTGGGGCTGTGAATGGGGTTGCCTGGCTCCTTGAAGAGCAGCAAGAGCTTTTGGTCCTGGCCCCTTTGGTGTGGGAGGAATCCCTGACGTTCGCAATTGCTGAGCCGGGCTCCGGCCATACCGAGGGGTGCTGGCAGCTAGTATTAGACTTTGGGAGGCTCTCGAAAGAGAGAGCACCATCGTTTGTGGGGCTGTGAATGGGGTTGCCTGGCTCCTTGAAGAGCAGCAAGAGCTTTTGTCCTGGCACCTTTGGTGTGGGAGGAATCCCTGGACGTTCGCAATTGCTGAGCCGGCTCCGGCTGTACCGAGCGCGCAGGCAGCTAGTGTTGGACTTTGGGAGGCTGTTGCAAGAGAGAGCACCATCGTTTGTGGGGCTGTGAATGGGTTGCCGGGCACCTTGAAGAGCAGCAAGAGCTTTTGGTCCTGGCACCTTTGGTGTGGGAGGAATCCCTGGACGTTCGCAATTGCTGAACCGGGCTCCGGCTGTACTCAGCAGCGCAGGCAGCTAGTGTTGGACTTTGGGAGGCTGTCCGCAAGAGAGAGCGCCATCGTTTGTGGGGCTGTGAATGGTGGTTGCCTGGCTCCTTGAAGAGCAGCAAGAGCTTTTGTCCTGGCCCCTTTGGTGTGGGAGAATCCCTGGACGTTCGCAATTGCTGAGCCGGGCTCCGACTGTACTCAGCAGCGCAGGCAGCTAGTGTTGGACTTTGGAGGCTGTCGCAAGAGAGAGCGCCATCGTTTGTGGGGCTGTGAATGGGGGTTGCCTGGCTCCTTGAAGAGCAGCAAGAGCTTTGGTCCTGGCCCCTTTGGTGTGGGAGGAATCCCTGGACGTTCGCAATTGCTGAGCCGGGCTCCGGCCGTACCGAGGGGTGCTTGGCAGCTAGTATTAGACTTTGGGAGTCTCTCGAAAGAGAGAGCGCCATCGTTTGTGGGGCTGTGAATGGGGTTGCCTGGCTCCTTGAAGAGCAGCAAGAGCTTTTGGTCCTGGCCCCTTTGGTGTGGGAGGAATCCCTGGACGTTCGCAATTGCTGAGCCTGGCTCCGACTGTACCGAGCGGCGCAGCAGCTAGTATTGACTTTGGGAGGCTGTCGCAAGAGAGAGCGCCAGCGTTTGTGGGGCTGTGAATGGGGTTGCCTGGCTCCTTGAAGAGCAGCAAGAGCTTTTGGTCCTGGCCCCTTTGGTGTGGGAGGAATCCCTGGACGTTCGCAATTGCTGAGCCGGGCTCCGACTGTACTCAGCAGCGCAGGCAGCTAGTGTTGGACTTTGGGAGTCTGTCGCAAGAGAGAGCGCCATCGTTTGTGGGCTGTGAATGGGGTTGCCTTGCTCCTTGAAGAGCAGCAAGAGCTTTTGGTCCTGGCCCCTTTGGTGTGGGAGGAATCCCTGGACGTTCGCAATTGCTGAGCCGGGCTCCGGCTGTACCGAGCGCGCAGGCAGCTAGTGTTGGACTTTGGGAGGCTGTTGCAAGAGGAGAGCGGCCATCGTTTGTGGGGCTGTGAATGGGGTTGCCGGGCACCTTGAAGAGCAGCAAGAGCTTTTGGTCCTGGCCCCTTTGGTGTGGGAGGAATCCCTGGACATTCGCAATTGCTGAACCGGGCTCCGGCTGTACTCAGCAGCGCAGGCAGCTAGTGTTGGACCTTTGGGAGGCTGTCGCAAGAGAGAGCGCCATCGTTTGTGGGGCTGTGAATGGGGGTTGCCTGGCTCCTTGAAGAGCAGCAAGAGCTTTGGTCCTGGCCCCTTGGTGTGGGAGGAATCCCTGGACGTTCGCAATTGCTGAGCCGGGCTCCGCTGTACCGAGCGGCGCAGGCAGCTAGTATTGGACTTTGGGAGGCTGTCGCAAGGAGAGAGCGCCATCGTTTGTGGGGCTGTGAATGGGGTTGCCTGGCTCCCTTGAAGAGCAACAAGAGCTTTTGGTCCTGGCACCTTTGGTGTGGGAGGAATCCCTGGACGTTCGCAATTGCTGAGCCGGGCTCCGGCTGTACTGAGTGGCACAGGCTTCTAGTGTTGGACTTTGGGAGGCTGTCGCAAGAGAGAGCACCAGCGTTTGTGGGGCTGTGAATGGGGTTGCCTGGCTCCCTTGAAGAGCAACAAGAGCTTTTGGTCCTGGCCCCTTTGGTGTGGGAGGAATCCCTGGACGTTCGCAATTGCTGAGCCGGGCTCCGACTGTACTCAGCAGCGCAGGCAGCTAGTGTTGGACTTTGGGAGGCTGTCGCAAGAGAGAGCGCCATCGTTTGTGGGGCTGTGAATGGGTTGCCTGGCTCCTTGAAGAGCAGCAAGAGCTTTTGGTCCTGGCCCCTTTGGTGTGGGAGGAATCCCTGGACGTTCGCAAGTTGCTGAGCCGGGCTCCGGCTGTACTGAGTGGCACAGGCTTCTAGTGTTGGACTTTGGGAGGCTGTCGCAAGAGAGAGCGCCATCGTTTGTGGGGGCTGTGAAGGGTTGCCTGGCTCCTTGAAGAGCAGCAAGAGCTTTTGGTCCTGGCCCCTTTGGTGTGGGAGGAATCCCTGGACGTTCGCATTGCTGAGCCGGGCTCGGCCGCCGTACGAGGGGGTGCTGGCAGCTAGTATTATGATTTTGGGAGGCTCTCGAAAGAGAGAGCACCATCGTTGTGGGGCTGTGAATGGGGTTGCCTGGCTCCTTGAAGAGCAGCAAGAGCTTTGGTCCTGGCACCTTTGGTGTGTGGAGGAATCCCTGGACGTTCGCAATTGCTGAGCCGGGCTCCGGCTGTACCGAGCGCGCAGGCAGCTAGTATTGGACTTTGGGAGGCTGTCCGCAAGAGAGAGCGCCATCGTTTGTGGGGCTGTGAATGGGGTTGCCTGGCTCCTTGAAGAGCAACAAGAGCTTTTGGTCCTGGCCCCTTTGGTGTGGGAGGAATCCCTGGACGTTCGCAATTGCTGAGCCGGGCTCCGACTGTACTCAGCAGCGCAGGCAGCTAGTGTTGGACTTTGGGAGGCTGTCGCAAGAGAGAGCGCCATCGTTTGTGGGGCTGTGAATGGGGTTTGCCTGGCTCCTCGAAGAGCAGCAAGAGCTTTTGTCCTGGCACCTTTGGTGTGGGAGGAATCCCTGGACGTTCGCAATTGCTGAGCCGGGCTCCGGCCGTACCGAGGGGTGCTGGCAGCTAGTATTGGACTTTGGGAGGCTCTCGAAAGAGAGAGCACCATCGTTTGTGGGCTGTGAATGGGGTTGCCTGGCTCCTTGAAGAGCAGCAAGAGCTTTTGGGTCCTGGCCCCTTTGGTGTGGGAGGAATCCCTGGACGTTCGCAATGGCTGAACCGGGCTCGGCTGTACCAGTCCGCACAGGCAGCTAGTGTTGGACTTCGGGAGGCTGTCGCAAGAGAGAGCGCCATCGTTTGTGGGGCTGTGAATGGGGTTGCCTGGCTCCTGAAGAGCAGCAAGAGCTTTTGGTCCTGGCCCCTTTGGTGTGGGAGGAATCCCTGGACGTTCGCAATTGCTGAGCCGGGCTCCGGCTGTACTGAGTGTGCACAGGCAGCTAGTATTGGACTTCGGGAATCTCTCGCAAGAGAGAGCACCATCGTTTGTGGGGGCTGTGAATGGGGTTGCCTGGCTCCTTGAAGAGCAGCAAGAGCTTTTGGTCCTGGCCCCTTTGGTGTGGGAGGAATCCCTGGACGTTCGGCAATTGCTGAGCCTGGCTCCGCCGTACCGAGGGTGCAGGCAGCTAGTATTGGACTTTGGGAGGCTGTCGCAAGAGAGAGCGCCATCGTTTGTGGGGCTGTGAATGGGGTTGCCTGGCACCTTGAAGAGCAGCAAGAGCTTTTGGTCCTGGCCCCTTTGGTGTGGGAGGAATCCCTGGACGTTCGCAATTGCTGAGCCGGGCTCCGGCCGTACGGAGGGGTGCAGGCAGCTAGTATTGGACTTTGGGAGGCTCTCGAAGAGAGAGCGCCATCGTTTGTGGGCTGTGAATGGGGTTGCCTGGCTCCTTGAAGAGCAGCAAGAGCTTTTGGTCCTGGCACCTTTGGTGTGGGAGGGATCCCTGGACGTTCGCAATTGCTGAGCCGGGCTCCGGCTGTACCAGACGCGCAGGCAGCTAGTGTTGGACTTTGGGAGGCTGTTGCAAGAGAGAGCGCCATCGTTTGTGGGGCTGTGAATGGGGTTGCCTGGCACCTTGAAGAGCAGCAAGAGCTTTGGTCCTGGCACCTTTGGTGTGGGAGGAATCCCTGGACGTTCGCAATTGCTGAGCCGGGCTCCGGCTGTACCAGACGCGCAGGCAGCTAGTGTTGGACTTTGGGAGGCTGTCGCAAGAGAGAGCGCCATCGTTTGTGGGGCTGTGAATGGGGTTGCCTGGCTCCTTGAAGAGCAGCAAGAGCTTTTGGTCCTGGCCCCTTTGGTGTGGGAGGAATCCCTGGACGTTCGCAATTGCTGAGCCGGGCTCCGGCCGTACCGAGGGGTGCTGGCAGCTAGTATTAGACTTTGGGAGGCTCTCGAAAGAGAGAGCACCATCGTTTGTGGGCTGTGAATGGGGGTTGCCTGGCTCCTTGAAGAGCATCAAGAGCTTTTGGTCCTGGCACCTTTGGTGTGGGAGGAATCCCTGGACGTTCGCAATTGCTGAGCCTGGCTCCGACTGTACGAGCGGCGCAGGCAGCTAGTATTGGACTTTGGAGTCTCTCGAAAGAGAGAGCGCCATCGTTTGTGGGGCTGTGAATGGGGTTGCCTGCTCCTTGAAGAGCAGCAAGAGCTTTTGGTCCTGGCCCCTTTGGGTGTGGGAGGAATCCCTGGACGTTCGCAATTGCTGAGCCGGGCTCCGGCTGTACCAGACGCGCAGGCAGCTAGTGTTGGACTTTGGGAGGCTGTCGCAAGAGAGAGCGCCAGCGTTTGTGGGGCTGTGAATGGGGTTGCCTGGCTCCTTGAAGAGCAGCAAGAGCTTTTGGTCCTGGCCCCTTAGGTGTGGAGGAATCCCTGGACGTTCGCAATTGCTGAGCCGGGCTCCGGCCGTACCGAGCGGGTGCTGGCAGCTAGTATTGGACTTTGGGAGGCTGTCGCAAGAGAGAGCGCCAGCGTTTGTGGGGCTGTGAATGGGGTTGCCTGTCTCCTTGAAGAGCAACAAGAGCTTTTGGTCCTGGCACCTTTGGGTGTGGGAGGAATCCCTGGACGTTCGCAATTGCTGAGCCGGCTCCGGCTGTACTGAGTGGCACAGGCTTCTAGTGTTGGAACTTTGGGGAGGCTGTCGCAAGAGAGAGCACCAAGCGTTTGTGGGGCTGTGAATGGGGTTTGCCTGGCTCCTTGAAGAGCAACAAGAGCTTTTGGTCCTGGCCCCTTTGTGTGGGAGGAATCCCTGGAC